>NC_090936.1:244057352-244360238 GCF_040938575.1 Ambystoma mexicanum
TTTTAATAGAGTGTTTGTATGCTTAGTTTAAATAAAGACTCCCTTTTATTTTAGAACCTTGATTAGGTATTTCCTTTATTTGGGATGCCTTGTTGCTGGCTCAGACCCCTTTTGATGAGTATAGCCTAGCTTTTGCCCATGCTACCTTAAAGAGGGGAAGGAGGTGTACCATTCCTGTTGTGACTTTTTCACATTTATGTTTGGAATCAATGGTGGTTTAGTAGTAGTGAGGGCCTGAGTCGGAATTTCGAAACCACTACTCATCCATGTGCTCCTGAAGATCATTAGTCATTGCATCCCATCTCTGCATGCAGCTCTGTGTGGCTGCAGCAGAAGCATAAGATCCTGCTGGCTCAACTGTTCCACCCACGAAAACAGGAACCCACACTCCCCCCCCTTGCCATGCAGGCAGAAACCCACATAACCCCATATGCAGCTCCATGCAGCTGAAGTGCAAGCCTGCGTCCCTGCCACCCCACTTTGCAACACATGCAGGAAGCCAAACAGTCCCATCGCCATGCATTTGTTTATTTTATTTGGCTTTTTTTATAACGCGCTTAATACCCGAGTTCAGTTTCTAAGCGCGGATCGGGGATTGAAACCTCTGTTGCTCTGCATGGTCTTGCTTCCAAAACTAGCACGTTGCAACTGTGCAACTCATACATCCTATTCCACAGCTCTGTTGGGCTCAGACACAGGTCTAGGTACCTGGAGCCGAGCTACCGACCCAACGAAGTCTATGGACATTGGGAAGAAGATTGGTCAAATACTGCAACCACACAGTAAGACTAGGTCAGTGAATGATACGTCACTGGCTGCTGTCTTATTTCAATTAAGCTGGCATGCCAGCAAATTACATGTGTCTTTTTCCATAAGTGAAAATTCTCGATTAAATGATGAAAGAGTCACTCCTTTATAGTATTATTGCTAACTGTTTATTTGTATTCTTCACATTGCAACAGATGGTTTTTACCCAATCGTCATACCTATTAGATTTAAATTGCGACACTCGGGGGCGTCATTTCACCAAAATGCCAGGAGTAGCGGAAGAGACATCACATGACCTTGACCTCTGATGACATCACAGGAAGTGATGTTTTTTGGCTCCACCGCGAAGTGACATCACTGACCGTTTACTGCTTGATAAAACAGGACGTGGCGTCACATAGCATTGTTTCTAGGTACACTATGAAAAATATGGTTAAAATATTACTGTAACATGATATACATTTCATACAAGAATGGATCACCATATGTACCGGCAGAAAAAAAACATGCTATAACTGCAACTTGCGAAAAGCAAAATACATAGTCTGAAATGGATGCTTATTCTACTTTAAGTGCTTTTTAGAGGATTTTGTCTGCATTGTGAATTTGAGGTGTTTAAGAACAAACTAAATCAGTGACTCACCCCCTGAAGTGTGCTTGAAATAAACCTTTAATGAGTCTAGCAATTATTGTATGGAATTCCAGAAAGACAAATAGTTCAAATAACATCATGGCATTGGCCACAGGCCAGGAGCTTCAATTTGTAAAAAAAAAAAAAAAAATTTTAAATGATTTTTTTACATTTATTTTTTTATTTGGTTAGTTGAATTTAATCAACCTTTCAAATATAAAACAATTCACTTTGCAAAGTTTCGAATATCATACATTAATAACAAGATATATCAAGAGAAAAAAATACAAAGAAAATATAAGAAAAGGAAAAAGAAACTAAAAAAGAAATAATAATTTAAATAATATAAGTCAAATACATCATTCTGAAATCCACACAATAATATGAGGGCAGCTTAGATTAGTGACCCGCCGGTTCAAGCATCAAAGAATTCAAGAAATTGACAGTAGCTATTTGTATAGCTGAACATGATGAATTTAGAATTGCTGGCCAACAGTCTTCAGGGTCTAAAAGACCTAAATATTTTCACAATTTTGAGAAATTAATTTGATGCAGTATCAATCACCCCTCATGTCCTCAAAGACTTGTTGGACTCTACTTTTCAGCTCATCCAGTGGATATCCACAATGTCTGACCCATTCTCTTATTCGATGAACAGTTTTCGGGAATACATGCATTGTAGTGCCTTCAGATTTAGCATGGGTCTTCGAAGGGCAACCGCTAATCGAACAGGCAGGCATTGTTGAAAATTCTGAAAAGTAAATATCAAGATTATTATAAAACCTTGATGAATAAAAATGTCATAAAAAGGTAAATGAACCATACCATGCTCAATGCAAGGTTTGTTTTGGTCGCCGGAACTATACCAGTTCATCATGTGCGGCTTAGTATTTGCATAAGTTACAGACATTTCTGTTTTGTCTTGCACAAAAAGGAACCATGCTTACATTATAGACTGGACCCCCGATGGATGCAATTCGATGACAATTGACACAGATGAAAATAAATAGATCTATTGATAGCATAACAATTTAAACTCAAGTCAATAGCAATGAGACCAATGACCATAGCTCTATTGGGTACTGTAATAGCAAATAGATTGAAATGTAAAAATGACCGAAATATGACTAGGATACATGGCCTTACCTTGACCAACAAACAGTTGGATTCAGCAGGCCGAGCAGTATGTTGCAGGAGAACAGGTAGATGGCCACAGGTAGCACACTGACGAGTTTGCTCGAAGCGGTCACAGATAGCACGGCGACGAGCAGATTAGCATAGATCCCAGTGCTTCTCAGGTAGTAGGTTCAGGAGTTGACTTTCAAAGCACAAAGATGTTCTCATGAGACATATCAAGTGGTTTATAAAATATTAGAAACAGGGGTGTTTTTGTGAATGAATGACGTGTGTATGTCGTGGTATTATGTTTATTGCAGAGGGGCGGCCTGCCTGGAGACACGGGGTCTGAGGAGGCCATGTGAGCGAAGGCCCCTGGGCGTGGGATACCTTTTGAAGTGTACATGCTATTTGGCACCTTGGCCGTTTGCGCCCGTCACAGCCCCCCATGCCAGCGCTCATCCCCAGGTGCGAACCGCTTTTGATGGAGGGGGTGGGATGCATGGGCCTGGGGCGTGCAGATAAGGCACAGGAAGACTGCTGAATGGAGACACACTTATGTGGATTGCAGGGGGGCGGCCTGACTCAGGGGAGGCCTGCCTGGAGACACGGGGTCTGAGGAGGCCATGTGAGCGATGGCCCCTGGGGGTGGGATACCTTTTGAAGTGTACATGCTATTTGGCACCTTGGCCGTTTGCGCCCGTCACAGCCCCCCATGCCAGCGCTCATCCCCGGGTGCGAACCGCCTTTGATAGAGGGGGTGGGATGGATGGGCCTGGGGTGTGCAGATAAGGCACAGGAAGACTGCTGAATGGAGACACACTTATGTGGATTGCAGGGGGGCGGCCTGCCTCAGGGGAGGCCTGCCTGGAGACACGGGGTCTGAGGAGGCCATGTGAGCGATGGCCCCTGGGCGTGGGATACCTTTTGAAGTGTACATGCTATTTGGCACCTTGGCCGTTTGCGCTGTCCCTTGCCCTTATGTGATGTTAAAGGACACGGGGCATCCATTTTTGTACCCCCTTTCCACTCCATTTTGGTGACCAGGCCTCACTGCGATAGTACAGCGCACAGAGTACATGGCCCACAGCCTCGTTCCCACTCTGACTGGAAAACTCCAGAGGTATTTGCAACAGCTAATAAATGTAACACATCACTCTCTGAGATCACGGTCCTGCATGTGAACCGGCTTGAACCATGCACATGGCTCGTTCATCTCCACAAACGTGTCCTTGCCCATGCACCCTCACCAGTGGAAAGTAACTGCCATTCTGACCCTGTGTCCCTGCAAGGTATTCTCTTCATGTGCCAGACCACTGACCACGCCAGGATGGCCACCTAGCAGATCCCCAACTAACATTAGACCTCTACTGCAGTATATCGTTGCCTAACAATAACAAATGCCACATATCAGAGATTCTTGTGAGCACAGACCCACACTTCAAACACTGTATTATAGTGGTCAAGACCCTTGACCTAAGGCCTCTATAATCCAATGTTCATTGATAGTATTGATATATGTGTGACTTTTATAGAGACATAACCGACTGAAAGACTTTGAACAAGTGTTATTTAGTGCATGCATTATTGATAATATATTTGGTTAGCTTAGATAGTGACCACCCCGCTTCACAGCGACCTGAACTTCACCCATTTCGAGCACAGGTGTCTGACGTCCATCCTTGAATGGAGACACACTTGATTGATTTAAAAAATCAAAACAACCGTTGTTAAAATATATGTGGTGTTTTATTTTGTAGCTTATTTTGATGACACAAAAATACAAAAGTTTACACATTGTACAGTTCAGATTGCAGCACAGCGAGAGAAAATCCCCTGTACTGACCGCTGTCACTCAGGAATGTTTCTCTTATGGCACGAATGGCACAGGCGGGTACCACTCTTCGAAAGCGGTGTCCAAGCCTCCCGTGAAGCCACCATGTAAAGGAACGATAGGCCACCAGCCTGTACCACCTGTGAAAAGGAATGAAACTGTTTTTAAATGACCAAGATAATTTTAATAAACGTTTGTTGTCAATGACAATTCTTGTAACTAATGGCATTCTGCTCGGACAAATGCTATCTAGACACTGCATACTATTGAATGACTTTCATGCATTACAATGATATGTATATGTAATTTTGGATATAGTAGAAGACTATGAAATAGTAGTGGCCTCACAAGCAGAGTATACTTACTTGTTACTCGGATTACGAGGATGAACAGTTGCGCGAAGTTCGTGCATAAGCACCATCATTATCCTCAACACGGACCGTGTGAGGCAGGCTGCCCTGAAGTCTGGCAGCTCTGTGATGCATTGCGGTCGTGGCTCGCCTTCCGAAATGTAGGCCATGCATCCCGAGTTTTCACAGCAGCAGCAGTTCTCCTCCTCGGTCGGCATTAGCTCGCACCGATTGCATGTGCACCAGGTGGAAAGACCCTCCATGCGACTAGGTCCAGTGTCTTCATCCGTTGATTCGTCCTGCCAACTGCTGTCCGAAGCCCCATCGTTTTTGCGTGTTTCCCTTTCCAGTAGTTCCTCCTCGGTATACTGGGGCTCGTACATATAGGGCATTATTGTATCCATTGTGTGTTGCACAAACTGAAATAATTGATAGTGGTGGTACTGGTATCTGTCCACACGGGCTACAAGCAACGAAGGTAGCTGACCAGAGCACAGAAACGAGTCATAGAATACTCAAAGTAACACAGAGAGAGTAATGGAATCGAAAATCTGCTGCTGTGTGTTGTGAAACGGTCTGTTTATACTTATTGAGGAAAGAGGCGTCCTGCCATTTCCATGGCGACACGTCATTAGCTGAAGCGCAGCGAATGTTGACACGAGACGTGCTTTGGCGTTGTGAAATGGGCTATACGCGTCTGCTGATGACAGGCTCAGGGGCGGGGGATATGATTTATTGCCGCAAAAGCAGGTCAGCCAGGGCGATGGGGGAAATGATAGAATTATCACAAAATGGCAGCTCCCTGGTGCCTGTTTTCGCATGCGCTTAATGGACGAAAACTCGGGTAAGGTCCATAGGAAATTTTTCTAAAATCGAGCGACTTAGGCTTAAAAACACATGGACGACCCGTAGGGGCAATAAAAATTTTTGACCGAACCATTCCTTTAATATCAACAAGATGAAGTCATCAGTTATATGTGTTTCGGGGGAGTTCCCTTCCTCATGGGGCAGTCAATCAAAAATGTCTTCATTTGCATATCGGCACAGTAATCTACAAACTAAACAGCAAACAATCTACTCTAGTATGTTATACTTACAAAATTACAAGTTAAAAAGGCTCAATACGTCTGTCATGGCATATCCCGTAATCGTTCACCTGGTGTAGGTCAGAATCAGACAGTCCAAGTTGTTCACGTTTATTTCAAAGTGGTGACATATTCTCAGGTGGGAATATCCAGCCTAGTGGGTAAAATAATGGAATGGATTACATTAGCTAGGTCCCTTTCTGTGGACCTGCAAACTATATGCAAGATTTAAGGAAGTAAAATAGCCGGGCAGAACGTTCTTGCCTTCAAAGATGATCATAGGAGATCATCTATGGTGAATTCTCTAGAGTTTGATCTAAAGTCCAATTAATAATAATTCCGGCCCAATGTAAACATGGACAAAAAATGGGACAAAGAACCTACAGAAATGAAAGTGCTAGCTAGTGAAAATATGGGAATCGGATATGAGGTAATCTGGTGTCAGTGAGTTAATTTAATATGCAATGCATGGGAATCAAAAGGTGTGTCTACATACCTGGTGGAACACTGTCATCCAAAGAGATCAGGCCATGTTGCAGGTGCCGTGAGGCAATTCCAAAATTGCCATCGTATTTAAGTGCACACTATCAGCAGCAACGTTACTTAATGGCGTCATCTGTTTACATTCCAGGGGGAAAAACACACACTACACGTCATGGAACATAAGCGTTACGAGAATAGTATTTTACCTTAGTACTGCATCCAAAAAGTAACACGCAGCATGTCGCCCTGCAAGTGTAAAAACAGACTATCTTTAAGGACACATTTTCAATCAGGGAAAAGGGACATACTATCCAATACATCAGATGCATATGTCTCTTGATAAGTCTGTATGAGACTAAATACAGAGTAAATGGAGATGAACCACACGAAAGTGATGACATTGCATAGTCTCTAAATAAGATCTACTGTACAGGATGTGCAATTATTAAGGGTAAGATATAGGGGAATAAAATACTTCTCCAGTTGAATGATTCAGGGAAAATACCATATTCACAATCTACTTGTGGCTCAACATCTTGATTACAGCATTGCTATCATGATCAGGTGAATATCATAGGGATGTTACATGTACTTCATCCCAGTGTACAGTTCCATGCAAATCGATTAGTTTAGAGGAAGCCCCCAAGTAAAAATCCTCATTCATCCCATTCACTGTGAGACTGTCCAATTTCTCTATCCAATAGAGTTCCCTCTGGTGTAACTTCTTTGCCAGGTCCCGTCCTCTCTGTGGTTTGTGTACCACTTCCAAATAAATAAGTTTCAATTGTGCGATTGTGTACCTATGTTCAGTAAAGTGTCTCGCTACTGGTGATTGCGTGTTTTTGGTTCGTATGCTGCTCTTGTGTTCATTCCACCTTTCTTTCACATTCCTTAATGTTTGGCCTACATAGAAGACACCACATGGGCAGCTTATATATGACAGAGCAGGAGTCGCATGTGATGAAATCCTTCAGTTAGATTTTCGCCTCTGAGCGGGGATGTCTCACGTTAGTACCTTTCATGATGTTATTACAGTTGGTGCAATGAAGGCATGGAAATGTACCATTCTTACTTTTCCGTAGTGTGTGCTGCATTTCTGTCATTGGTTTTTCGGCCTTGACTAGTATACCAGAATAGTGGTAGGAAGAGAACTGGTTCTAGCTCTTAGGACCTCATCACGAGTTTGGCAGTAAATCAGTGGTAAATCTGCTGATTTACAGCCATAATCGTTTACCATTGCCATCATTTGGCACTGAGTGTTTACCACAGGATTAAAAGCTTGAGGTGAAATGAAACAAGGTGGTAAGAGGAGATGATCAGAGGTAGGAGGTAAACCTGCAGTGGAGTTGAAGAAGGTGATCAAATCGGAGAACAGACGGGAGAAAGTAAAACCTGAAGTGAGTGGAAGGAAATAAGAGTGGAGAACATGTGGGGGGAAAGTAAAACCCAGTTGGAGTGGAAGGAGGAGAAAAGATAGGAGCGCAGATGGAGGAAGTAAAACCTGGAGTCAAGTGGAAGGGACTGATGCGAGCAATGGAGAGAAAGGAGCGGCAAAACCCAGGGTGGAGTGGAAGGAGGTGATGGGTGGGAAGGAGCTGAAAGCAGAGTGGAAGGAGGTGGTAAAAGCAAATGGAGAGAAGGTAGTGGTAGTAACAGGGATGATGAGAGGTGTTGGAGATATGGAGAAAGGGGGATTTAAGTCAGAATAGTTTGGAAGGAGGTGGTGTGATCAAGAAAGAAGGTAGAGGTGGCAGGAACATCCCAGTATGATAAAGATAGGATGATGTCCATAACATCATTCAAAGGTTGCAGAAAGGAGGTGGTGGTGAGAGAGTATTAGAGCATGGTGATAGAGAGAAAGTAGTTGCGAGAAGACCAGAGTAAATTAGTAAAGAGGAGGCAGAGAAAACATGATAGCATGAGAGTCACTAGCAATGGCGAGGGACGAGACACTGGAGGAAAAAGCCGGCCACAGTAGATGTGAAGAGCCAACAAAGGACAAGGAAAGAGATGTATTCATAAGTGACAAGGAGGAGTGGACTTGGGAAACAGGGGAGCTGGTTTACAGAGAGGAGACAGGGAATAAGACATCTTCTGTAAAAGACTGATGAGGATTGGCCGTGTTTTAAAGAGAGGTGGAGAGGGAAAGAGAAAGAAATAGGGGAATAGCCGAGGACTTCAACAGGGTATTGACCAGAGAGACTCAGGGCCTAAATCAGGGCATTGAACCAAAGATAGGAGATTACAGAGGGCCAGTACAGGCCCTAGACAGGTCTAACTGCCAAGACAATGTTTCAGTGGGGATCAGAGAGCGTATCCGTAACCCTCAGAGGCCTGGTGAACATCTGGGACTGGTTTAATCATGTGGTGCAGCACCCAGAAAGTCTCCACCTAGGCTCGAAGAAGCAAAAGAACGGTTGAGATCATCCTGGAACCCATATTATCATTAGAGAGGAGTGATAAATCTCCTCTAGGACATGCAACTGTGAGAGCAGATTGTTGAAAGCCTAGCCATTCAACATCAGCGTGAAAAAGACTGTGTAAGAGACATTTTGCAAAGATAGCCACCTTCTGTTTTTTTATTTGATTGGGAAGTTCCTGTTGTATTTGAGTTTCCCCAACCCTGCATAGAGTCTTTAATAAAATCTTCAAACTCTGAGCCCCTCCTCTTGGCATGCTTCTGTGAGAAATCTAGGGGTATTCTCCCATTTGGACCCCGGGAATCCTCTATTCGGATTCCAACCCTGGGGGTGGGTGAGTGCGGGACAACCACCTGGGTAGGACCATCTGAGGTCATTTTCATGGAAATACCCTAGGCGAGACATGGTATCCTCCTTCTACCAGTTATCCACTTTTGCAACCGCCCTCTACCATCTTGGGTTGTTCAAAACCACAACTTCTCCCCCTCCCCATTTTTGAATAATACTAAGAAGAAGAAGAGGCAACCTGGATTACAGTGAAAAACCCACTAAGACACAGAGCACAGACTACAACACTCTGACAGCAGGTTTTCCACTTAACTAGGACAGGCAAGGTCAAGCAGACCCTACCCTGACCACACGCCTGCAGACAATCAACATCACACAGAGGGTGAGAAGTCAAATGCAGTTGGGAGAGCAGGAGAGAGGCTGCAAGGCTGAGACTGGCAGAGGATCCCGCTTGAAAACCCAAACTCCAGAAGTGAGCTGTGAAGGTTGCCTGGAGCACAGAGGGCCAAAAGGCTTGGGGCTACCAAGGAGATCCAAAGAAGGACAGTGTGCTACGATGCTGGCCCGGTGAGAAGAAAGGGCTGCAGCGTATCACAGGAGCCGTGCCTCCTAAGTATTGGAATCAGGCAGACAGGACCTGCTGGCGAGGCCAGGACAATTGCTCATTCTCTTGGGGGTGCCAACCCCATGGTCTCTGAGGGGCAGGCAGTGGGACCCTGACCTCATCCCACAGATCCAGAGGAACTATATGCCAGGGCCGTGCTACCTTGGTGAATCATAAAGAGAGCAACCCAGTGGTATGTGTGTGGCTAAAGAGGGGCAGAGAGAGATCTGGAAGTGGATATTCTAAGTGTGAAGATAAAAGGCAATGGAATAAGTGCATTATGGGAGTTGTAGTGTAATGAAAGTGAACGTTCTTTTTAAGTGCCAAAAGTTACCACTAATCAAAGTGGGTTTGAGCTCGGCAGAGGGAAACCCAATTGAGAAAGACAGGTTTGAGCCTGATGGAGGGAAGCCTATTTTGAACCGTGCATTTTCTCAGAAAGAGGCTATTGGGTTATCAAAGCACCAAGAAGGTGGAAGATGACCCACGAGTGCTAGCGAGAGCATGTATATGAGACAACTAGGGGTGTTGCTAGGTCTGGAAAAGATCCGGGGCTACGCTGATGTCAGAGCTGTCGGGACTGGGGGCTAGCTAGCCTTTTGGCTGTAGCTCCTGAGATTCTATCCGGGGCTACAACCAAAAGACCAGGGGCTAGAGCCCCCTTAGCCCCACTAGCAACGCCTCTGAAGACAACTACATTTACCAGAAAGCAATGGTGCCATGAGAGCACGGATAAACTGTGTAAAGTGTGAGAGTCAAAGTGGGCATGCTGAGGTACATATAAAATCCTTGAACATTGGAAAATCTTCGACAGGAAAGCAAAACAACGATCAGGAAGTGAAATTTAGAACATTACAGTATGGCGGGGTCCCGACTCAAGTGAGGGAAACCTCAGGCATCTGTTGGAAAATTCTGTTGTAACGAACTTGAAAGACCAAAGAGTGAAATCAGGAGAAGCCTGAGAGGTCTGGTTTGAAAGATTGATGTGGCAGAATTGTGATGAGTCTTTTTTGTTGCTTGGAAGCAATAGGAGGGGAGCCTACAAAGAAACTGTGTCTTTTAAATCAAGGCAAGGAAAGCCTGACCTGATTCTGTTGTGGAAATATTTATGTCAAGGAAAACAAGTGGTTTGAAGTGTGTGAATCCTGTGAACTGTATGAGCCAGCCACCCGGCAAGAACTCTTTAAAACCCCTGTGATGTGAATGTGGGGAAGGGAGGTACTCTTGGCTAACACAGACATCCTAACATTTCATTTGAACACTGATTGTCCTTTTTGAACTACACATCCCCTTTACACATTACTTTGTATTAGAGTAAGGGCAGGCATTAGTTGTGTTTTTAGTATAGGCCATTTTTATTTGACAGCACCGACTAGGACTATTTTTTTTTATGTTGATGTTTGAGATCACTCCCATCTTAATTATAGGGCTAGATAGGAGTTCACCCACCTATACGAACATTTAATAATACAGGTTTTGAAACTGTTCTCTTCTGTCTGTGTCATACTTGTGATACCATGCATACCTTACACTTCCTACTTCCTCTAATACCATCAAGGACCACATTGACACACATGGCTCCTACTTTGGCTGACTTCTGCAACCACTCTTTCACCTCTGGAGTCTTCCCTTTCCCCCTGAAGCACTCCCTTGTGCACCCTCTTTTTAAGAAACCCTCAGCCGGCCAACTAACGGCCAATCTCCATCACTCCTTTCCTGGGCAAACTCCTGGAAAAGCTGGCCATATGCCAGCTTAATCTTCACACTGAACTGGTTGGTTGTCTCCATGACCATCAGTCTGGCTTCAGAGCTGCGAGAAGCACGGAAACTGCTCTCCTGAACATCCGTGAAGACCTGCTCTCCAACCTCGATTCCAACACCCCCTGTGTCCTCATCTTACTTCTCTCTTCTGCCTTTGGCACGGTCAACCATGCCACCCTGCTCAACTGTCTCTGTGATAACCTGGGTATCACCGATCAGTCCCTCGCTTGGCTGACCTCTTTCCTCTCCGATCGACCTATCCAGCTTCAACTTGGTTCCTTCCTCTCCTCTGGCTCTATCTCTACCTGTGGTGTTCCCCAGGGATCTAACCTCTCTCCCTGGCTGTTCAAACAATACCTGGCACTTCTTGCCCACCGTATTGCAGCTCTCTGCCCCAACTTTCAGTGCTGTGCGGATGACACTCAGCTCATTTTCAGCCACCTCTTCTCCTTCTCTCATCTCTGACTGTCTGCAATCCAGGAGTGGTGTGCTGCCAATGATCTCTGCCTTTATGCCAGTAAGATTGAGATTCTCCTCATTGGCACACCTGCTCCCTCCTTTCCTGTCGCTCCCTGGCCGCCTCTCTTGGCCCTCCTCCTGCTCCCACCTGTGAGGCTAAAAACCTTGGAGTCATCTTCGACTCCACACTCTCCTTTTCTCCTCACATCTCTGACGTCTCTAAGAAGTCACACTACCAGCTGCACCTCCTCAGAGGAATTGTTCCTTTCGTCTCCTTCCCCCAGAAGCTCACTGTATCCAGAGCTCTGGTTCTCTCTAGGCAGGACTACTGGAACAGCCTCTTTCTAAATCTGCCTGCTTCTACTCTCGCCCCCTGCAACTCATCCAGAACAGGACTGCAAGACTTGTCCTTGGCCTTAAGCCTGGGGAGATCGTATCTCCCCAGGACTGAAATCTCTGCACTCGCTCCCAGTGGCTGCAAGGATTAAGTTTAAAACCCTCTGCATTGTCCACAAGGCCTTCTGGTGCCGGGGGCCTCATTAACTTCAACTCTCTCTTCCTAAATATCTTTGTTCATCTGCCTCCAACTCCCCCAGGGACAGTCACTTCTCCAAGCAACAAGTTGGTGGTAGATCTCTATCTTCAGCTGTGGCCTCCCTCTGGAACAGCCTCCCTGACTCTCTGAAACTTGAGGAGAACCATTTCCAGAAGCACCTCAAGACCTTACTCTTTGCTTCTGCTTTCTCGCCTCCTCTCCCTTCCTGAACTCCTGACCTAAACTGCACTGGTCAACTGGCTACTCTCTGATCTCGGGCCCAGATCCCCTACCCCGCCAGTTGGACACCTGCACTGCCTCCCAGGCAACACCTGCTCTTGGGGGCTGTCTCGGTATCCCTAAATTCCCCTACCAGCTCTTGACATTTGATGTCTGCACTTACCCCGGCACTTACCACTTGCTGGCTGCACTTTTTTACCTATTGTTCTTATTAATTTATTTATTTATTTATTTTACTGTTGAGCCTATGTATTTCACTGCCTCTCCCCCCCCTTTCCCCTGCACTTTTCCCTTCCCCCCACCCCTGCACTTGCACAATCTCAGTGTCACCTGGCCTAATAAGATCGTTGCCTTTGTCTTCCATCTGTTCCCCCACCTTTGCCTAGTCGCGCCTTGAAACACTTGTGTATAGGCGTGTTATAAATGCCATATCATTTCATATCATATATCATATCACATTATATCATATACTTCTAAATGTCTGGCATGTGACAATTGTGAGAATTATGTGATATATAGGTAATTATTTAATTGAAGAAGAACATTGTAAAGTTGGACAAACCTCCTTGAAATCTTTGTCTTTCATAAATATGGGTTAAACTCTTAATCTCTGAAAATCTTTTGGATTGAAGGAAGTATCTACTGCTATAGCGATGAAAGAATGAAAGGAAACATTTAAAAGGACATAGTTTACATTTATCATACTAACTAGAAAGGTCTTGGTTAAAGACGGAGTAGATTTCATTGGTTTAGGCGGTATATTAATGTAACAAATTTCACTGTTGGTAGATAAAGACGGTTTTCCCAATAAGTTAAGGTCACAGTACCTTCAAATCAGGAAATAATCGTACATGGTCCGCAGAGCAGCAGACTGCTGTCTGCACACTCAATTTACACTCACAGTCGCTCTGAACTGTGGGTTATGTGCAGGGGCAGTCAGACGTGTAGAGCGCAGCACCAAGGAAAAAATAGCAGAGTGCCTCCTCAATCGATGTTAGTGAGCCAAAAACTCCAACAATATTCACAATATAGAGTTTACTGGGAGAGTAGTCCCTGCAGTCTCTAATGATTGCTCACACAGTTCTTCAAACCTAGTGCCCGATTCATGGAATTATCTGCGCAAATAAATTGGTTCTTTGCGTACCAAACTGCATGCAAAATCCTGTTTTCGATTCATGGAATCGACTGCGCAGCACTTTTATGTATTTTCCAGGGGACTTATCACAGGCTTGGCACGTCACTGCGAGAGGGCGAGTGCCTTGCACGAGACACCATGCTGAGTGTGGGTTTGGCTTGCGCAGAGGGCAAGGTAGGGGGCAGAACACGGAAAATGAGGAAGAACAAGGCAAAAAGTGGGCATAAACAGGGAGGGCCAGTATGTAGCCCATCGCACACCCACGCAAAGCCCCGCGAAGGCAGACGCACAGACACTTGCGCATAGGTTCCACTGAGCAGGAGAAGGATCTGGTGTCGGATTTAAGGGTGTGTGTATGCCGCCGTGGTTCTGATCTAAGGGGTGCACTTATGCAATGTAGTGGGGTGCAGGAACAGTTTGAGGGTTCACATGCAGAATTTCCAAGTTTTACCCGAGTTACGATAAATCGTACGCATGTTGTTGTGGTGCTGCTCACAGTTACGGGGGACCGCATGCAGGGTTCCGGGATGCAGGCCTGCTTGCGGGGGTCCCCATGCACTGTTTGAAGAGTGCGTGTATTTGCGCCGAGAGGAGCACGCAAAGGTAGCTGTTCTGGCTGTTTTTGCTTTGCATGGGAGCGTGTCTGGGGCGTTTCCGGCCGTGAATTGCGTATACGGTTACTTTGCGCTGACAATTCCATGAATATGCAGAGTGCATTTTTTCTTCTGTGCCCAGGCTTGCCCTGTGTCGTTCTCTGCGCGCTGCCTTTGCGGGATAAATGCACACTTTTCCGTGAATCAGGCCCTATGTGTTTAGGTAAGTGGCAAGTTAAAGAGAACCGGTAAACCGGATGATCACTAAGCCTTGAGCCCCCAGCCCCTGAGTGTATAGGTACATACAAAAAATAAAAAAACGCAGGGTGCGGATGCACTCACTGCAAGCTAACCCATGGGGCACAGCCACAGAGCCCCTCACCACTCTGCAAGCGCAGGGGACTTCCAAACTCCTGAGTGGCTCTCTATTTCCGTGCTCTCTGCCCTGCAGCTCCCGTACCACGGGTTCGCTCACCAGGTTCACTCACCTGGTCTGACCAGTTCTCACTCTGGCTAGCCCGCTGCAGAAGCCAGTGACATCCGGTAGCATCAGCAGCTCGCAGAGAACCAGCAGATGCCAGTTGATTCAGGTGTAGATACAACGGCAACACCCACTTGCGCCAAGAGCCGAGTCCCTGCAAGCAGGCTAGAGGATTGCCCTAACAATGTACAGAACACGTGTCAAGCCGCTCTGAGAGGAAAGAATCTCACAATCAACCACCACACCTTCACAAAAATACATTTGAACTTGAACTTTGCTACCTAGACAATTACCAACCTACCCCAGTCGTCATACTCAGAGTACCCCTTTCATCCAAGTATCTACACATCTTGTGTATTTCTCTACACTGGTGGTTTGTTAGTATTTTAATAGAGTGTTTGTATGCTTAGTTTAAATAAAGACTCCCTTTTATTTTAGAACCTTGATTAGGTATTTCCTTTATTTGGGATGCCTTGTTGCTGGCTCAGACCCCTTTTGATGAGTATAGCCTAGCTTTTGCCCATGCTACCTTAAAGAGGGGAAGGAGGTGTACCATTCCTGTTGTGACTTTTTCACATTTATGTTTGGAATCAATGGTGGTTTAGTAGTAGTGAGGGCCTGAGTCGGAATTTCGAAACCACTACTCATCCATGTGCTCCTGAAGATCATTAGTCATTGCATCCCATCTCTGCATGCAGCTCTGTGTGGCTGCAGCAGAAGCATAAGATCCTGCTGGCTCAACTGTTCCACCCACGAAAACAGGAACCCACACTCCCCCCCCTTGCCATGCAGGCAGAAACCCACATAACCCCATATGCAGCTCCATGCAGCTGAAGTGCAAGCCTGCGTCCCTGCCGCCCCACTTTGCAACACATGCAGGAAGCCAAACAGTCCCATCGCCATGCATTTGTTTATTTTATTTGGCTTTTTTTATAACGCGCTTAATACCCGAGTTCAGTTTCTAAGCGCGGATCGGGGATTGAAACCTCTGTTGCTCTGCATGGTCTTGCTTCCAAAACTAGCACGTTGCAACTGTGCAACTCATACATCCTATTCCACAGCTCTGTTGGGCTCAGACACAGGTCTAGGTACCTGGAGCCGAGCTACCGACCCAACGAAGTCTATGGACATTGGGAAGAAGATTGGTCAAATACTGCAACCACACAGTAAGACTAGGTCAGTGAATGATACGTCACTGGCTGCTGTCTTATTTCAATTAAGCTGGCATACCAGCAAATTACATGTGTCTTTTTCCATAAGTGAAAATTCTCGATTAAATGATGAAAGAGTCACTCCTTTATAGTATTATTGCTAACTGTTTATTTGTATTCTTCACATTGCAACAGATGGTTTTTACCCAATCGTCATACCTATTAGATTTAAATTGCGACACTCGGGGGCGTCATTTCACCAAAATGCCAGGAGTAGCGGAAGAGACATCACATGACCTTGACCTCTGATGACATCACAGGAAGTGATGTTTTTTGGCTCCACCGCGAAGTGACATCACTGACCGTTTACTGCTTGATAAAACAGGACGTGGCGTCACATAGCATTGTTTCTAGGTACACTATGAAAAATATGGTTAAAATATTACTGTAACATGATATACATTTCATACAAGAATGGATCACCATATGTACCGGCAGAAAAAAAACATGCTATAACTGCAACTTGCGAAAAGCAAAATACATAGTCTGAAATGGATGCTTATTCTACTTTAAGTGCTTTTTAGAGGATTTTGTCTGTATTGTGAATTTGAGGTGTTTAAGAACAAACTAAATCAGTGACTCACCCCCTGAAGTGTGCTTGAAATAAACCTTTAATGAGTCCAGCAATTATTGTATGGAATTCCAGAAAGACAAATAGTTCAAATAACATCATGGCATTGGCCACAGGCCAGGAGCTTCAATTTGTAAAAAAAAAAAAAATGTTTAAATGATTTTTTTACATTTATTTTTTTATTTGGTTAGTTGAATTTAATCAACCTTTGAAATATAAAACAATTCACTTTGCAATGTTTCGAATATCATACATTAATAACAAGATATATCAAGAGAAAAAAAATACAAAGAAAATATAAGAAAAGGAAAAAGAAACTAAAAAAAAAAAAATAATTTAAATAATATAAGTCAAATACATCATTCTGAAATCCACACAATAATATGAGGGCAGCTTAGATTAGTGACCCGCCGGTTCAAGCATCAAAGAATTCAAGAAATTGACAGTAGCTATTTGTATAGCTGAACATGATGAATTTAGAATTGCTGGCCAACAGTCTTCAGGGTCTAAAAGACCTAAATATTTTCACAATTTTGAGAAATTAATTTGATGCAGTATCAATCACCCCTCATGTCCTCAAAGACTTGTTGGACTCTACTTTTCAGCTCATCCAGTGGATATCCACAATGTCTGACCCATTCTCTTATTCGATGAACAGTTTTCGGGAATACATGCATTGTAGTGCCTTCCGATTTAGCATGGGTCTTCGAAGGGCAACCGCTAATCGAACAGGCAGGCATTGTTGAAAATTCTGAAAAGTAAATATCAAGATTATTATAAAACCTTGATGAATAAAAATGTCATAAAAAAGTAAATGAACCATACCATGCTCAATGCAAGGTTTGTTTTGGTCGCCGGAACTATACCAGTTCATCATGTGCGGCTTAGTATTTGCATAAGTTACAGACATTTCTGTTTTGTCTTGCACAAAAACGAACCATGCTTACATTATAGACTGGACCCCCGAAGGATGCAATTCGATGACAATTGACACAGATGAAAATAAATAGATCTATTGATAGCATAACAATTTAAACTCAAGTCAATAGCAATGAGACCAATGACCATAGCTCTATTGGGTACTGTAATAGCAAATAGATTGAAATGTAAAAATGACAGAAATATGACTAGGATACATGGCCTTACCTTGACCAACAAACAGTTGGATTCAGCAGGCCGAGCAGTATGTTGCAGGAGAACAGGCAGATGGCCACAGGTAGCACACTGACGAGTTTGCTCGAAGCGGTCACAGATAGCACGGCGACGAGCAGATTAGCATAGATCCCAGTGCTTCTCAGGTAGTAGGTTCAGGAGTTGACTTGCAAAGCACAAAGATGTTCTCATGAGACATATCAAGTGGTTTATAAAATATTAGAAACAGGGGTGTTTTTGTGAATGAATGACGTGTGTATGTCGTGGTATTATGTTTATTGCAGAGGGGCGGCCTGCCTGGAGACACGGGGTCTGAGGAGGCCATGTGAGCGATGGCCCCTGGGCGTGGGATACCTTTTGAAGTGTACATGCTATTTGGCACCTTGACCGTTTGCGCCCGTCACAGCCCCCCATGCCAGCGCTCATCCCCAGGTGCGAACCGCTTTTGATGGAGGGGGTGGGATGCATGGGCCTGGGGCGTGCAGATAAGGCACAGGAAGACTGCTGAATGGAGACACACTTATGTGGATTGCAGGGGGGCGGCCTGACTCAGGGGAGGCCTGCCTGGAGACACGGGGTCTGAGGAGGCCATGTGAGCGATGGCCCCTGGGGGTGGGATACCTTTTGAAGTGTACATGCTATTTGGCACCTTGGCCGTTTGCGCCCGTCACAGCCCCCCATGCCAGCGCTCATCCCCGGGTGCGAACCGCCTTTGATAGAGGGGGTGGGATGGATGGGCCTGGGGTGTGCAGATAAGGCACAGGAAGACTGCTGAATGGAGACACACTTATGTGGATTGCAGGGGGGCGGCCTGCCTCAGGGGAGGCCTGCCTGGAGACACGGGGTCTGAGGAGGCCATGTGAGCGATGGCCCCTGGGCGTGGGATACCTTTTGAAGTGTACATGCTATTTGGCACCTTGGCCGTTTGCGCCGTCCCTTGCCCTTATGTGATGTTAAAGGACACGGGGCATCCATTTTTGTACCCCCTTTCCACTCCATTTTGGTGACCAGGCCTCACTGCGATAGTACAGCGCACAGAGCACATGGCCCACAGCCTCGTTCCCACTCTGACTGGAAAACTCCAGAGGTATTTGCAACAGCTAATAAATGTAACACATCACTCTCTGAGATCACGGTCCTGCATGTGAACCGGCTTGAACCATGCACATGACTCGTTCATCTCCACAAACGTGTACTTGCCCATGCACCCTCACCAGTGGAAAGTAACTGCCATTCTGACCCTGTGTCCCTGCAAGGTATTCTCTTCATGTGCCAGACCACTGACCACGCCAGGATGGCCACCTAGCAGACCCCCAACTAACATTAGACCCCTACTGCAGTATATCGTTGCCTAACAATAACAAATGCCACATATCAGAGATTCTTGTGAGCACAGACCCACACTTCAAACACTGTATTATAGTGGTCAAGACCCTTGACCGAAGGCCTGTATAATCCAATGTTCATTGATAGTATTGATATATGTGTGACTTTTATAGAGACATAACCGACTGAAAGACTTTGAACAAGTGTTATTTAGTGCATGCATTATTGATAATATATTTGGTTAGCTTAGATAGTGACCACCCCGCTTCACAGCGACCTGAACTTCACCCATTTCGAGCACAGGTGTCTGACGTCCATCCTTGAATGGAGACACACTTGATTGATTTAAAAAATCAAAACAACCGTTGTTAAAATATATGTGGTGTTTTATTTTGTAGCTTATTTTGATGACACAAAAATACAAAAGTTTACACATTGTACAGTTCAGATTGCAGCACAGCGAGAGAAAATCCCCTGTACTGACCGCTGTCACTCAGGAATTTTTCTCTTATGGCACGAATGGCACAGGCGGGTACCACTCTTCGAAAGCGGTGTCCAAGCCTCCCGTGAAGCCACCATGTAAAGGAACGATAGGCCACCAGCCTGTACCACCTGTGAAAAGGAATGAAACAAACTGTTTTTAAATGACCAAGATAATTTTAATAAACGTTTGTTGTCAATGACAATTCTTGTAACTAATGGCATTCTGCTCGGACAAATGCTATCTAGACACTGCATACTATTGAATGACTTTCATGCATTACAATGATATGTATATGTAATTTTGGATATAGTAGAAGACTATGAAATAGTAGTGGCCTCACAAGCAGAGTATACTTACTTGTTACTCGGATTACGAGGATGAACAGTTGCGCGAAGTTCGTGCATAAGCACCATCATTATCCTCAACACGGACCGTGTGAGGCAGGCTGCCCTGAAGTCTGGCAGCTCTGTGATGCATTGCGGTCGTGGCTCGCCTTCCGAAATGTAGGCCATGCATCCCGAGTTTTCACAGCAGCAGCAGTTCTCCTCCTCGGTCGGCATTAGCTTGCACCGATTGCATGTGCACCAGGTGGAAAGACCCTCCATGCGACTAGGTCCAGTGTCTTCATCCGTTGATTCGTCCTGCCAACTGCTGTCCGAAGCCCCATCGTTTTTGCGTGTTTCCCTTTCCAGTAGTTCCTCCTCGGTATACTGGGGCTCGTACATATAGGGCATTATTGTATCCATTGTGTGTTGCACAAACTGAAATAATTGATAGTGGTGGTACTGGTATCTGTCCACACGGGCTACAAGCAACGAAGGTAGCTGACCAGAGCACAGAAACGAGTCACAGAATACTCAAAGTAACACAGAGAGAGTAATGGAATCGAAAATCTGCTGCTGTGTGTTGTGAAACGGTCTGTTTATACTTATTGAGGAAAGAGGCGTCCTGCCATTTCCATGGCGACACGTCATTAGCTGAAGCGCAGCGAATGTTGACACGAGACGTGCTTTGGCGTTGTGAAATGGGTTATACGCGTCTGCTGATGACAGGCTCAGGGGCGGGGGATATGATTTATTGCCGCAAAAGCAGGTCAGCCAGGGCGATGGGGGAAATGATAGAATTATCACAAAATGGCAGCTCCCTGGTGCCTGTTTTCGCATGCGCTTAATGGACGAAAACTCGGGTAAGGTCCATAGGAAATTTTTCTAAAATCGAGCGACTTAGGCTTAAAAACACATGGACGACCCGTAGGGGCAATAAAAATTTTTGACCGAACCATTCCTTTAATATCAACAAGATGAAGTCATCAGTTATATGTGTTTCGGGGGAGTTCCCTTCCTCATGGGGCAGTCAATCAAAAATGTCTTCATTTGCATATCGGCACAGTAATCTACAAACTAAACAGCAAACAATCTACTCTAGTATGTTATACTTACAAAATTACAAGTTAAAAAGGCTCAATACGTCTGTCATGGCATATCCCGTAATCGTTCACCTGGTGTAGGTCAGAATCAGACAGTCCAAGTTGTTCACGTTTATTTCAAAGTGGTGACATATTCTCAGGTGGGAATATCCAGCCTAGTGGGTAAAATAATGGAATGGATTACATTAGCTAGGTCCCTTTCTGTGGACCTGCAAACTATATGCAAGATTTAAGGAAGTAAAATAGCCGGGCAGAACGTTCTTGCCTTCAAAGATGATCATAGGAGATCATCTATGGTGAATTCTCTAGAGTTTGATCTAAAGTCCAATTAGCAATAATTCCGGCCCAATGTAAACATGGACAAAAAATGGGACAAAGAACCTACAGAAATGAAAGTGCTAGCTAGTGAAAATATGGGAATCGGATATGAGGTAATCTGGTGTCAGTGAGTTAATTTAATATGCAATGCTTGGGAATCAAAAGGTGTGTCTACATACCTGGTGGAACACTGTCATCCAAAGAGATCAGGCCATGTTGCAGGTGCCGTGAGGCAATTCCAAAATGGCCATCGTATTTAAGTGCACACTATCAGCAGCAACGTTACTTAATGGCGTCATCTGTTTACATTCCAGGGGGAAAAACACACACTACACGTCATGGAACATAAGCGTTACGAGAATAGTATTTTACCTTAGTACTGCGTCCAAAAAGTAACACGCAGCATGTCGCCCTGCGAGTGTAAAAACAGACTATCTTTAAGGACACATTTTCAATCAGGGAAAAGGGACATACTATCCAATACATCAGATGCATATGTCTCTTGATAAGTCTGTATGAGACTAAATACAGAGTAAATGGAGATGAACCACACGAAAGTGATGACATTGCATAGTCTCTAAATAAGATCTACTGTACAGGATGTGCAATTATTAAGGGTAAGATATAGGGGAATAAAATACTTCTCCAGTTGAATGATTCAGGGAAAATACCATATTCACAATCTACTTGTGGCTCAACATCTTGATTACAGCATTGCTATCATGATCAGGTGAATATCATAGGGATGTTACATGTACTTCATCCCAGTGTACAGTTCCATGCAAATCGATTAGTTTAGAGGAAGCCCCCAAGTAAAAATCCTCATTCATCCCATTCACTGTGAGACTGTCCAATTTCTCTATCCAATAGAGTTCCCTCTGGTGTAACTTCTTTGCCAGGTCCCGTCCTCTCTGTGGTTTGTGTACCACTTCCAAATAAATAAGTTTCAATTGTGCGATTGTGTACCTATGTTCAGTAAAGTGTCTCGCTACTGGTGATTGCGTGTTTTTGGTTCGTATGCTGCTCTTGTGTTCATTCCACCTTTCTTTCACATTCCTTAATGTTTGGCCTACATAGAAGACACCACATGGGCAGCTTATATATGACAGAGCAGGAGTCGCATGTGATGAAATCCTTCAGTTAGATTTTCGCCTCTGAGCGGGGATGTCTCACGTTAGTACCTTTCATGATGTTATTACAGTTGGTGCAATGAAGGCATGGAAATGTACCATTCTTACTTTTCCGTAGTGTGTGCTGCATTTCTGTCATTGGTTTTTCGGCCTTGACTAGTATACCAGAATAGTGGTAGGAAGAGAACTGGTTCTAGCTCTTAGGACCTCATCACGAGTTTGGCAGTAAATCAGTGGTAAATCTGCTGATTTGCAGCCATAATCGTTTACCATTGCCATCATTTGGCACTGAGTGTTTACCACAGGATTAAAAGCTTGAGGTGAAATGAAACAAGGTGGTAAGAGGAGATGATCAGAGGTAGGAGGTAAACCTGCAGTGGAGTTGAAGAAGGTGATCAAATCGGAGAACAGACGGGAGAAAGTAAAACCTGAAGTGAGTGGAAGGAAATAAGAGTGGAGAACATGTGGGGGGAAAGTAAAACCCAGTTGGAGTGGAAGGAGGAGAAAAGATAGGAGCGCAGATGGAGGAAGTAAAACCTGGAGTCAAGTGGAAGGGACTGATGCGAGCAATGGAGAGAAAGGAGCGGCAAAACCCAGGGTGGAGTGGAAGGAGGTGATGGGTGGGAAGGAGCTGAAAGCAGAGTGGAAGGAGGTGGTAAAAGCAAATGGAGAGAAGGTAGTGGTAGTAACAGGGATGATAAGAGGTGTTGGAGATATGGAGAAAGGGGGATTTAAGTCAGAATAGTTTGGAAGGAGGTGGTGTGATCAAGAAAGAAGGTAGAGGTGGCAGGAACATCCCAGTATGATAAAGATAGGATGATGTCCATAACATCATTCAAAGGTTTCAGAAAGGAGGTGGTGGTGAGAGAGTATTAGAGCATGGTGATAGAGAGAAAGTAGTTGCGAGAAGACCAGAGTAAATTAGTAAAGAGGAGGCAGAGAAAACATGATAGCATGAAAGTCACTAGCAATGGCGAGGGACGAGACACTGGAGGAAAAAGCCGGCCACAGTAGATGTGAAGAGCCAACAAAGGACAAGGAAAGAGATGTATTCATAAGTGACAAGGAGGAGTGGACTTGGGAAACAGGGGAGCTGGTTTACAGAGAGGAGACAGGGAATAAGACATCTTCTGTAAAAGACTGATGAGGATTGGCCGTGTTTTAAAGAGAGGTGGAGAGGGAAAGAGAAAGAAATAGGGGAATAGCCGAGGACTTCAACAGGGTATTGACCAGAGAGACTCAGGGCCTAAATCAGGGCATTGAACCAAAGATAGGAGATTACAGAGGGCCAGTACAGGCCCTAGACAGGTCTAACTGCCAAGACAATGTTTCAGTGGGGATCAGAGAGCATTTCCGTAACCCTCAGAGGCCTGGTGAACATCTGGGACTGGTTTAATCATGTGGTGCAGCACCCAGAAAGTCTCCACCTAGGCTCGAAGAAGCAAAAGAACGGTTGATATCCTCCTGGAACCCATATTATCATTAGAGAGGAGTGATAAATCTCCTCTAGGACATGCAACTGTGAGAGCAGATTGTTGAAAGCCTAGCCATTCAACATCAGCGTGAAAAAGACTGTGTAAGAGATATTTTGCAAAGATAGCCACCTTCTGTTTTTTTATTTGATTGGGAAGTTCCTGTTGTATTTGAGTTTCCCCAACCCTGCATAGAGTCTTTAATAAAATCTTCAAACTCTGAGCCCCTCCTCTTGGCATGCTTCTGTGAGAAATCTAGGGGTATTCTCCCATTTGGACCCCGGGAATCCTCTATTCGGATTCCAACCCTGGGGGTGGGTGAGTGCGGGACAACCACCTGGGTAGGACCATCTGAGGTCATTTTCATGGAAATACCCTAGGCGAGACATGGTATCCTCCTTCTACCAGTTATCCACTTTCGCAACCGCCCTCTACCATCTTGGGTTGTTCAAAACCACAACTTCTCCCCCTCCCCATTTTTGAATAATACTAAGAAGAAGAAGAGGCAACCTGGATTACAGTGAAAAACCCACTAAGACACAGAGCACAGACTACAACACTCTGACAGCAGGTTTTCCACTTAACTAGGACAGGCAAGGTCAAGCAGACCCTACCCTGACCACACGCCTGCAGACAATCAACATCACACAGAGGGTGAGAAGTCAAATGCAGTTGGGAGAGCAGGAGAGAGGCTGCAAGGCTGAGACTGGCAGAGGATCCCGCTTGAAAACCCAAACTCCAGAAGTGAGCTGTGAAGGTTGCCTGGAGCACAGAGGGCCAAAAGGCTTGGGGCTACCAAGGAGATCCAAAGAAGGACAGTGTGCTACGATGCTGGCCCGGTGAGAAGAAAGGGCTGCAGCGTATCACAGGAGCCGTGCCTCCTAAGTATTGGAATCAGGCAGACAGGACCTGCTGGCGAGGCCAGGACAATTGCTCATTCTCTTGGGGGTGCCAACCCCATGGTCTCTGAGGGGCAGGCAGTGGGACCCTGACCTCATCCCACAGATCCAGAGGAACTATATGCCAGGGCCGTGCTACCTTGGTGAATCATAAAGAGAGCAACCCAGTGGTATGTGTGTGGCTAAAGAGGGGCAGAGAGAGATCTGGAAGTGGATATTCTAAGTGTGAAGATAAAAGGCAATGGAATAAGTGCATTATGGGAGTTGTAGTGTAATGAAAGTGAACGTTCTTTTTAAGTGCCAAAAGTTACCACTAATCAAAGTGGGTTTGAGCTCGGCAGAGGGAAACCCAATTGAGAAAGACAGGTTTGAGCCTGATGGAGGGAAGCCTATTTTGAACCGTGCATTTTCTCAGAAAGAGGCTATTGGGTTATCAAAGCACCAAGAAGGTGGAAGATGACCCACGAGTGCTAGAGAGAGCATGTATATGAGACAACTAGGGGTGTTGCTAGGTCTGGAAAAGATCCGGGGCTACGCTGATGTCAGAGCTGTCGGGACTGGGGGCTATCTAGCCTTTTGGCTGTAGCTCCTGAGATTCTATTCGGGGCTACAACCAAAAGACCAGGGGCTAGAGCCCCCTTAGCCCCACTAGCAACGCCTCTGAAGACAACTACATTTACCAGAAAGCAATGGTGCCATGAGAGCACGGATAAACTGTGTAAAGTGTGAGAGTCAAAGTGGGCATGCTGAGGTACATATAAAATCCTTGAACATTGGAAAATCTTCGACAGGAAAGCAAAACAACGATCAGGAAGTGAAATTTAGAACATTACAGTACGGCGGGGTCCCGACTCAAGTGAGGGAAACCTCAGGCATCTGTTGGAAAATTCTGTTGTAACGAACTTGAAAGACCAAAGAGTGAAATCAGGAGAAGCCTGAGAGGTCTGGTTTGAAAGATTGATGTGGCAGAATTGTGATGAGTCTTTTTTGTTGCTTGGAAGCAATAGGAGGGGAGCCTACAAAGAAACTGTGTCTTTCAAATCAAGGCAAGGAAAGCCTGACCTGATTCTGTTGTGGAAATATTTATGTCAAGGAAAACAAGTGGTTTGAAGTGTGTGAATCCTGTGAACTGTATGAGCCAGCCACCCGGCAAGAACTCTTTAAAACCCCTGTGATGTGAATGTGGGGAAGGGAGGTACTCTTGGCTAACACAGACATCCTATCATTTCATTTGAACACTGATTGTCCTTTTTGAACTACACATCCCCTTTACACATTACTTTGTATTAGAGTAAGGGCAGGCATTAGTTGTGTTTTTAGTATAGGCCATTTTTATTTGACAGCACCGACTAGGACTATTTTTTTTTATGTTGATGTTTGAGATCACTCCCATCTTAATTATAGGGCTAGATAGGAGTTCACCCACCTATACGAACATTTAATAATACAGGTTTTGAAACTGTTCTCTTCTGTCTGTGTCATACTTGTGATACCATGCATACCTTACACTTCCTACTTCCTCTAATACCATCAAGGACCACATTGACACACATGGCTCCTACTTTGGCTGACTTCTGCAACCACTCCTTCACCTCTGGAGTCTTCCCTTTCCCCCTGAAGCACTCCCGTGTGCACCCTCTTTTTAAGAAACCCTCAGCCGGCCAACTAACGGCCAATCTCCATCACTCCTTTCCTGGGCAAACTCCTGGAAAAGCTGGCCATCTGCCAGCTTAATCTTCACACTGAACTGGTTGGTTGTCTCCATGACCATCAGTCTGGCTTCAGAGCTGCGAGAAGCACGGAAACTGCTCTCCTGAACATCCGTGAAGACCTGCTCTCCAACCTCGATTCCAACACCCCCTGTGTCCTCATCTTACTTCTCTCTTCTGCCTTTGGCACGGTCAACCATGCCACCCTACTCAACTGTCTCTGTGATAACCTGGGTATCACCGATCAGTCCCTCGCTTGGCTGACCTCTTTCCTCTCCGATCGACCTATCCAGCTTCAACTTGGTTCCTTCCTCTCCTCTGGCTCTATCTCTACCTGTGGTGTTCCCCAGGGATCTAACCTCTCTCCCTGGCTGTTCAAACAATACCTGGCACTTCTTGCCCACCGTATTGCAGCTCTCTGCCCCAACTTTCAGTGCTGTGCGGATGACACTCAGCTCATTTTCAGCCACCTCTTCTCCTTCTCTCATCTCTGACTGTCTGCAATCCAGGAGTGGTGTGCTGCCAATGATCTCTGCCTTTATGCCAGTAAGATTGAGATTCTCCTCATTGGCACACCTGCTCCCTCCTTTCCTGTCGCTCCCTGGCCGCCTCTCTTGGCCCTCCTCCTGCTCCCACCTGTGAGGCTAAAAACCTTGGAGTCATCTTCGACTCCACACTCTCCTTTTCTCCTCACATCTCTGACGTCTCTAAGAAGTCACACTACCAGCTGCACCTCCTCAGAGGAATTGTTCCTTTCGTCTCCTTCCCCCAGAAGCTCACTGTATCCAGAGCTCTGGTTCTCTCTAGGCAGGACTACTGGAACAGCCTCTTTCTAAATCTGCCTGCTTCTACTCTCGCCCCCTGCAACTCATCCAGAACAGGACTGCGAGACTTGTCCTTGGCCTTAAGCCTGGGGAGATCGTATCTCCCCAGGACTGAAATCTCTGCACTCGCTCCCAGTGGCTGCAAGGATTAAGTTTAAAACCCTCTGCATTGTCCACAAGGCCTTCTGGTGCCGGGGGCCTCATTAACTTCAACTCTCTCTTCCTAAATATCTTTGTTCATCTGCCTCCAACTCCCCCAGGGACAGTCACTTCTCCAAGCAACAAGTTGGTGGTAGATCTCTATCTTCAGCTGTGGCCTCCCTCTGGAACAGCCTCCCTGACTCTCTGAAACTTGAGGAGAACCATTTCCAGAAGCACCTCAAGACCTTACTCTTTGCTTCTGCTTTCTCGCCTCCTCTCCCTTCCTGAACTCCTGACCTAAACTGCACTGGTCAACTGGCTACTCTCTGATCTCGGGCCCAGATCCCCTACCCCGCCAGTTGGACACCTGCACTGCCTCCCAGGCAACACCTGCTCTTGGGGGCTGTCTCGGTATCCCTAAATTCCCCTACCAGCTCTTGACATTTGATGTCTGCACTTACCCCGGCACTTACCACTTGCTGGCTGCACTTTTTTATCTATTGTTCTTATTAATTTATTTATTTATTTATTTTTATTTTATTTATTTTACTGTTGAGCCTATGTATTTCACTGCCTCTCCCCCCCCTTTCCCCTGCACTTTTCCCTTCCCCCCACCCCTGCACTTGCACAATCTCAGTGTCACCTGGCCTAATAAGATCGTTGCCTTTGCCTTCCATCTGTTCCCCCACCTTTGCCTAGTCGCGCCTTGAAACACTTGTGTATAGGCGTGTTATAAATGCCATATCATTTCATATCATATATCATATCACATTATATCATATACTTCTAAATGTCTGGCATGTGACAATTGTGAGAATTATTTGATATATAGGTAATTATTTAATTGAAGAAGAACATTGTAAAGTTGGACAAACTTCCTTGAAATCTTTGTCTTTCATAAATATGGGTTAAACTCTTAATCTCTGAAAATCTTTTGGATTGAATGAAGTATCTACTGCTATAGCGATGAAAGAATGAAAGGAAACATTTAAAAGGACATAGTTTACATTTATCATACTAACTAGAAAGGTCTTGGTTAAAGACGGAGTAGATTTCATTGGTTTAGGCGGTATATTAATATAACAAATTTCACTGTTGGTAGATAAAGACGGTTTTCCCAATAAGTTAAGGTCACAGTACCTTCAAATCAGGAAATAATCGTACATGGTCCGCAGAGCAGCAGGCTGCTGTCTGCACACTCAATTTACACTCACAGTCGCTCTGAACTGTGGGTTATGTGCAGGGGCAGTCAGACGTGTAGAGCGCAGCACCAAGGAAAAAATAGCGGAGTGCCTCCTCAATCGATGTTAGTGAGCCAAAAACTCCAACAATATTCACTGGGAGAGTAGTCCCTGCAGTCTCTAATGATTGCTCACACAGTTCTTCAAACCTAGCGCCCGATTCATGGAATTATCTGCGCAAATAAATTGGTTCTTTGCGTACCAAACTGCATGCAAAATCCTGTTTTCGATTCATGGAATCGACTGCGCAGCACTTTTATGTATTTTCCGGGGGACTTATCGCAGGCTTGGCACGTCACTGCGAGAGGGCGAGTGCCTTGCACGAGACACCATGCTGAGTGTGGGTTTGGCTTGCGCAGAGGGCAAGGTAGGGGGCAGAACACGGAAAATGAGGAAGAACAAGGCAAAAAGTGGGCATAAACAGGGAGGGCCAGTATGCAGCCCATCGCACACCCACGCAAAGCCCCGCGAAGGCAGACGCACAGACACTTGCGCATAGGTTCCACTGAGCAGGAGAAGGATCTGGTGTCGGATTTAAGGGTGTGTGTATGCCGCCGTGGTTCTGATCTAAGGGGTGCACTTATGCAATGTAGTGGGGTGCAGGAACAGTTTGAGGGTTCACATGCAGAATTTCCAAGTTTTACCCGAGTTACGATAAATCGTACGCATGTTGTTGTGGTGCTGCTCACAGTTACGGGGGACCGCATGCAGGGTTCCGGGATGCAGGCCTGCTTGCGGGGGTCCCCATGCACTGTTTGAAGAGTGCGTGTATTTGCGCCGAGAGGAGCACGCAAAGGTAGCTGTTCTGGCTGTTTTTGCTTTGCATGGGAGCGTGTCTGGGGCGTTTCCGGCCGTGAATTGCGTATACGGTTACTTTGCGCTGACAATTCCATGAATATGCAGAGTGCATTTTTTCTTCTGTGCCCAGGCTTGCGCTGTGTCGTTCTCTGCGCGCTGCCTTTGCGGGATAAATGCACACTTTTCCGTGAATCAGGCCCTATGTGTTTAGGTAAGTGGCAAGTTAAAGAGAACCGGTAAACCGGATGATCACTAAGCCTTGAGCCCCCAGCCCCTGAGTGTATAGGTACATACAAAAAATAAAAAAACGCAGGGTGCGGATGCACTCACTGCAAGCTAACCCATGGGGCACAGCCACAGTGCCCCTCACCACTCTGCAAGCGCAGGGGACTTCCAAACTCCTGAGTGGCTCTCTATTTCCGTGCTCTCTTCCCTGCAGCTCCCGCACCACGGGTTCGCTCACCAGGTTCACTCACCTGGTCTGACCAGTTCTCACTCTGGCTAGCCCGCTGCAGAAGCCAGTGACATCCGGTAGCATCAGCAGCTCGCAGAGAACCAGCAGATGCCAGTTGATGCAGGTGTAGATACAACGGCAACACCCACTTGCGCCAAGAGCCGAGTCCCTGCAAGCAGGCTAGAGGATTGCCCTAACAATGTACAGAACACGTGTCAAGCCGCTCTGAGAGGAAAGAATCTCACAATCAACCACCACACCTTCACAAAAATACATTTGAACTTGAACTTTGCTACCTAGACAATTACCAACCTACCCCAGTCGTCATACTCAGAGTACCCCTTTCATCCAAGTATCTACACATCTTGTGTATTTCTCTACACTGGTGGTTTGTTAGTATTTTAATAGAGTGTTTGTATGCTTAGTTTAAATAAAGACTCCCTTTTATTTTAGAACCTTGATTAGGTATTTCCTTTATTTGGGATGCCTTGTTGCTGGCTCAGACCCCTTTTGATGAGTATAGCCTAGCTTTTGCCCATGCTACCTTAAAGAGGGGAAGGAGGTGTACCATTCCTGTTGTGACTTTTTCACATTTATGTTTGGAATCAATGGTGGTTTAGTAGTAGTGAGGGCCTGAGTCGGAATTTCGAAACCACTACTCACCCATGTGCTCCTGAAGATCATTAGTCATTGCATCCCATCTCTGCATGCAGCTCTGTGTGGCTGGCGCAGAAGCATAAGATCCTGCTGGCTCAACTGTTCCACCCACGAAAACAGGAACCCACACTCCCCCCCCTTGCCATGCAGGCAGAAACCCACATAACCCCATATGCAGCTCCATGCAGCTGAAGTGCAAGCCTGCGTCCCTGCCGCCCCACTTTGCAACACATGCAGGAAGCCAAACAGTCCCATCGCCATGCATTTGTTTATTTTATTTGGATTTTTTTATAACGCGCTTAATACCCGAGTTCAGTTTCTAAGCGCGGATCGGGGATTAAAACCTCTGTTGCTCTGCATGGTCTTGCTTCCAAAACTAGCACGTTGCAACTGTGCAACTCATACATCCTATTCCACAGCTCTGTTGGGCTCAGACACAGGTCTAGGTACCTGGAGCCGAGCTACCGACCCAACGAAGTCTATGGACATTGGGAAGAAGATTGGTCAAATACTGCAACCACACAGTAAGACTAGGTCAGTGAATGATACGTCACTGGCTGCTGTCTTATTTCAATTAAGCTGGCATACCAGCAAATTACATGTGTCTTTTTCCATAAGTGAAAATTCTCGATTAAATGATGAAAGAGTCACTCCTTTATAGTATTATTGCTAACTGTTTATTTGTATTCTTCACATTGCAACAGATGGTTTTTACCCAATCGTCATACCTATTAGATTTAAATTGCGACACTCGGGGGCGTCATTTCACCAAAATGCCAGGAGTAGCGGAAGAGACATCACATGACCTTGACCTCTGATGACATCACAGGAAGTGATGTTTTTTGGCTCCACCGCGAAGTGACATCACTGACCGTTTACTGCTTGATAAAACAGGACGTGGCGTCACATAGCATTGTTTCTAGGTACACTATGAAAAATATGGTTAAAATATTACTGTAACATGATATACATTTCATACAAGAATGGATCACCATATGTACCGGCAGAAAAAAAACATGCTATAACTGCAACTTGCGAAAAGCAAAATACATAGTCTGAAATGGATGCTTATTCTACTTTAAGTGCTTTTTAGAGGATTTTGTCTGCATTGTGAATTTGAGGTGTTTAAAAACAAACTAAATCAGTGACTCACCCCCTGAAGTGTGCTTGAAATAAACCTTTAATGAGTCTAGCAATTATTGTATGGAATTCCAGAAAGACAAATAGTTCAAATAACATCATGGCATTGGCCACAGGCCAGGAGCTTCAATTTGTAAAAAAAAAAAAAAATGTTTAAATGATTTTTTTACATTTATTTTTTTATTTGGTTAGTTGAATTTAATCAACCTTTCAAATATAAAACAATTCACTTTGCAAAGTTTCGAATATCATACATTAATAACAAGATATATCAAGAGAAAAAAAATACAAAGAAAATATAAGAAAAGGAAAAAGAAACTAAAAAAAAAATAATAATTTAAATAATATAAGTCAAATACATCATTCTGAAATCCACACAATAATATGAGGGCAGCTTAGATTAGTGACCCGCCGGTTCAAGCATCAAAGAATTCAAGAAATTGACAGTAGCTATTTGTATAGCTGAACATGATGAGTTTAGAATTGCTGGCCAACAGTCTTCAGGGTCTAAAAGACCTAAATATTTTCACAATTTTGAGAAATGAATTTCTCTTTTATCCCGGAGAGGAACACATTGAGTAATCAGATGAACAAGAGTTTCATGAGTGTCGGGTGACAAACAAAAGCGACACTTATTCTCCGCTGGAGGTAGAAGCTTGCGCCTAACCTGAATATCCTTAGTGATCCAAAGGTTAAACCTCAGACGAAGAATTCAACCCATCTCCATCTTTATATTGTTGGCAGAGGTCTCTGGTCAGAAGCCAATCAGTTTGATAAATTTTAAGTTTTGCTCTGTCCGGATTCGAGACTAGAATATCAATTGAGACCTCTGCAATAGCCAAAATATTGTATACCTTTGTCAGCCAAGTGTTTATAAAAACATGTTTAACCGAGAACATGTAGTTGAATAACAATTGCAAGATAGAGATGTAAGTGGTAGAGATAAGGCACTTATGAAAGAGGGCACACACTCGCCGATTATGCAGGGCTTGTAATGAGACTAAACCTAATTCATACGGAATCCATGCACAAGGTGTGCATTGTGGAAGATGTAACACCTGTTTCCAAAATTTAGCTTCCCATAAGGTGAGAAGCGGTGCCAAGTCTTCATTGGTAGTTTCAAGCCCATAAAGAAGGAGAGTGACTTTTAAATTCCAGAATTGTAGTGCCGGCATCACTGAGAATTTACCATAGTTAGACATAATGAAAGAAGCCTGAGAAATGGCGTTTTTCAGTTTGGCAGACAAATGTGAGGTATGGCCAGAAGCATGAGCCTTGCCCTCGAAGATCATTCCAAGATAGGTGTAATGTGAAACCACAGTTAAGGAATCTGGTTAATATTCCACAAATGAGTTAGTGGTTTATGTAATCTTGGGCAAAATGTTACAATTTGAGTTTTGGTCGTGTTTACTCTCAGGTCATTGCAAAAGATGTAATTATGAAATGCATTGAGGAGCGTCTGTAAACCAGAATGAGTTTTAGAAATGAGGACAAAATCATCGGCATATAGTAATGCTTTAACTGGATGATTATTAAATTTAGGAGAGTCTGAAATAATATTCTCGAAGGCAAGTCTCATGTCTTGAATGAAGTAATTGAAAACGGCCGAGGCCAGCAGGCAACCTTGCTTAAGGCCACAGGCTGTAGGGATGTTTGGGGATAAGCGCCCATCTAAGGAAAGACGAATTTGTATGGAAGTGTCAGTATGTAATGCAGAAATTATATCAAATAAAGTGGATGGGCATTGGTCACGAGAGAGTTTAGTAAGAAGAAGTAGTCGGCTAACAGAGTCAAACGCCGCATGCAAATCTACAAAAGCGAAACAAAAATTGTTGTTTAGTGGCGTGACATTGTGCCTTAAGTGCATTGAGACAGATTAAATTAATGGTGGTGCCTAAACCTGAAACAAATCCTGATTGCTGAGGATCACGAAGATGAAAATTTGTAGTCCATGTGTTGAAGTCACGAAGAATGAATTTACAGAAGAGTTTACCTGGCGCATCAAGAAGTGCAGTAGGGCGGTAATTGGATGGTAAACTACGGTCGCCCTTTTTGAAAATTGGAATGATTAAAGAAGTCTTCCATGAGATGGAATTAACTGATGCTTCAAAATATTTCAGAAATAATGTATAAGATATGAGCCCATTCAGAGGGGTGTGCCTTAAAAATTATGTTAGAGAGGCCATCAGGGCCAGAAGCTCGTGACAAACTGGCTTTCATGATTCGATCTTGAATTTCCGGTATTGAAAAATCAACTTTCCAAGGAATGGCAGAGTTTGGATAGAACTTGTAGTTAGAAAATTTTACATCAGCATATAGCGCTGAGAAATGGGTTAGCCAAGCCAGGTCGGAAACTCCATTGATCTGTAACGAGCCCTGCGAATGGGAAGTCTGAGCATGAAGTATTTACCACATATAGCTAGAATTTTTGTTCTTCATTGCTCTTAACATGACTTCACTGTCATGTTGAAAGAGAACAGCCCTCTTGCTTCTAAGCCAATTCTTATATCTGGTTTTTAGGATGTAGAGGTCACGACCACAAGAAGGAGAATTCAACCGTATGATGGTTTTCCGCACTCTTCGATAGTCAGCCTTTGTTGATTGAATGGATAGGTCGAAAGAATGACGATGTCTGACATTTAACTTTCTCGGAGTGGAGAGAGTATTGGCAAACGGGCTCAACAATTCAGAATAGTGTATATGGTGTGAGGATTGGGCATGATATTCAATACTATGCTTGAGAGATGACAAAGAAGATAGATTCCAGCGCACTCGAGATCTTGCAGGGTTGGTGAGAAGTTCAGGCAAGAAATAGGGGCTGTCCTCGTTGGAAAGGGACCACTGAATGCTCATAGAAAGTAGGTTTTGGTCTCTATAGGTTAGATCCATGATGGTGAGACTGTCTATGTGTTGGAACAAGGAAGCATCGACATAAATATAGTCGATGATGCTCGAACTAGCGCCTCGATGCCATGTGCAACGAGGGGGGACGTCGCCTGGGACCGCCCCGTTGACCATATGAAAGTTGCGTCGCATCATGAAAGAGGACCACATAGAAGTTGATTGATTTGAACGAGCTTGGTTCCAGCAGTCAAGATTTATGTTGCCCAAAACAATCGTGTGTGAGTTGTGAGGAGTGGTCAAGATTGTATCAAGAATAGAAGCCAAGTCATCAAAGAAGGTCTCATCAGTTTGTCCGAGGGGGTTGCGGTAGATGTTGACCAGCGCAATTGTGAAAGTTTGATGGCTAATCTTCACCAATTGGATATGGGCCTGCACTGAAGCCCAGGGTGAGACTGAAAGGCCCATCTGAGAGTTGACCGCAACTAATAGGCCCGAAGACGGTCTACCCTTGGTGGGAAGAGGTGGGAGTAGAGTTAGATCGAAGCCATCCCATACTGGTGGAGTGAGTAGCCAGGTTTCTTGAAGGGCTACAATATGATAGGACAGAGAAAGATGAGACATAGAGAGTTGTAGATGTGCATTGCCTCGGATATTCCAACTAGCAAGTTTCAAAGATGATGAGATTGGAACGTTTGGTGGTTAGGAAGGACAATAAGAAGGTGGTGTGGTAGAGGTAATAGCTTTATGAGAAGTACCTTGATAAATGTTAACTTTAGTCTTGGGAAGTTGTGATGGCTGCGAGGTAGATTCCGGATCTAAAGCTAGGAGAAAGCCTAGTTCGAAAAGTTGCATTTTACATCGCCAGATTGAGTTCCAGACTAAGCCAGATGGAATGCAAAGTCTGACCACAGAAGAGCAAGTATCTGAGACAAATATAATCTGGTCTATATCATGAGTCGTAATATCATGTAAATCTTCAATGTCTCCAAAGATGTTTGGCACACTTGCATGATTGAGATCGTATTTAGGGAAGTTTCCCTCTCGACACTTAAGAATAAAAGAGTGGGATGGGATGCGGGTGGACACTGAGACTTTAGACAAAGGTTTGGTAAATGAATTTACAGTGGCCTTGTTTGAGGAGGTCAATCTAAGGCACGAACGTAAGGCAATCTCTTCATCAAGTATTGCTTGAGCTGAGGTAGTATGCGATGGGCACTCAGAGTCAACATGATCTGCCTTTGAGGGGTCCAATCGCGAAGCTAAATAAGCATCGACACTGGCTTTTAGATCTGACAAAGCAGTACTAGGAGAGGTTTGAATTTGAGATGTGGATGGTACAGGAAGTTGTGAGAAGGTAACATGTTTTGTAGGATGAGGAAAAATTTGTGCAATTTGAGCATCAACTTGAGAGGTAATGGCTAGATCGAATGGCCAAGAGGTTATGGAGTTTATAGGGCCTGCCGGCATCTATAAGTGAGACAATCACGTGACTAAATAGGCATCGATGCTAGCTTTATAATCAAATTGGGCATCTGAAATGAAAGGATTAGTTGAAAGAGTCGAAGGAATAGAAGAAGTTTGAGAAATTGTGGGTAGTACTTCAGAATGAACTGGGTGATTAGAAGATGAATGGGGAAGCACCAGATGATCAAGGGAATGAATTAATTGACTTAATGGAGAAAGAGATGCTAAATGAGTAGCATCAGAAGGTAATGAATGAGGCTTTGGGGATAAGACCGGGAGTGTGATGCTGTTGGACCTGGGCTGGCTTTGGGGTTGGGGCAATGCCACAGCAGTCATAGAGACCGTGGAGGATTTGGCAGACTGGCCTAAAGCTTTAAAGAAAGCCGTAAGGGTATGTTTAGATTGTTTTATACCTGCCAGATACTTTGTTTTCTTGGTGACAGGGCAACATCTTCGGTTTGATAGTTTGATGATAGGTATGGATTTGTCAGCCGGAACCGACAGTACCTCGGAAGACAAGGTTGGTGGAGGATGACTTGAAGAAGGGAGCTGAAGCGGAAAGAGTGGAGGAGCATCTGGAGTGGGGACAGGGAAAGGGATGAGAGCCGGCTCCACAGGTGGTAAGGGAACAGCCATGGGCTCAGGAAGGGGCTGTTCAGGAGCAAGTAACTGAGGTGAGTTGATGGGAGGCATCGGGGATATTGTTGGGACAATCGAGAGGTAGAAGACCAGGAACAGGAGTTGCACACTGTGAGGCAGGATGCAGAGGAAGTGAAGGGGTCACTATGGGTCTGATTACACCTGAGATGGTGGGTAAGTGAGAGGTCAATGGGACAATAAAACAATCTGGAGAGGGCTCATTGGGTTGTCGCACATTGTCGACCGAGGCCTCTCGGCAGTTTGGTGGCAAGATTTGTGAATGAGCCACAGATAAATTAGTAGACGGTGTGGTGATGGGAGAAGAGCCGTGTGCATGCAGCCATTTAGCAAGTTCTTCAAAAAGAGAGGACTGATTTGCAAGCTTGTGATCAATGGTGTCATACAGTTTGCTCATAGTAGAAATTGCAAGGTTGATAGAGGTGAGAGTAGCTTGAATGAACGCGAGTTGTTGAGACAATGCAGTTGAGGGCATTGTCTGTGGCGTTCTGGGAGTAGGCATGGCGAATGAGTGAATAAATGATGAAGACCGAATAACTGGGGAGTGGGTGGCAACTACTGTGGGGGCTTCATCAGAATTCACAGAGATAGGTATGGCACTTGAAGATGCATGGATGGAAATATCAGATGCGTCAGGGTGCAGGGAAGGGAACTGAATTGGAGAAGGAATGAGCGGTTCACTTGACACTAAGGAGTGAGGACGGACGGAGTTCAGCATGGTGACATCGGACAGTGGGTGTATGTTCATAAAGGCCTGCGGGGTCTGGCAACCAGGGGATGGGTGATTGATGGTGGAAGAGAGAACATTAGGACCAAGGCCTTGAAGGGTGATTCAGATGTTGTAATTGGCAGCTTTCTTTCGGCACAAGTGGAAAGGGAAATTTGGATGGTAGGATTGGGCCACTGGAACGAGGCGCTATGAGTGGAGTTAGCGCGATAGCAGTAAAAAATCTGGGGGATTGAGCTGCCACCTGTCCACATGCAGCCAGGGTTTAGAAGGTACAAGCAGTATCCGGCATGTTCGAAGTAAGCTTATAGGTATGAAATACCATCAATCACAGGTTAATCAGAATGTCAAATGCTAGTTATTTAGATTCCCCAGAAGACTAAACTTTAGCAGCTAACTGATTAATTCAGAAGTAAAAAAGAAAAAGGAAAAAATAGTGTTTGAGAAGAAAACAGTAATACAGTAATAATATAAATGCAGATCAATCAAACGGGTAAAACCATAAACTAACATATAAAACAATCATAAGATAAACATGACGATAGATATATAGTTGATAAAAAAAATTAAAAGACAAATTGCCACAGACCGCAGTAACGTGGGGAAGCGGGAAAGCGGTACCTATACCAGTACCTGCCCATGTGCAATAGGCTGAGAAAGGAGCCAATCCGTATAAGAATGAGGCGGGCTCCACAAATGTCAATCACTGCAGCCACATAGTGGCGTTAGAGCAACACGCTGAAAAAGCGCTGAAAAAAGAAAAAAAAAATAGCCAGCGTCAGTAGATGAAGAAAATTCGTGTCCAAGCACGTGGGCTAATGTCACAAAAGTCACCTATGAATAATTGTGCAGGATCGCAGTCCACGAGTCCAAAGGGCTTCAAAAGTCACAGGAGCAGCGTTACAGCGTTTCAAGCGGGAAAGCGGTACTTATACCGGTACTTGCCGTGTGCGCGCGCGGTGTGTGCGTGCGCCAGCAATTTGTAGTTAATCAGATGACAATAGGCTGAGAAAGGAGCCAATCCGTATAAGAATGAGGCGGGCTCCACAAATGTCAATCACTGCAGCCACACAGTGGCGTTAAAGCAACACGCTGAAAAAAAAGCTTTGAATAATTGTGCAGGATCGCAGTCCACGAGTCCAAAGCATACTTGCCAACCCTACAGATTTAGGCAGTAGGCTACTGCTTTTTAAGCAGTCCTACCACCTACAGATTTGGGTGACAGATCCTACTGCTTTTTACATTGTCAGGTAATTTATGTGACTCCAAGGCAGGCTGCAGGAAAAAGCATGCAACACATGGATCAGTGTGTCTGTACAGTGGGCTGGTAGGTGATTACTTTGTTGGGGCTCAGAACAATCCAGTGACCTGACAGCTGCGTGACTCTGTCCTGCACTCTTGCCGGAACAACCCTTAGGTGAACCACCAGTGAAGTCAAGTGGCCGAGTGTAACACCACCACACAGCATCTGCGTATGAGACTGAGGGGGGTATCAGTTGCCATGTCATTCAGTGTTCAAATTACACTGCAGGAATAAATATGTACTGCCCCAGCTGCTGGTACAGAGCAATGGCAAATGTTGCCTACCAGATCTGTGTGATTACCTTCTATGAAGTTAGGTCATTGAATTTGTTGTTAACTTACCATTCAGAATTATACATTTTTAACATTTGAGCATCTTTCCATGTTGTGCTGTTTGATGGGTTGTGTATTTTAGAATGCTCCAGTGGCGCCAACAAAGTATGTTTTGTATTTGCCTGCGATTAAATTGTTATGCAAATTATTATTTTTGAAACTTGAAAAATCCTACATCTTTTTGGTCACAGAATGTTGGCACGTATGCCAAAGGGCTTCAGAAGTCACAGGAGCAGCGTTACAGCGTTTCAAGCGGGAAAGCTGTACTTATACCGGTACTTGCCCGTGTGATTTTTTTTTAGGGGAAGCAAGGGAGACCACAGAGATAGCAAGGGAGACCACAGGGATAGCAAGGGAGACCTCAGGTGTCACAAGTGCGACTCCTGGCGACCCCTAAATGACATCCCTGGCGACACTGGAGGGAATGAACATCCCAAGACTGCAGAGAGCTTCTTAACTATTCCACATTCAAGGCACATGGAATTAGGGATTAGCTGCTATCTTCAGAAAAGCCTCATTTCAATTCAGGTGCTTTGGTAGAATCACACAAAATAGAGGCACGACTCAAGTTGTCTGTGGTAGGGTCAGAAACCCGGCACCACAAACACATGCAGTAACATTTATGTTAAGGTGTCTTCATAAATTGATATTTTTTGTAGTGCAATATGATGCTGTATAGGTTGGGGGCCAGTTGAATCTGACTAATGTCCATCTATACTTCATGCTTTCACATAAGCATGCTTTCACATAAAAATATCCTGGATACATACTTTTGATGCACATATCAAATTTCACATAATTAACTACGACTCAAGGTCTGTTTACGAATTTTTCGGTAATGGTACAACTTGTGACATTTGGAAATGCTGCATGTTTTACCATTCTGGCAAATTCTGAGTTTCAACCCTGAATGTTTTTCTATGCTGCCTGCTTTTGTGTGTGTTAGGCCCCAGTCGTCCCTCTTAAATGAATCACAGGAGCCAGCAATGTCACGTCTTACTTCTTTATTTCCTTACAACTTCTGTCACTACCCCTTTTCGGCCCCTCCCTTTCCTCCCTTCTCCTGCCTTCCTCCCCTGGCTTTGGTCTGCCCCTCTTAAAGGGCTCCTGCTTGATTCTGCAATGTAACACCTCCCCCTTGCTTATCAGGGAGGTACATAGTCTAAATTTCCTCAATGAGGCATGCAGGTTTCCATATGATCCGCTGTGGGCGGCCTGGTGATTTGTAGGGGTCACTGGTTTCCTCTGCTCTCGGTTCTTCTTCTGTGCTTGTCTCCACTACTGGTTCACGCTCTTCCATGTATAACTTGCGGAAGAAAGAGCTGTTGCAGGTTACTTCTCCTCCATCCTCTGTCGTGGTGACCATCGGCCCATTCACCTCGGTAACCAAGAGTGGTTCCGAGGTATATCTTGGGTCTGTATTCTTTTGCTGTCTTTGTCTTACCAACACGACTTTGCCTACTGGGAGCTGATGTTCCTTTGCCATCCTCTTTCTATCCGGCCACTCTTTTTCTTCCTTTTCTTCTCTGCGTCTCTTTTTAAAATTTTTGCATCCTGCTCTGGCGTGTAGTCTTCCACTTGTGGAAGGCGAGTCCGGGGCTTGTATTTTATCATTAGTTCCAGCAGCGTTCATCTCGTTGTCTCGTGTGGTGTTTTTCGGTAGCTTCTTAACATTTGACAGATGGCTTGGGGTAGCAACGTTTGATCAGGGTTGCCATCTGGCGGGTTAGCTTGATGGTGGCCATGAATTGTTCCACCATGCATTGGCTTGTGGCCATAGTGGTGTGATTCTCTGTTTGCGGAAATCTAGGTGGCTGGCAAACCTAGGGAAGTCTTGTCCTTGGAATGGTGGGCCGTTGTTGGTCTTTACTGTGTTAGGAATCCCCCATTCACTGAACAGCTCGTCGATCACTCCCACAATGTGGCAAATGCTGTGGACTGTACATGTTTTATGCGTGGGAAACGTGAATACTCGTCCATTGTCACCAAGAGGTGTCCTCCTTCTTGCAGTGGGCCATAGAAATCCATGGCTACTCTTTGCCATAGTTGTTCTGGTAGGGGTACCGTCTGGAGTGGACACGGGGGGCTATTCACTGCTGTCTAGTGGCAAGGCATGCAGTGCGTCAAGGTATCTTCTACAATGGTGTCCATGTGTGGGAACCATACTTGATTTCTTAATATTTTTTATTTGCGACCCCCCATTGACCTTCATGAGCTATGATCACTAATGCTTTCCTCAAGCTCCTCTGAGCTACTAGGCGGTTGCCTCATATCAGTATTCATTGGTCATTCCGTATCTTCCCCATCCTGTCCAGATCCTTTTTATCCACCCCCTGTTTGCAAACTGTTCCTTGTCAAGGTGCTTCCACTTGCTGGTACTGGTTAGGCTATCGCCGCTTGGATCATGGAGTCAGCCCTGCTCTTGTCTGCAAACGTCTCCCTTGTGATGGCGGGAGGGAGGGCATTGAGCGATAAGGATATGTAGTCCTCTGCCTCTTTTCTCAATGCCTTGTCCATTTTGCCTTCCGGGTGTCTGGATAGGTAGTCCGCTGGATTGGTGTCACCCCCAGGTTTGTGGACAATCTGATAGTCATATTCCTGTAATCTAATGCCCCATCTTTTGATGTGTGTGTTTTTTTTTGGTTTTGGGGTTCCCAAATAAGGAGACCAATGCCGTGATGAGGGGAAATCTTCTGCCAATGATGAAATGATGGATTATTTTGCATGCCCATACTGCTGTTAGACTTTCCCTTTCTGCTTGGGTGTATGCTTGTTCGACAGGCGATAGCACCCTGCTGGCACATGCCACTATTTCATTCTTACTGGGTCTGTAAGTGTGGCATAGTTTGGCAAGTAGCAGGCACAGTACCCTGCCATTCCTAAGAAGGATCATAGTTCAGCAACTCCGGTGGGGGCGTCAAGGTTGACAATGGCACTGATTTTTTCAGGGTCAGCCATGATACCTCGATCCGAAAATATGTGCCCGAAGAAGTGTTGGTTTCGTTTGTTGATGGTACTTTTGGGCCAGTTGAGGGTGAGTCTGGCTTTGTGTGGAAAGTCGCACACTGTTTTCAGTGCTATATCGTGTTGCTCTTGGTTGGTTTCAAACACTAGGATGTTGTCACTTTAGCTGGGGGCATTAGATAATAGGGATATCAGTTTGCGGATTGTCTCTTGAAATATTTCTACGGCAGACGGTATACCGAAGTTGAGCCACTTGTAGCGAAACAGTCCCTCGTGTGTTGTAAAGGTGGTAATTGGTCTGGAGGCAGGGACAATAATAGCTGGTGATATCCCTGGTTCAATTCTAGTTTGGAAAACCGGATGGCCTGGTTGAGTCTCACCAGCCTGCCCTCGATGTTGGGTCCTGGGTGTCTCTCTCTCTGGATTGCAGTGTTTGGGATTGACCTGTCCAAGCATAGGCGCAGGCGGCCGTCTGTCTTGGGTACAACTACTAGGGGGGATACACATGGTGTGGGGCCACTCACTCTCTCAATGATGTCGTTGTCAAGGAGGAGTTGCAGTTCATGTTTGACTTGGCCTGTAGATGGAAGCCTATTCTGCAAGGGTGCTGAGGGACTGGGTGAACTGTCGGGTCAATGTGGAGGGTTATTATATTGTCTTTTAGCATCCCTACTCCTTCAAACAGTTTTGGGAAGGTGGATTTGAGTTCCTCCACGTTGAGTTCTTGGTGCCATATGGCTCTCAGGATCTGAGCCCCTGGTGGTAGACCTTGCACTGGATGTCAATTAGAGCTAGGGCTCTGGCTGTCCGGTAGCCGAGGAGGCATCTCCCAGTCTTTGGACTGTGGATGACATGGATGATAGTGGGCACTTTTCGTCCTCTGTGGAGTAAGTTGCAGCGAAATTGACCTTTAGACTGGAGCGGAAGGGCCGCTCCCCATTGGAATATATGTGCCTGGGATGGGCACAGCAGTAGGCATTTGCTATGGCGCAGTAAGGGCCCTCATTCATGACATTGACTGTCGCCCCGGTGTCTACAATTAACTGGTTGTTCAATCCTCCTATGTGGACTGCGACCTTTGGAGCTGTACTGTCATCCGAGGTGTCGCTGATCAGTCTCACATATTCCTTGCTGTACCTGTCATGAGTATAGTATTGTTAATCGACTGGGTGTACTTCTTCATTGGGTGGCAAGTTTGCAGAGGGGTTACGGATGTCGTATTTCTGGATGGGTCCTTTTTCCAGCACATAGTTTGAATGGTGGTTGGGTGTGTAGTCGTATGCGTCTGAGTACCGCATTGGCCAATCAATATTGAGGTTTTCCACTGCCCTTTTGAATCATTGGTGGGAGGGGTATGTCCGGATGTTTCTCCCTTGGAATGTTCTCACAGTGTCTCTGTCTTGGTATGATTGAGAAGCAAGCCCTCTCGTTTGGCCTGGTTGGGCCCACCGAAGGAGTCGCTCTGTATGCAGCAAGCATTGGGTATTTTCCTTTGCACATCGCTTGAAAGTGTTTTTTTGTCCACATATCATGCACATCATCCCATGGCTGGGCATTGGCCCCTGTGGAGAAACTCAAATCCGCACCTGTAGCATTGCCTCTTGCCTAGGGGTCATCTGTTGGGGCTTCGAGGTGCCTGTCGGCTTGGTGGTCCAGGGTGCCGGTGTGTCCTTGGGGTCCGGTGGCTAGCGCTGCGTGGTGTCACTTTTCTTTGGATTCTCCATGGCTGCTGCTTGCACGTCCACTCTCTCATATATTTTTGCTAAATCTACTATTTCTTGTAGCGAAAGGGGTTTCTTCAGCAAGTGTGCCTCCTTCTATTATTCTAAGCCTGATGGCTTAATCTTCATTTAAAAGAATTGGCAAAATCACAGTGTACAATTTTCTTTTGGAGTCGGAGGATGAATTTGCCCAATGTTTCGTGCAGCAGTGGAGCGCACTGGTTAAATGTATACCTCTCATAGTCTCTGTTGGGGAGGACGATTAGCTTCCTGTTGATGGCGGCAATGAGGCATTGATATGTGGCTTTCTATTTTATTGGGATGGTCTTCAGGATCCCTTTAATCTGTTTTCTGGCTAAATTGGTGAAGATGTCTGTTTTATTCAGCAAATCCTGGTCAACTATGGACCTCATGAAATCATCGGACACCTCCATCCATTCTTCCCATCTCTGACCCTGGTCATGATGTGCTAGTAGCGTAAACGGTTTGGGGTGCTGTAAAAATGTGGCTCTAGATACTGGGTTTGCCCCTATGGTGGCCTGGATCTGTGCCCCCGCGCATGCGGCCGCTGTGCTCCTTCTGACATTTTTGCAGGTGATTTGGGCCTCTTTCAGTAGCTTGTCTGTTCCTTGTAACAGGTTAGTCGTGTGTGTGCTTGCTGTATGGATGGTTGCCTCTGTGTGGGTAGGCCTGGTGCAGATCTCTATTGTGGTCCTTCCTGTGGATAGCTAGCTCTTCTCCCTTCTGCGGGGGTCACTTCCTTTCTCCCTCTTCTTATGATGCTGTCTCTTTAGTATTGTTGAGTAATTGTGAAAGTGTTTCTTTTCTCTTTTTTTTTTCATGTGATGCAAGGCCCCGTGTGCTACGCACCCTTCGACTGACTGCAGTGCTTGTCACTTGGTGGACGGGTTGAGTATTTTATTCCCCCACCTGCAGGGTCACATTCCTTGTGCGTCCTAGGGGACGGGCCTCCTTACCGCTGTGTCATCCGACCCTAAGAATACACAATCAATTGTCATATTAGACACAGGTTAATACCTTAATTTCATCCCCAGTCCTTACAGTGGGGATCTACATTCACACAGTGGCGCTTCAGAAGGAGCCATACAAAGGGCTCTTTTTTGGAGGAACCGTACAACGTGTATGAAATGGCCTTTTATGTTTTCTACTAAATATAAGACCAGGACCAGCTCATGAGCAGACGAACGTAACTGCATCTCACCCGACAGTCTGTGCGACCTGCAGTTCCGGATTAAACCCGGTGGAGGCCCCTAGGCAGTCGAAATGTTGGGCCCGCCTCGTAAATGATCCCCTAATACGTTTTTAATTTCTGCACCTCTTTATTTTCATCTGTTGTCACGGGGCCCCTAAAAGGAGTGGGGCCCATAGGCCGGTGCTTACTTGGCCTAATGGATAATCCGGCTCAGGCAACCTGTATGCAGATGTTGCTATTCTGGCAGGGCTGTCTCTGCACTTTCACATGAGTAATCCTTACTGTGCTACAACACACAGTTCCTATATGTTCCCCTAGGAATCACATGCTCTTACTACTACAACGTGTTTGCTACTTTTCATGTCAGATTGTCGTCCTTTTACAACATTAGGGCTACAGAGTCAGCATGGCCAGCACGAACAGAAATGTGGACCGCGTAGCGAAAACCAGAGTCGGAATCCATGGCCAGAATCTTCTTAAGGGATCCAGAATGCAATAAGCAAGGGAACTCTCTTAAAGTCCATTTGTTCTCGTCATCCTTATTGGAATCCGAATAGTAAAACGTGACATTTCAAGGGCAGCATTGGCAATTTGCGACCAGACACTAGTTAATAACAATAGTACCTGTGAGGAAGTGTTATGGTAATACATGCACGAGTCTCTTTAGAACCTCGTGCATGTATGTTCCATTTGAGAGTGCCTCGCCAGTTGGTGCCTCCACTGTGACTACCCCGGGGGCCTCGAATAAAGCTCTTACTCACCTCCATTTAAGTGTGCCTCTTTATTACAATGGTGACGAGGCACCGTACGGGCCTCGAATAAAGCTCTTACTCACCTCCATTTAAGTGTGCCTCTTTATTACAGGAAGGCATACAGGCCGTGCTGTAGATGCAGGACACAGATCGGTAGCTGTATGAAAAAAGAACACACATCCCAGCATAGACACAGCCTCAGAGACTATAAAGCGCTCAAGCATGGATACACAAGCCATATCGGAAGCAAAGATATAGAACGACACACCAGAACAGAGAAAGCTGATGCAGATCAGGAGATACCAGGAAGGTAGCCATATCACGACTTCAATTAGAGTATGGCCATGGTTTCCAAGTGGTATTGCTGTTAGTGAACACAGGAGCAAAGTAGGTTCTGGTGCGCAATGTATCAGTGTTCACTATTGTTCTATATGAAGCAGCACTATAGCCAGTTAAAACATGAGTGTGTTTCTGAGAGTACCCAGAGAACTAAATCACTCGCTGGGCCCGACAATGTATACATATTTAAGGACTTGCAATTGTGGCAGGTTAAATGGATTGCCCTGGATCACACACTTTAGTTGAGAGGTGAAGCTGGGATCCGAGCCCAGTGTCAAATTTTGCACTTAACCAAACAGTTTTCCAGGTGTAAATACTTGTGAATGTACGACTTCCATGAATTAAATGAATACCCTGTTTTGGAGACCGCACATGGAAAGAACAAAAATAAATGACAAAATAACCTTTTATCGGAGCATGTTATGCTAAGGGTGAATGATTTTCGTGTCATTTTCACCATCCTCAAGGGAAGCATACAAGTACCACAATACTGATTTTCGTGAGCCTAAAAGATGTCACCTGGGATTTTCCGTTGCATTGTTTTTTAAAGCTTTAAATCCAGCGTGCAGCAGACTTGTGGATTGTTATGTATGATCTGCAGAAGAACATTTGAAATTGCACAAAAAAAGCAAACCTTTTCTATGAGAACTAAGCAGACCTGGAAATAAGCGTGCACCAGGCCTGTGACAATGGGTCGGATCTTTTTTGTCTAAGAGCCCTCCACTCAAATGGCCAGCATGAAAGAGGAGATCAGGAAATGGCTTAAACAATTTCACCAGAATGCGAGAGGGAAGACAGCTGAATACTATACAATGTGATAAGATCATTTGTCCAGAATCGCTGCATCATCTGGTGGTAAGGCTGGGATGTGAGACTCAACACTTAGGGTTCACAGTCTTGAATTTGGCTACCTAACCACCTCACACCTAGTACGTCATGCTCCTCATTGGATAAGGAATAAAGCTCTGGAAAATGACCCGTGCTGATGCTATATTCATTTGCAAAGGTGGTGTGATCTTATACAGGTAGGGTGTTTTGTAGTACAGTAGGTGTCACTATCCCCAACGTATTCACGCTTTTCAACCACAGATATAGGAAAAGCAAAGTCGGACTTTCCTGAATTTGATACTGTGATCTGGCAAATGAGCAAAGTTCTCGATAACAAGAGCTTAACCCGCTGAACTATTTTCTGAATCGCAATGTCACTCAAATCTAACAATACGCATTTGAAATGTGGCCATTGTAAGTGGTCAAGATATAGCCCATTAAAGATGAAAACGCTACATGAGCTGTGCTATAGTGAACGCAAGCACATGATTCATTCATCTGAATAGAATGTACTTCTCAACAACAGCAAGGCAGCAGGGTCATGGCCTCACCTGCGCACTATAACACATCCTATCGTGTTTTTTATGCTTAAAAAAAAGAATGGACAAAGACTTCTTTGCATAAGGTAGCCACGTGACCCCCGCACCCTCCAGGTGGGGACCCAGTGCACGTGGCCCTTTTGCCCTACTATTTGTCTCTGCCCATAGCCTCTGGTTGTCAGACAGACTCCAAAATAATCCTCAGAGTAGCCGTATTATTTAGGTGCATTGTAATGGGCATGCACATTCAATGGGAAGAGAGAAAATAATTTGTTTATATGTGCCAAGCGCACACTTTTAACCTGTACACAGCACACTTGTAATCCAATTGATAAGATGTTGCTTTTGTATCTCTGATGCAAATGGCATCAAGGTGTTAGCTGACAGAAACGACCTCCACTTTGTTGTTAAGAATCTTGAATGCAGCCGTGTTTTTTTTTGTTTGTTACTGTTCTGTTAATATAACATTTGAGACAAATTATGCTTTCAAATTAAATGTGTAATCCACACATCAGTTTGCCATGCTACTTTGTGGCATATGGCGTTTCTGCTGTTGGGTGTTTTTTTTTAGCATTTAAAAACCGTGCTGTGAAAGGGTCCCTCTGGTAAACTCTCAAAATGGTTTGCAACTGTGAATTAAAAGCTACAGCGCAGAGAGACAAGATTAAAATGCATTTTTCATTGGCTCTGAAAACGTACAGCAGAACAAATGATATGGTAATACATTTTTAACGCGACTTTGAGTTCCAACAACTTCTTCGACTCTTGCTGCATATTTTTTGTTGTAAAAACTATGATGCGTGGGAATTATTAAAATTCACAGGAGTCCTACAGAGTTTAACCATTTATCTGGTACTCACCTGATTGAGACACTTACTGCCTCATCACGAGTTTGGCGGTAACCCTTAAATGCGGCGGTAACGCTATTACCGCCTCATTTAAGGGTCTTCCAAATCGCGGGCTTGGCGGATTTACCCCCAGTTCTGAGCTGGGGGGAAATCCGCCGCGATTTTGCCAATTTTTGGCGCCTTTACGGCCGGCGGTAATAGTGCCGAACAGTCCCCATTGGGCCCAATGGGGAATGGGAAATTCCCAAATGGGCACAATGGGGAATGGGCATTTACCGTTCCGCCGAACCCATGATCCGGCGCAAATAGCGCCGGGGGTCTGGCAGTAGGGCTAATAGCCCCGGCGGTATTACCCAACTCGTGATGAGGTGTTTCATGGTTGTTATTTTTTACTAAAGGAACAAACAGGTGGCAGAGTGTTTCATAAAGGGTCAAGCAACAGATGTGTGGGTGGTATTTAAAATACCGCTGTCTGTTACCGGGTTGATTAATATGAATGTGTGATGTTTTGCCTTCAGTTACCAGAAAATACAGCTCGCAGGAAATGTCATATGAATGTGAGGTCAAATTTCAGTAGAAGTATCTTAAAACGTTTTTCCCCTTTTCCTTAGGGATGCATTTGCACACCCTTTAGTTTATGGGAGGAAAAGCTTAAGGAGACACCTAAGGGAGTGATAATATAGGCTATCTTGATGCCCAAATTCTTGACCTATTGATGCCGAGTTTACAGTAGGACATATTTCTCCACACTAAGGGTCTGCAGCTTGTGAGACAGCTCAAGAAAAGGGGGTATCCGTCTAAGGAGGCAGAGTGCTCAGCACTTGTTCACTTGTTTAGCCTCTGAATCAACAAAGCACCCCAAAGTTCCAAGCTTTACGCACCTGTCTGGGTAGGCGGTCTGCTGTGCTTGACCAGGCGAAAAGGAAGGAGGGTGGTGTGGATGTTCCCAACAGGACCATTTCTCCCTTAGCTGCATCGAGTTGTGGCTTATGGTCTATTACCCAATCCTGGACCTTCAGGACTAAACTAGGCAGAAGCCCCGGGAACAGCGCTTGAGCGCGAGAGGATGCTGCAGAGCAAGTCGCGGGGCCGAGTCGCTCGAACACTGCTGACAAGCCGCATTGAAAGGGACTCTATCTGCTGCAGTGTGCTTTTATTGGAGCCAGAAAACCTGGAAAGGATCATGGAAATAGTTGCCAATTCAGGGTCAGGAAGGCGATGGGGACTGCCTAAGCACCCAACAGAGGCACTTCACACACCTCAAAATGGATGCAGATAACACCCCACCTCTGTACCACAACAAGGAGAAACCTGGAAAGAGGAAAGCTCGTGTCTTCCCCATAACTGCATCCACAGACAAAAGAGTAGCTCGCCTCTGACCTTGAGACCTCAAAATCAATGGGGAAAGGTTCCACCTGGCATGTAGGTTGGGGCAAACGGTCTGCCATCTTCAAACTCCTCAGAAGGAACGCTTAGCGCACACACTGGCCTTCTGGCTACAGAAAGTAGAAAAATCGCACCCCAGTGGAGACATTCCACATAAGACAGAGAGAAAACAGAAGCTCTTGCCCTGCCATCAGCCTTCCTTCACAGGAGATGGATTCAAGATGGCAGCTGTTTCATTTCATTTCATTGCCCCATGCACATAAGACTATAAAGCATCATCCCTGCCACTGATCATGACTAGACCAGTCATGTGACCACTCCAAGTAGTCAGAGGGAAGCTATTAAGCCCAATCCCAATATAAGCGCCATCTCCTAATGTAACCCCCATGTCATTTAGCAGCATCTGTTTGCCGTTCTCCCTTTTACATGGCCAATGAATTCTGATGTCAGATGGAAGACAAATCCAATGGCTGTGAGGGCTGTAGACATGACTGTGAAGGTGGGGAGTTCTGTGAGGAGAGCGTGAGAGGAGTGAATAGGTTGCAGAGCTACTTTAGGTGAGTGGTGATGTAAACAGAGCCCCTGACGGAGAAGAGCCCCATGTAGGATTTCCCACAAATGTATCAAAGCAAGAAAAGAAAGGATTGAGAAACATTGTAAAGAATGGTCGAATCAGGCCCAACTTATTAGACTTGTAAGTCAACAAACAGATAGCATCCCTTCATGCCCAACCACCTGAGCCAAACCAACCGCCCTAAAACTCACCTGCCCTTTTATTACCCCCGTTCATTGTGAGCAGTCACATGATCCTCTTCTTCCGAGCCAGTTGCCTTGATCTGACCACATCTGGTGTCCACCTCTTGAGGTGATGGGCATCGAGCCACTGCCTTCCTAAGCACATCTGCTGAGGAATAAGACTCCATTGTCACAACTTTGCCAAATCCAAAGATGGTGGCTGGATGGCCTTCGCCCAGTGCACTCAAGAACCACCTAAAGCGCTGCCTCAGTAGTCCTACAGCCCATGTCCCATCAGAGAGCCCCTGAGTGCAAGAACTGTCCACAGTCCATAGATGGGGATTACCCTACCAAATGTCTGCTACGATCTCAAGAAAAATAATAAACACTTGGGGTTGTATGATGCTAATAATGAATCAGGAATTTTGTTAGGACCACATCCAACACATGGTCTGTATGGCATAAGTGGAGGAAAAGACATCCATAGAGCATTATAGGATATCCAAGATGGTGTCAAATTGGTACTCTGTGTGTTTCTTCGGGTTGCACACTAGTTTATTTCAAGATGGCGCCTGAAAGTCGGAAGTCTCGCTCGCATGACTATTTAGCAAACACTAATAGTCAGGTAAGTGTGTTGCTTCTTTCTTGATAGAGCATATGCTGACTACATTTCCTTCAAGCTGCCAAGTCAAAACCTGCTTATCCCTTTATCCCTTCTCTGTGCCTCCGAGCACTTCCTTCCGTGCTCTTGGCACCCTTCTCTTTCTTCGTCCACTAAGCTTTTGCCTTTTCTTGCCTCGTCCCTCATTTCTTCCTCTCTTATCTACTTCTTCTTGATCTCTCTGTCTCCTTCGTTTCATTCAGAGAGCCCTTCCTATGCTCCTGCCTAGATTGTATGGCTTCTGCCTTTTGGACTTATATTCCGTGGCTGCATTCTGCCACCCACGGCCACCACCTTACATTTCTACTTTGCTTTGAACACTATCATTTCACGGGTGACTCCTGCCACCCGCGGCCGCTGTTTGTTCTTTGGAGAGTATTCCTAACTTCGGATCACTTTTCTGCCTGTGGCCACCAATACAGACCGGAAACACCATTGGAGATTCAATTCGACATTGTTGGAAACATCTTTCCAGAAGAAGAACTACAAACAAACAGGGGTTTTTCCCCTTTATTGGGATTTTTCCCTATCTTGGGGCTTGGACCTTCCTGTTTCCTTTGTCGCCCTTGTTGCTACAGGGCTCATAGGAATCAGTGAGGGACAGTCCTGTCTCGGCATCATTTTTACCACAGGACCTGACAACACAAGACCAGAGGTCAGTTTTCATAATTGTACCAGTGGGTTGTAATAAACTTGGTGTCTGGGACAATTTTCCACAATAAACAAGACTTTCCCCTCCCAGCATCCTCATTTACCCACATGTCAAAACTTCACATTAGATGGTGCCTTTATGGCACTATCAAGTCACTGTTCCTCCCCTCTCCGTCGGGGGCTGCCAATGTTAACATAGGCAAGGGGAGAATCTCTTTACATAATGACAGGAAAACTGATATAATGTGGGTTCAAGCATAATGATAGATGTCCCTGGAAAGGTGCAACCTCATGGATTTTGGCCAGGTGAGACACCCAGGATAAGATTTAGGCACCATTATTTGTTGGCAATGGACTAAATGACTGGTATGGGGTTCATTATACTAATCCCTTTATAGAGATTTAGGAGAGGTCTAAGGGGAAGACATAAATCCTGTAGTTAGGGGAATTGTAATGCTTCACTGTTCATGTTCTGACAAAGTTTATGGTGAGGTAAAAATATGAGTGAGTAGTGGCATCAGGTCAATGGAGTCAGAGATCATTTTTAAAGGTGTTATCAAAGAATGAGAGGTGTATTGCCCAACAAGTATGAAACATAGAGTCTGATGGACGTCTGTATTCTGCTCATTTGTCATGACTGGTAAAGGTTACGAGTGGCCTGTGTGCCTGTTTGGTATCACCGTCCCGGGTTGCCTTGCAGATAGCCTGCTTTAGCCCTCAAAGTTATTCAAGAAGGTAAGCAATGCTAGTTGGAGCAGGATGAAGAAGGCTGAGAAGGTGGCCAGAGGGCAGGAGAGATGTTTCAAGGTGGTGAAACTAAGGTAAGGCGATGAAGAGTGAGAAGTAGGTGAATAAGATGAGGAGCTGGCTCGAGATGTGGAGGAGAAACCCTGTAAAGGGACACCAGGACGCAGGAGGGGAAGATGAGACCCTAAGAGAAGTAAAGGATCAGTATCCTTGAAAACCTGGAAAGGGAAGCCTGAACTGAGATGCGGATGTGGAGACTCTCAAAGGCGTGAAGGAGAACTGGCACAGGCATTGCAGAGAAGAGGGAATGAGATGATACTGATAGAGTGGAGGGGAGGAGAGCTGATTCAGGCTGAGCCAAGAGGGGGGGAGGCAGAGGGAGAGGCCACAGTGGCGGTTGGAAGAAAGAAGGCAGGTGTCACACGGTGTCTCTTGTCTCACCTGTTTGTCTTTTGAAGTCTTCTTTCTCGGAGGTCTTTCTTTCTTTCTGGTCGTTCAGGACATGTGCAGGTACGGGCGAGTATCCTCTGTCTCCAGTGTGCAGACCGGATACCAGCCTCGAAGAGATGTTAAGCGTTCAATATTCCAGGAAGATCAGGTGAGTAGTGATCTGAAGTTCGGGATGGGTCTAGGAACCAGGAAGGAGTCGAGGTACTCGCAGAGAGCAGAAGGCAGAATGCAAGTGTGGAATGGAGCAGGACCGAAGGCCCGGGAGGGAAGAGGGACGAACGTTTCCTCCGTCGGGAGCGAGGAGTAGCACAAAATGATACCAGGAAGGATTCTAAGGGAACCGCTGACAGGAAAAGGGAATTAGCACCGGAGTGGAGGTAAACGTTAGGTACGCGCTTGCCGGATACTCGGAAAGGAGCATTGACACACGCAGAGCCGTGGGGGCATGTCTGTTTTATAGAAAGTGGCAGGTCTTACGGAAACACTAGCCAGCAGGCTTCTCAACGGTGCCGGCCATGTTGGTAGAATAGCGGACACAACATTGCGGTGCTTGATGGACCATAAAGTCCAGAAAGGGTGGAAACGGTGAATCATGACAGCATACCCCTATTAAACCTCGTTCTATCGGGTTTACATGCATGAGTTAGGTGGAACCTCTGTACCAAACTGGGGGCATTCATGTTGGATACTGGAGCCCATGTTCGTTCGCTGGGGGATAACCTTTCCATTCTACCAAGTATTGCAGTCAACCTCTCCTATATCTAGAATCAGATATCCTGGAAACCTCAAATTCGATCTGATCATTGATGAGTTCAGGGGTAGGTCGATGAGCTTTCCTGGTGGATTGAGAATAGGGTTTGAACAAGGAAGTGGGAAAAACGGGATGTATCTTCTTCCGGGATTCTGGTAATTGAAGTCGATATGCCACTGGGTTAATGATTTCCTTTATTGTAAAGAGCCCGTAGAATTGAGGGGCCAGTTTATTAGGTTACAGGTATCGAAGCAAGAGTCTAGAGGAAAGCCAGACCTTGTCACCAATGGCATACATGGGACCAGGTCTTTTCCTGGTATCAGCATGTCTTTTAACATCCATCCTGGCTTTTTCCAAATGACTCTTAATGTCCTTATGTACAGTGACTAGGTGCTCAATCCAGAAATCAACCGAAGGAACCGAGGTGGAGTGAGGCAGGAGAGTTGGCAGCACAGATGGATGGAAGCCTTGACGGCAAAAAAAAGGGCTTGTCTTGATAGCAGAGTGGTCAGAATTGTTGTATACAAATTTAGCAACTGGGATTAAAACTGACCAATCATCCTGGACATTGGCAGCAAAGCATCATAAGTATTGTACTAGGGTCTTACTCATTCAGTTGTCCCATTGGACTGAGGATGATATCCTGATGATAAGGCCCTTGAATACCTAACATTTGACAGAGGTACTTTCAGAACCGGGAAATGTATTGAGGCCCACAGTCTGAAATGATTTTCGAAGGGAGACCATGCAGTTTAAAGATGTGGTTCAAAAATATCCCTGCAATTTCTTGTGCAGAAGGTAGCTTGTACAAGGGGGTGAAGTGGGCCATATGGGAGAATAGATCGATGGTAACGATAATGGTAGTGAAACCTTTGGAAGGAGGTAGATCCATGATAAAATCGGTGGCAATTATTTCCCAAGGCCAGTCCGGCAATGTGGGTTGATGGAGAAGACCAGCAGGTTTTCTATTGTCGCACTTGTTCTGACTGCAGACAGCACAGGCTTGGATGTATGCCTTTACACCATCAATCATTCTAGGCCACCAAACATTTCTCTGGATGAGATGGAGGGTAGCTTTAATGCCCCGATGCCCGGAATGGAAGTTAACATGGCAGAGGTTTGTTATCTTGGTTCTGAGGGTCTGTGTAGGTATAACCAATCTCTTGTCCTTGAAAAGGTAACCATCTTTAGCAATCAGGGACCATTGGTTGGTCTTGGTGTAATCCTTCCAGAGATCAGAAAGTAGGGTCTCAGTACGGACATTGTCCAATAGAGACCTGGCCTGGGCTACGAATACAATGTCGGGAAACATCTTGGGAAAAGCACGGGCCTCAACCGGTTCGTAATCAGGACGTCTAGATAAGGCATCCGCGATTATGTTGGTTGTTCCGGGTACATGATGGATATGAAACTGATATTGGGCAAAGAAAAAGGCCCATCGAGCCTGACAACTGTTTCTGCACTCCAGGGATTGCAGGACCTGTTAATTCCTATGATCAGTTCGAACTTGTACAGGGAATTTAGCACACAAAAGCAGATGACGCCACTCTGTAAAAGCTTTCCGGATGGCGAACAATTCCTTCTCCAGTACAGAGTAATGGGTTTCACTAGGATTCAAAGTTCGAGATAGGTATGGAATGGGATGTTCTTCTTTGTCCTCAGATTCTTGTTTTAACACTGCTCCAATAGCGTAATTTGAGGCATCAGTTTCTACCAGGAAGGGTTTATTGATTTCAGGTTGAGCCAGGACGGGTCCTTGAGTAAATCTTTGTTTTAGTTCTTGGAAGGCGGTCTCTTGATCAACGGACCAGTTGAAGGGAATGTTCTTCTTCAACAATGTCACTATAGGTTGTACTATGGCAGAACATGTAGGAATGAATTTCCTATAAAAATGTGCAAGTCCCAGGAAGGATTGGCTCTGTTTTACAGTTGTAGGAGCAGGCCACAAAAGGATATACTCAACCTTGGAGGGATCCATTTCTATTCCTTTGGAACTCAAAACAAATCCCAGGTAATGGACTGTAGGGACATGAAAAATACACTTTTCTGGTTTAGCCAGCAGCTTGTTCTCTCGTAAGCGTTGTAAAACCAAGGTCACGTGTTCCTGATGTGGTATAGGATCGTTGGAATATATCAATATGTCATCCAGGTAAACAATAACCAAGAGGAATAGCATGTCTGAAAAGACTCTATCCATGAAGCGCTGGAAAACCGCTGGAGCATTGGCAAGACCAAATGGCATAACCAAATATTCAAAGTGACTGAAGGGTGTCCTGAAGGCAGTCTTCCACTCATCGCCTTCCTTTATGCGGATCAAATGGTAAGCGCCCCGTAAGTCGAGTTTGGTAAAAAATTACAGCCCTGCAAACTGCTTCCAATATGTCTGAGATGAGTGGTAATGGGTAACGGTCCTTGAGGGTGCATTGGTTAAGACTCTGATAGTCCAGGCATCTTCAGAGTTCCTTGGTGTCCTTTTTGGACACAAAGAACAAAAAGGGCCCCAGTAGGAGACTTGGAAGGACGAATGGTTCCATTGGCGAGATTGGTGTCCAGGTTTTCACGTAAAGGTCCTTTCCCCAGGTTCTGAAAGTATAAACATCCTTCCAAATTGTATAACTGCAGAGACTTCAGTAATTATAGCACAGTCTTCTGATCGATTGAGAGGTAGTGACTGAACAATGGCTGTCGAGAATACATCTGAAAATTGTTGATATATCTCAGGTACTTGGGTAATGTTGGAAACACAAATAGGTGGTTGTTCTGGGATCCGGGATTCCACGGATATAGTTTGCATCACATTCCAGGATAGACAATGAGACAGACAAAATTCGGAATCTAAAAACAAGGATCCGGCCGCCCAGTTGATGTATGGGTTGTGTTTTTGAAGCCAGGGCATGCCCATTGGGTAATGAGCTGCTTTTATTATATCGAAACGTAGCATCACCTGGTGGTTGTTTATTGAAAGCAATAGTTCAGTGGTTTACTGGGTTATGGGTCCAGAAGACAATGATTTCCCATCTATTCCTTCGACCGCCTGGATAATTTCATTGGATTCTCGGGTAATATTTTGCTTAAAGGCCCATTCGTGGTCCAAGATTATTCCCATCACACCACAATCCACTCGGGCCAGGATGGAATGCGTCTCCTTATTGGTGGTAGACAAGGATGCCTGTAGTACCACCCAGGTGTTTTGATGAGGACAGTTCAAGGAAGGAGAAGAAGCAGAGCAAGTACCTTTCTCCCGAAGCTGGGCTCCGTTTAAGATCGGGAGCTGGCGTTTCTCGAACGCCGAGGTGGGCTATTGGACAGTTTCTTACGAGGTGTTTATCAGATGCACAATATATACAGAGTCCAGTGTTGATCCTACAAATCCTTTCCTGTGGAGAGATTAGACCCCGCAAGGAGCCAAGTTGCATAGGTCCGGGATCAGGGGAGGGAGGAGTGGTTGTTTCTTTAGGGCTAGGATAATCCACAGGAACCTTTGGTGGTACTGTTTGTGTCTTTCTTTTCTCTGCCTTTCTCTCTTGAATACGGAAGTCGATTTGTAAAGACAAATCTATCAGAGCCTGGAAGGAACCTGGACCGGCTACTCTAGCTAATTCATCCTTGATTTCATCATTTAACCCTAGACGAAACAAGGTAAAGCATGCCTTCTGAGTCCAATCTGCCTCCTTAGCCAATTGCTTAAAAAAGGTTACATAAGACAACATATCTTGGTTTCCTTGTTGGAACTCCAGCAGCTTCTCCTGAGCACTGTAAACTTGTTCAGGACGGTCAAACATGGTTTTGAAGGCATCCACAAACCGGTCATAGTTGTCCAGAAACCAAGGGAGTTGCCCAGGCTAAAGCATTTCCAGAGAGATGGGAGATTATAAATCCCACTTTTGCCCTGGGTGTCGAAAAATAGTAGGGTTCAAATGTGAAATGCACCAGACAAGAATCGAGGAAGAAACGCAGTGTCTTAGAGGACCCGTCGTATTTGTCCACTATGCCCCCTACCAAGGCACTTTCCTGGAATGCCGAGTCCCTGGATAGCACGAATTGTTTTAGTGCTGCATTTTTGGCTTTGAGATTTTGAACTTCTGTTGTTAATTCTTTAATTCCTCTCATGAGGTCCTGGACAGCAGCCTCCATATTTGATTCTATATCAAGTCTTTGGTGTCTCAAATTGTCACACTTTGTCTCTTGTCTCACCTGTTTGTCTTTTGAAGTCTTCTTTCTCAGAGGTCTTTCTTTCTTTCTGGTCGTTCGGGACTTGTGCAGGTACAGGCGAGTATCCTCTGTCTGCAGTTTGCAGACCGGATACCAGCCTCGAAGAGATGATAAGTGTTCAATATTCCAGGAAGATCAGGTGAGTAGTGATCTAAAGTCCGGGATGGGTCTAGGAACCAGGAAGGAGTCGAGGTACTCGCAGAGAGCAGAAGGCAGAATGCGAGTACAGAATGGAGCAGGACCGAAGGCTCGGGAGGGAAGAGGGACAAACGTTTCCTCAGGCGGAAGCGCAAGGCGTAGCACAAAATGATACCAGGAAGGATTCTTAGGGAACCGCTGAAAAAGAAAAGGGAATTAGCACGGGAGTAGAGGGAAAAGTTAGGTACGCTCTTGCCGAATACTCAGAAAGGAGCGTTGAGACGTGCAGCGCCGCTGGGGCGTGTCTGTTTTCTAGGAAGTGGCAGGTCTTGCGGAAACACTAGATAGCGGGCTTCTCAATGGTGCCGGCCATGTTGGTAGAATAGCGGACACAACATTGCGGTGCTTGATGGACCATGAAGTCCAGAAAAGGCGGTAACGGTGAATCATGAAAGCAGGAGCCCCAGCAAAAGAGATAGAGGGGGAGAAAGACAGACCCCCCTGGCCAAAAAGGGAGGTGACGAGAGAAGTGGCCACAGCCCTAGTTGAAGAAAGGTTGAAGAAGGTAAATGCAGACTCCCTGGCCCAGGAAAAGGTAGAGAAAGTGAAGTTTGAAGCCCTGACAAGGGAAGGAGAGGGCAGAGAATGAGACGACATGGATGTTTTCAAAAGTAAGAAACACCAGGCGCTCTGAAACTGGAGAGAAAAAAAAGAACACTGAAAAAGGTGGAAGAGACTGAAAAGGACAGAGGCTCTGCTCATGAGGAAAATAACACAATGAGAGGGCCTAGAGATAAAAGGAAGAGGCGGTGGCGTGGTCTGATGCCAAGGGAAATGGCTGCCTAAAACAGTAGCTCTGTCTCACTTACTCATGAAAATGGCATTCAGTGTATTCCTTTTTTATATTTTTTTCTCACTGGAATATTGTAACAATGTTCAGGGAACTGGCGCGAAGGTCCCCGACTTCGTTCTACGCTTCCGGAGCATATAGCACAGAACGGCACCATCAGAATGCTTGCGACGCCTTGCCTCAGCCACCCTACGTGAGGTAACGTTCAGTGTTCCTCCTACCCTGATGTGCCAGCTTGGGCCTCTTCAGCTCCTCTTCAGCTCCTCCTTCAATAAAATGCCACCACAGGTTATCATTGAGAACTACATGACTTTTGTTACTATTTTCACCTGACAATATCATTTCATTAGGCAACCGCGGCTTCTGTCAGTGGTTTTTCACAGCAAGAATATTTTACTCATTGAGCATTGCGGAGCACCATGTGACATCCTAATATATCAAGTAAGGAGATAGGCGCAATAAATTATAATGCAAATATATTAGTTATCCTACCATTTTCACCACAGCATGTGGATAACTTTTTCTTAGTCACTTGCTACTTTTATGGGGTACGTAATATTATTCTATATTGCACATGTAAAGCAATGTGACTAAGTGTTCCAACAGCTGCATCTTCTTCTATATTGGACTGCATACTCTCAATACTGCTGAATCTTGGTGTTCTCTAGCAGCTTTTACCACAACTTTAGTTTAGTCACTTGCTGCTGTAGAATATTGTGCCTCACAGCTATATATTAAGAGTTAAAATGAGGCCATCTTGCTGTAACTTTCAATACCTGCATATATGGCTGGCTGGCTTGTCTGATCTAGCTGCAACATTTCATATAACCTTCTACCACAAACTGGTTTGACTTATGGTTGTTAACAGAGTTAGAAAAAGAAAGCCGACAACAGAAAGAAGAGAAAAGAGATAACAGGCAGTAACACAGGGAATCACTACAAAGTTGCTCTGTCTGTCTGAATAACACTTATACCGTCGACCTGGTTTCTGGGATCTATCTTTGTCACCAATTTATATAGGAGTAACTGTCAAAGCTCCTCTTTGTACCTTATGCCTGGTTCTAAATCTGCAGAAACTTCAAGGTTAGTGGCCTTTATCTCTATCATTACTCATCTTATAGCTAAAGCAGCATGGCTTCCAACAAGAACAATCAAAAAACCTCGCCTCCCAATAAAGATTCCAATCTTTCTTCTACTAATTTGAAAAGACCCAAATGCGATTCACCACCACCGAAATCAGAGCACGTAAACCCTTCATTGAAACTACAAATCAAAAACTCCAACAATTGGATGACAGATGGAAGAGCTTCAAAAATAGAATGGAGGAGGTGGAGAAACGGGTGGGTCTAGTGCAATATGTTTCCCACAGGGTGGCGCTTCTGTTAAAATCCATCAAAAACTCCAGAAACACAATGAGGACTTAGACAACAGGAGCAGACAAACAATCTTTGAATATCAGGCCTGCCAGAGGGTTGCGAAGGGTCAGAGCCCATTGCTTTTTTGAAAAAATTACCACCAGCCATTCTACATTTACCCGTGGATACTCCATTTAACATACTGCGAGCCCTCCGTATTGGTTAACCAAAAGTCTCTGTTGCCTCTCGCCCTCCTTCCAGAACCCTCATATTCTACTTACTCGAATACACTGAGCTCCAGCTTATTATATCTACTTCCAAGGAAAAATTATCTCTAACAAATTATATATATCACAGGATGTAGCGAGGAGTACTGCTCTACGCAGAAAATAATTATTATCTCTTCGCCCTGCTCTGAAGCAGCTCAATATCCGGTATGGATTATATCACCCATGCTCCTTTAAAGTCACACATGAGGGTCGCTCTTCCATGTTTGATGAACCGGCTGACTTAAAGGCTTTCATACATTCCATCAAGACTGAAGACATGGACACATCCTCCCCAGCGGGTCCCTCTACCTCTTCTCGTATATGAGGTTTTTCTTCATCTTACCTGTTAGTTGAACTTCACTTAATGCTGTTATTATCATCTGTTCATAACTTTGGTGGAACGGGCACTGTCATGATGTCCCTCTTCCGCTAAGTGCCATCTTTTTCCTTTTGATGGCACTGCACGTGTCACCACTGCCATATTTTTCTTCCTTTTTTTTTCTACTTCCTGGTCTGATTTTCTTTTTTACCCTGCAATTACATATGCTGAGGTCTTTATCTCTTTCCTCATTCTCTACCTCAGTATAAGCATTTCTTGATCAGACGTCCCTCCCCTCTCCCTGATTCCTCATGTTTTTTTTCATCTGTGTTCTTTCCTTGGAATATGGGATCACAATTGTTGTCTAACAATATTGAATTTTGTTGTTCTTATGATGCATCTCCTCCAAGTACACCAATGTTTTCCTCACACTATGCATCTATAATATGTCATCAAAAACACCCAACCGCATAAGTGATATTTAAGTGTGTTATTGGAACATCAAGGGTTGCAACAATCCTATTAAAAGGTGTAAAAAGTCCATCTCATCTTAATAAACTCAAACCTTCTGTGGCATACTTACAAGAAACTGATTTATCCAGCAAGGAAGCTATGAAACTCAAATCCTTTTGGGTCAAAGAAGTTATTACTAGTCCTTCGTTTGCCAAGAAGAATGGAGTTGCTTTACTACTAAGCAAAATACTACCTTTTAGAATTATGGACCAGGGTGCTGACTCTGAAGGGCATTGGGTGTGTGTGAAACTCACGATTGACTCTGTGCATGTTTCTATTTTGAATATTTATGGGCCCACCCTACCCGATCCCAATTTTTGGATCTCTGTCAAACAGATGATTCTCAAAAATAACTTCACTAATCTTATTATGTGTGGAGATGTTAATCAAGTCCTTGATCCGTTTTTGGATCAGAAATCAAGCTGTGTCTTTAAAGTTACCAAATCTCATAAGTCGTTTGTAAGATGTCTGTCTGAAACTGGTCTAGGCGACTCCTGGAGGCTCTCTCATCCTACACACTTGACTATACATTTCACTCATCTCTGCATAACACACTCTCCCACCTAGACTACATCTTCTCCTCTAAAACTCTCACGGGTCCGAATATTGATTCTACAATCTCCAACATTATTATCTCTGATCATGCCCCTGTCAGCACATCCTTTAATTTTGAAGAAATTAGCAAACCTTCTTCATGATGGAAATTCAATAATTACTTATTACACGACCAACAGTTTATTCAATCTGTTCAATCATTCCTGCAACAATTCTATGCTGAGAACCACGATAGTGATACCTCCATTGGGAACAATTGGGATACTTTTAAGGTTGCACTTAGAGGCCACATTATGGCTTATTCGAGGAAAAAAAAGACATTGCGTAGAAAACATCTTGATGATCTATATTCCCAGTTAACATCCGCTGAACAACATTACTACCAAAACTCCAACACTACTAATCTCCAATTGGTCATGGCCTTACCTTTACAAATTAACAATGAGCTTACTGATTTGGCTGCCGGGATAATACTTAAATATAAAACCAAACATCTAATAAAGCTGGTAAGACGCTTGCCTCGTATCTAAAGACTAAAAGAGAAAGGTTATGCATGTCACATATTAAAGATGCATCTGGCACTTTACATAATCATCCACAGGAGATCTTAAATTGTTTTAAAACATTTTATGCAGATCTGTATACCCCAGATACTTTTGTCCCATCTGAGAATATTAAGTCTTTTTCTCAACAAAGTTAATAGATCGTCCTATCCTCAAACTGACTTTTCCCATTTAGATAATGATATTACACTTTCAGAAATGACACGCACCATCAAGGGACAGGGTAAAGGAAAGGCCCCTGGACCAGACGGCCTCTCTGCCAAATTCAGTGAGAGCCTGGCTCATTCTCTCATACCTAAACTTAAATCGTTATTCTCCTACTTCATCTCTCAAAAATCCTCTTCTGCCTCATTCACGGTAGCTCTACTCATATTATTCCCTAAACCTGACAAAGACCTCACGCTCCCTAGTAACTATTGGCCAATATCTCTTATTAACGTAGAAAGTATGACTTTCGCTAAAATCCTTGCTAATAGAATTGAATCCTCCCTCCCTGCAATGATTAAACCAGACCAAGTTGGATATATGAAAGGACGCAATATTTTCTCTAATGCTAGACTTTTATTAGATGCCTTTTACTTGGTTTCTAAAGGTAAGAAAAATAGACAAGGGTATGCGGCTATTGCACTTGATGCAGAAAAAAATGCTTTCGACATGGTCAATTGGGACTTTATGTTTCAATCCCTTCAATGGCACGGCTGCAGTGAAAAGTTTATTTCCCTAGTCAAACTTCTCTATTCTTCTCCCAAACTGTCAATTAATATTAACAGCCAATTCTCATCCTTTTTTCCTTTACTAAGAGGAACACGACAGAGATGCCCTCTTTCCCCTATTCTGTACATCCTCTCTTCGGAACCCTTGTTAGAAAACTTCAGATCTGACAGAAATATTCCAGGAATTCCAGGGGGCATCTCAGATATTAGAACAACAGCTTATGCTGACAACGTCCTCATTCTTATCAAAAATCCCAAACTGTACCTTCCTCATTTGCTTAATACTCTCTATCAATTTGGCCTAGTATCCGGTTACAAGCTCAACAAAGATAAATCTGAGATCCTTCCCCTTAACTCGTATTGTTTCAAACATGATTTAGATTGCGTTGGTTTCAAATGGTGTGATGACTCTATCAAATAGCTTAGTATTCGTTTTGCCCCCACAATACATGACACTATTAAACTTAACACGCAAATATTGTTGGACAAACTTAAAGACTTATCCTTCAGATGGTCACCCGTCTATTTTTCTTGGTCGGGCCGACTTGACTCAATCAAAATTATGCTCTCCCCCATTGTCCCATATTACTTGCAGCTCTTCCCAGTTTCACTTCCTCTCTCGTTTTTCAAATCCATCTATTCTATCCTACTCAATTTCCTCTGGAGTAATGGTAAATGCAAAATAATTGCCATTGCTAAATTGAGGGCTCCATATGACAAGGGAGGGGTTAGGTTTCCAGACCTCAAGCTATACCACTCTGCTTTCCTTCTGAAACAATCCGACTGCTGGTTTGCCCCTTCCCACACTTTAGACGCACCATCTTGGTTTACTTTAGAGAAACATCTAGTCCACCCGTATGAACTAGTTGACCTAATTTACTTATTTAGCTACTCCTCTATGCCTCTTTCTGATCCCATTAAAGCGTCTATTTCGCACCTAAAGATTTGTCTTTTCCCTCATACCAACTCCAAACAAAAACCTCTCCACACTGCTTTGGCACAATAAGAACATTGTTATTAATAATAGGACCTTGTGTCGAAAATCTTGGCAAAAGAAAGGCATCAGATTCATTCAACAGATTGTCAATGGCTCGTCTATTCTTTCCTTCCAGCAATTGAAACATCAATTCTACATTCCTAACAGGGATTTACATTTTTTTAACAAATTGGCAATTCATGTCTTGACGCTCTTCACCACTTCTCAGACAACATCCTTTCACCTGATGCCTGTAGACTATTGCAGCTAACTATGGTCTCAGACATTAAAGCCTCTAAATTCTATCATGCTCTCACTTCAATGTCAGTTCTATGGCCTGTTCGCTTGCCATGGGGAAATGTCTTTGGTTGTGCTCTGGACGACCGCACATGGTCTCTAGTATTCTCCAAAATCAAATGCATCTCGGTGTCAGCCAATGTAACACAGCATTTCTATTTCTTCGTTCACAGGGTGTTTATTACTCCCTTGAAACTATCCAAATCTAAAAATGTTGCTGATGATAAATGTTGGTCATGTGGTTACACCCCTGCCTCATATGAACATACGTTTTTTAGCTGTCCTTTTGTTTAAAAATGTTGGCAAGAGGTATGGAAATACCTTAAACTTATTTTTTTGGTTGCTGACCCATTATCTTTTTTAAATATATTTTTGGACAGTTTGGCTATCAAGTCTAGGGATTTGCATGCCATAGCCAAACTTTATGATCTATTTGTTGTCATTGCTCTGAAACTCATTGCTGCCAACTGGAAAACCATGCTCCCTCTCGGTTAGAAGTTGGTGGAAAAATATTTGCCATATACAAAGACTGGAATTATGTATGGCTAATTATCAAAACTCTATTCCCAAGTATAATGGCAAATTGTCATTTTTTATTCACTGTTTTAATGCTTCCTCACACTGCTTTTGAGCTAATTTATGATTACTTCACTTCCTTGTTAAATCCACTTTTATGTTTGACCTATGCCATTATTATCATAACATTCTTACAGTATTGCATATTATATTTGTTATTCACTCTTCAATATCTCCTCCCCCTCCTTCCTTCTGTTCTCATGTTTGTATTCTGTATGTCCCCCTTGTCTGTCTCAACATATCAATTGAATATGTTCTCCATTATATATTGATGCTTATCTATCTATTTAATTACTATGTATCAATTGTTTATCTAGAACTCGTTTACATTATACCTTGTAGGTTTGTTTTTATTATTTCATTTCTGCAGTGTTATTAAGTTGTATTATTGCTATAATTCTAATAAAAATGTATTACACTGAAAAAGTGGAATAGGCCCTGAACCAAGGGAACGAGACAAGAAGACACCAAGTAAGGCAGAGAGAGAAAGGAGAACCCCTGAATCAGGAGAGAGAGAAAGTGTCTGAGAAGAGGTCAGAGAAAGAAAGGTGAGGCCTTGATCAACAAGAGAGAAAATGCATCTGAAAAGAAGGCAGAGGAAGAGCAGGGATTGGATCTTGTGAAAGCAGGACAACAAGTTCATCTGGAGACCAATCCAGGAAGAAGAGCTGGGGACAAACCTATGAAGGCCAGAAAGTATTGCTATACAGTGTCGGGACACTTTAAGCATTACCAACCATCACGACCGTTTGATTAAAATAGTAATGAATGACCTTGATGTGTCTCTTTTTGAACTCATGACACAGATGGAAAGTATAAAAGGAAAGTTTTTGTAATAAAGGTCCTTGATTTCACATATGCTTCAAAGAGCTACGGTGACTCAGCTGTCCCTTGAGGCCCACCAGGTGTGATCACTTTCGAGGAATACTGGGGGTTCTCCAATATAAAATGACAGTGCGGTCCAATGGGAGGAAAATGACCCATTTCGGAGCAGTGCCCTCAAACCCCATTTTCTAGCTTATTTGGAGATGGAGGACGCTGTGGCCTACAGAACGAATGCCACTACTATATTCTCATCTTGAACTCTTAGAAGGGCTTTCCCCGTGAAAACAATGGTTGATTATGTGCCTCTAGCAGGTCCAAAGCTGGATCATGAAGTAACACATTCTTCTTGGCGTACAACTGGAGCTGTTTTGTTACCATTTCCTTCAATATTTCACCATTGCATTGAACGTTGGGTGGACCTTCGAGAGTGCTTGGGGATCTGCGTCGGCCTTGTTGAGGAGTAGAGTAATGGTGGCTCTTGTGAGGTGCAGTGATTGGCAGCATGACAGAAATGGTCCTCAGAGTGGTGGTGAGGATTGGGGTGGAGATTTGCCTCTGAATGGGTACAGGCCTTGAGGCAGTGACTGGACCTGGAAGGAGATGGGCTTAGTAGCAATGACTGGCCTTTAAATAGGTTGGGCCCTTTTGCTGGTATGGGCCTCTGAGCGAGGGTGGAGACTCGCAGTATGTGTGGTCCTCTGACCAGGGGTATAATGCAGGTAAATTATGATGGTCGTGACATGCATAAGTCCTGGGCTGGGGAATGATATTCAAGGCTGGGTGAGGCTTAAAGTGGGGATAGGCTTGGGGTAGGAATAGACCTCGAGCCAGGGATTGACATTGGATTGGCTTTGTGAGATGATGACCCCAGTCGAGGGTGTGGCTCGAGGACTGCCTTAAGTAAACCCTTTGACAAGAATAACTATAGCTGAGGAATTCATCGAACAAATGTCTGATGTAAAATCTGATGGTGTCAGAACTAGCTGATTATATCACAAGAAGATCTTTTCAATGCCATTACTGGTTGATTATGAGATTTCTTTGAAATGCAGATATTATAACAATTTTTTAAACTATACCAAATCGTCTAAAAACGAACAAACATGTACACTTTTGGGGATGTCCATGAACATTTCGAATGGAGAAATGACTGCATCTTTTATTTTTATTTTTATAATGCAGGGGGCGACCTACCCTCTACTCCCCCCACCTTAACTGGTACCCTTTCCCCACCCAACACCTATATTTTTAAAAATGTCCCAAAATTTCACTAAAAAGATGCGGTCATTTCCCCATTCGAAATGTTATTGACGGTCTTTTCTGCGGATACCCTCTGTTGCTGCAGAGTTCATTCCTAATGGCAGACCGGCCATTACACATTTCAAATTGACCAAATGTTGAAGGGGTGCATTGTGGATGTATCTCACTAGCAATGCCTTCCCCAACACAAATACCATTCACAGACTCTTCCTTGCCCATCCCCTCATTCCCATTCTGCTGGGGGATTCCACCATGCTCTTGCTCTATATTTGACAATTCACCAGGCCCCTCAGTGCCATCCCTCACAGACGGCCTTCTAGTTAGACTTTGGGTGTAAAGAAAAACGTTGTGCATCAGTTATTGCAACAGGCATACATTAGACACTTGCAGGAGGGAAACATTCCTTACAATGTAGCATTTATCAATGGCCGACCATTTAGGCCATTTAGGCTGGCAGATAATAGTTAACACAATGAAGCACTTCTTGCAGTGTCTTCATCACTATTACACATTAAGAACATTTCTTCGCCTTCGCCTACCTCTCTACCCCCACCAAGCTTAGCCACAAAACTGTGGGAGAATGTATGAAAGGGTGCAAGGTTTCCAGGTCTCCAGTGGCACACAGTTTAGACACCCTACAATGTCCTCCTACACCCAGGGCAAATGGATAAAGCCTGAATGGAAGGAGGTAAACTATAGAGGGAGTGCTTGAGAGGATGAGGGCAATAGTGGAGGGGAACTCTGTGAACAGAAAAATGTGACATTCTGAATACAGCTGCGCAATGAAAAAGGCCCAAAAATAGTGTTGAGTAGCAAGACTGCATTTACCCCATGGATTCACTACAATAAAAGTGAGATTTCTAAACAACAAGCTTAAGAGGAGAGATAGCCTTACTGAGATTAATTCCTTCCATAGGTTCCTAAAGCACAAATTAGAAATGTGCCCCACCCTGACCAGGGAACTCAGGGCAGAAAGAGATGGTGACATTTGTAGCAGGATTTATCAACTGCACTAAGGCTATGAGTGCAGTAACATCTGTAACAGGGTATTATACATTACTTGGCAAGAAATGATGGTCTGTGCAGCGTGAAAAACCAGAAGGTGTCTCACAGCCTAGCCCCGGGGGATCCTGTACTCAGGTGGCCAGGGAAAGGCCATCGCTTTTGGATCCCATCCCTGGGGGAGGACAAGTGAGGGAGGATCTCCTGGGTAGTGGAGGAGAAGCATCTGGTGGTGAGACATGGTATCCTCCTTCTTCCACAACCCATCTAACTCCAATCGCTTATTTTATGGGAAACTACAACTCCCATAATTCCTCCTTACTTCACATTGACAATGCTACTGTTCCGAGGAAGATGAGGAATGAAGCCAGGAAGATTACCTCTACTTACTTGCAATGGCTCTGTCCCTTTAATGAGACCCGGCAGAGTCAGGCACGTAATCTGAACTATACACACCTGCCACTTGTTAACACTCCCTGTCAGGATAAAAGGTGGCACGCACAGGCACACTGTGAGCCAGGCTGGGTATTAGAAGGAGCAGCTCTTTTGGGGCTGAGGCAAACCAGGCTATGGAAGTTGGAAGGCCAAGGGGCTGATTGGCAGTTGCGAAGAAACAGAGAGAACCAGGCAAGACTTCCTACATTTTCGAGAAGCCGTAAGCATTCCAAGAGTGAAATGAGTGAATAGAAAGAAGAAACCTTCAAGTTGCTTTAAAGCGGCCCGCTCCCATCCTGTGTGAACAACAGAGTTGGGGAGGAGCAGAGGAGGTGTTGGGAATGGCCGTGACTGCTACATGAAAGCGCGTTGAAGAAAGAAGTCTAATTAACATGACCGGTGAGTTATCGAAGGGAACAAAAGGCTGGTTTGTGTTAAAAGCAAAAGTAACTGTAACCCAACGTTGAAGTTTACGCGTGTGCCGATAAAACATGTAATGGAAAGGACAATTGTTGAACTGTGAGAAAAGTATACAAAGTAACAGAGTGGTCATGCGAGGCAGAATCGCACCTCCGAAAGTCTCTGTGAAATGTTGTGAGTTGAAGTATATTAAAACAGGAACCGAAGGCAAGAAAGTAACCGCAATCCTGAACGAAAGTTGAATCAGTGAAAAGCAAAGTATGTGAACTCTGAATATGCCAAGAGAGGCAAGTATATGAACTTTGAAAGAGGCCAAAGTAAAAAGAATTAGAAACTACAAGTAGCAATTGGTGTTGCGAAGTGATGAAGATTGTTGATTGTTGATTGTTGAATTGTTTATAGAGAGGTTGAAGTTGTCATGCAAAGGTCTACGTAAAATCCTTGTAGTTTCAAAAGTCTTTGGGCCTCATTACGACCCTGGCGGAAATCGAAATACGATGGCGGAAATGCAATACCGCCATCGAATAGCGCTCAGTGCGACTATGACCCGTCACCGCAAAGTACGATGCCATTAGCGACACCGTAGTGAACGACAACGCTAACTGCACCAAGTACGCGCGCGCCATGCCAAACCGTAAATACCACCATGGCGCAACGGTACGCGAATTCCGACCCTAGCGGACATGTACCTAACGCCATCAAGCACGGCGGAAAGTACCATTCCGCCATGGCGAGAAGTACGGCATCGCGAATCAACCGTAAACGGCCCCACTGAGTGCCTGTACACCGCTCCCTGCCCACAAAGTACAACTCCCCGTAGGTGCAATGAAGTCACAATGCAACCAGTGAAATGTACAAGTCACCCATGAATGCCAACGAACAAAAGAATCACAAGAGGGGCCAATGGGAGCTGCAGGGCACAGATGGCACGAATACAGAAGCCATCCCAATGGACATGACCACAGTCCCCCACCAAGAAACGCACGCAAACACAGGCACCTGTGACCAGCAATATTCCGAAAATCACATCATTCCACCAGTCCACCTGGCTGACCGGCATCTGTTACACAAAACCCAATCCCCCGCCCCTGAGCATGACAACATTCAAACAGTCATATTGGCAGCCCCCATCCCTGACCTCACTGGGCTTCGTAGGCAAACGCGCCCAGCACAGTACCACGCAACTAAACTCCGAAGCTGGAACCCAATGCAGATCTCCTCACAATACATCGCTCCCCAAATAGGAATATGCCACATCACTTGCAAAGAAGAACGCTACACGGCCCATATCAGAATAGAAATTTAATGCACAACAAAATCACCAAGCCCATACAGCCATTAGGCCATGAACTCCAAAACACATTTCACCATTGTGGGCTGCATCCGCAAGAAATGACCAGCTACTACTTGTGTGACGCCCTGTTCCATCATGGTACACAGAGCCACATTCACGTACGAAAAGGCAACATGGAAGCGCACAGAACCGCAGGGCCGTCCAAATGGGGAGGCACTAGTCCAGCTGAAAGGCCGAAATGTTGCTCCGAGCCACTAGTACTGCGTAAGGGCATGTGGCCCATTGGCGATCGTCCCATAAGATCGTAATGCTGCTCCACTGATTAACACGAAGCAGCAGGTGTCGGGAGTAAAAGCCATCTGCAGGAGTGGCATACAGATGGCAGTGGCAAAAGGGGAGGAGATACCTGTCAACCAAAAGAAAAGAAAAAGAACAGAATGGCCATCAGAACTACATTCGAACAACTCACTTCAATGATCACACTAAATCCACAGCCATATGCATGCTAGCCCACTCCAAAGGATCATCACCACCCCAAAACCACTTGCGACTCATAACCATCTATATCGAGGTGCAAACACCATCACAAACGAGTGTACCTGTGCATGCGTCTGTGAAAACAGAATCCATCAGATGGGAATGTTAACGTGCATGGACACAAGTGTCTGAAGGCGCGTCGAGACAGGGAGGGCTCAACAAGGCCAGATAGACGATGGTCCCACTATGGCAGCCCTGCATCACATAGCGCAGGGGAGGCGGACAGATTCCAAGAAGCCCTGTACATGGCAAACTCTGTATCAAATCATCTGCCCATGCATCCATTCATCATTCCCTCATCCCGGTATAAAAACGCCTGAATATTTACTCACATAACATTAGAAATATCCATTGAGTCTGTGCGTTATGCAGGCTGCAAAATCCACAGTGCCCCAGCCCGGAATTCCAGTGTTGTGAAGTAACATGTATTTGGGAACGTCCGGCCTCATCGCCCACGTCGCAATTGCGCATCCCAAACTATTCATATCAATCATTGCATCCTCGCCATGGCCCCTTTCTCAAGGACATTGAACAATAGAACGTTATATTTGCAGTCAGACCTGTGGGCATCTCCTCGCCGCTAGCTGAAAACCGAAAGCGCCGCCCTTCGAATTCCTCATTTGCAACATCACGTCGAAAAGGCATCTGTGGCCGTTTGAAATCACAAATTAATCCATCTAGTGCGGCTGTGTGTGAAAATGGCAACTGCCTTCACCCACAAATGGGACGCCCCGCCCGTCGGTGCAACTCGGTACAGTGATGCATGAGGGCCCACCGTTACTCGAGTACTACGTTCCACTGACCCTTAACAAGTCTGTTCGCGACTGCAAAGATTGTATGTGAAACAATGGGACCATAGCCGAATGTACATATCAACCAATGTTTCACGGCCATCGGGTACAAATACATGATTGCAATAGCAAGATGCCATTACTCGAACTGCAGCGTTGTGTGCGGGACGTGCTCGGCCAAAGGGGAGAGCAGCTTGCACAGGTGGAATGAATCACCACAGGTGGAGGCCATACAGCCTGAAAACACATAAATTGCACACCCAGTCTCCTCCCACACCCACTCCGAAATGCTACCGGCAGGACTCGCGATGTTGGCCCTGGGGGACCTGATAGCACTGCAAGTACTCCAACTCCAAGAAGGAGACGAACACCAACTACAACCGGCCGCACGGAGGAGACGCAGGAGGAGGAGGAGGGCAAGGCAGGGCCAGCAAGGGCCGCCAGCACAGCCACTACCACCACGCAGGCAGCCCGCAATCCCACGCCTCCGAGCACATCCGTTCAACCTCACTGCTGAGCAGATCCACACCCTCTACCGTTTGGACCGGGACACCATAGCCGCCATTGTGGACATGACACAGGCTGACCTTGTCAGCATGATAGATAGCCCAACCGCCATCCCACCCCTACTGAAGGTGGTGTCTGTACTCCACTTCCTGGCCACAAGCACCTACCAGCACACAGTCGGACAGTTGCATGGCATTTCTCAGCCACTGTTCTCACGGACACTATTGCAAGTGCTCGATGCCCTCCTGCAGCACGCAGACGACTACATCTCTCTACCACGCTCGGAGCAGGAAATTACCAACACAAAAGTGGGATTCCATGCACTTGCCGGCATACCGGGTTGCATTGGTGCCATCGACTGCACCCATGTGGAATTGGTCGTCCCACATGCCATGGAGGCCCAGTACCGCAACCGAAAACAATTCCATTCCCTGAATGTACAAATGGTGTGTGACTCCAACAGGATCATTACACATTGTTGTGCCCGATTCCCTGGATCAACCCATGATTCTATGGTCTTGAGGAACTCTACAATACCACGCTACATGGAGCGACATGCAGGGAACAGATCCTGGCTACTCGGTGAGTCTCATTTCATGCATGATGATGTGGGGTATGTGATTCGGCAATGACCTGGCAGGAAGGGGGGGGGGTGCGTACGTAGCAATGGCATTCCACATCATACGTTTATCGTCCACATACAGGTGATGCTGGATATCCACTGAAGAGATGGCTCCTCACACCAGTCCGGAACCCACGGGACCAGCATGAGGAGGACTACAACCATGCCCACTCACGTACCCGTGTAGTCATTGAACAGGCATTCGGCCTACTGAAGACTCGTTTCCGCTGCCTCAGCAGGTCTGGCGGGGCACTCCTGTACCGCCATGAGAAGGTTGCAAAGATGGTGATGGCATGTGTCATGCTCCACAACATGTGCGTACGTAGAAATGTGCCCATGCCCCCTGACGCAGAACTGCAAGCACCTGAAGATGGTCATGATGAGGGTGGGGATGTGGCAGCACCTCAAGGAGTCTGCGAGGCACCGGAGGGCCGTGACATTCGTCAGCATCTCATTGATGCATGCTTCTAGCACTCACGCCTGGTGGCTGATACATGGACACGGTACTCGTGGCACTGTGTGTGTCTGGTACATGCACAATATGGACTGTACGCCTATGATGGCCTAGTACACAAAGATCATTGTCCACACATCTCATTGGTTGATCGTGCATTGTTTATGGCATATGTGATATCATGTTGAACACCCTATCGACCCGCCACCCAAGTGAGCCCAAAACACCCCCTCCACCCTCCTACCTCCCCCCCGAACACCAGTGTCCAAAGATGCTCATCGTCAGTGGGCAGTCGCTATTGCAAGCCCCCTCTGCGGGTATCAGGGGCACCCCTGCCTGTGGAGCGCAGGTTCCTCCCAGATCTACGTTGGGGGCTGCCCTGGACGGAACTTGCAACGGATGATGTCTCTGCCTGCTCACGTCCATGCATGTCCCTAAGGGTTTGTGAGAGCTCAGTGAGCACACGGCGCACTGCGGCAAGTTCGGCACATACGTCTTTGGACGTCGCATGCAGTTCCCCCCTCAGGCTCTCGGTGCTTCTCTCCATTTGGACTCTCAGGCTCTCGGTGCTACTCTCCATTTGTACTCTCAGGCTCTCGGTGCTACTCTCCATTTGTACTCTCAGGCTCTCGGTGCTACTCTCCATTTGTGCCCTTAGTGTCTCTGTACTTCTCTCCATTTCTGCCCTAAGTGTCTCAGTTGATGTTTCTATGTCTGCCTTAGTGCCCCCACATTCATCGGCATGGTCCTTGAGGAGCGTGGCCAGTTGCTGCTGTTGCACGATTAACTGGTCGAGGGACTGTTGCCTCTGCTGGGCCATGGCCCTTTGCGGTGGTGTCACAGAGGGGCTGGTGACCTCATGTTGCCTTGCCACAGGGCTTGTGGGGGATGGCCAGTCGTCGTCTTGTGGGTGCCCCTGCGTGGTATCCTCATGGTGTACGGGATGGGACAGACAGGGGGATTGGGACAGGTCATGGATGGATCTGACTTCGACATCCCCGTTTTCTGTGTCGGAGCATGCTGCCATCAATGGGGTGTCACCTATGGTGCTGCTGCCACCAGAGGCAGTGCCTTCTGTGGCATCCATTGGGGGGACCTGTGGTGGTGGTGTTGTGGGCATGCTGGCTGCTGGGGTGCCTGTTGATGTTCCCTCCTCTGTGCTGCCACCTGATTTGTGCTGCTGCCGTGTCTTGATCCGTGCAGCTGAGGTGGAGGGTCTTTGGCCGTTGGTCTTGGCCCTCTTTGCAGGTGTGCTGGTAGGGGTGTCCTGATGCTCGTCGTTTGGATCGGACCCTGTGGTGGAGTAAAGGAGGGCGAGGGTTATTAATGGGTCTGTGGGAATTGGAATGGCATTGTATCACATGCATTGGGGTGGTACCTGAGGGTGATTTGGGTCGGGGCCTTGGAGGTGCTTTCATTTGTGTGTGGAGTGAGGGTGCAGTTGTTTGGCAGCCTGCAGTTAGGGTGTGCCTGCTGCACGTGTAGTGGGTGTTTTAGGGGTTTTTAATTATTTATGTATTTATTGTGAGTTTTAAAGTGCGCTATCAGGCCAATGTGTGTGGACGTTCTCCTGGACATGTGGTTCTGTTGCACTATGGGGACACATGGTACTTCACATGATTGGAAATTGTGGATTTAGCATTGTTTTATTTGGGCCACCTACCTGATTCTTCGGATGTCTGCACTCCTTTCTCCATCCCTCCGACTCCCTCTATGCTCTCCATTCCAATGGTGGAGGCACAGATTTCTTCCCAGGGGGTCAACTTGATGGGTGATTCAGGACCTCCCCCGGTGGCTGTGGCAATGTTGCGGTTGGCAGAAAGTATGCTACGGACGCGTATCCGCAGGTCGTCCCATCGCTTTCTGCATTGCTGTGGGTTGCGGGGTGCGGTCCCCACCGCACTTACACGCTGTGCCACCAGGGCCCATATGGCCTTCTTGTTCGCAAGTGCCGTCCTGGTCATTTGCGTGGAGAAGACGACGGCAGCATTCTCCTGGAGGGTCTCTGTTAGCACGGTGAGTTCCTCACGGGAGAAGTGGACCTGCCGCTTGCGGTCGCACGCTTTCTTCGCTACTTTTCCCATTTTTCTTGGTTTCGCTAGGGTGGATGACGGGTTGGGGTGTGTCTCAGGGTAGTGTTTTTAGTGGTTGTGTGGATTTTGTGGTTTTATAGGTGTACGGCGGGATGTTTCCCGTTCCGGGCCCATGTTTTTACTTCCGTTTCCGTATATTTACGGTCACCGTACTTTCCGGTTGGCGCTCACTGCGGTGTCCGCTAAAATGGGTGGCGGTATTGCACCTAGGGCGCCGTACGGCGGCGGTGTGGGCCGTTTTGGGGTCATTTCCGCCATCGCGGACTTTGCACTTCCGCCATGCCGTGGTGCTCGTGCCCGATGGGTCGGAATGGGCCGCACTTTGCTCCTTCGTGCAATGGCGGAAACGCTATTTACGCTGTGGCGGTCCGGTCAGTCACTTTCCGCCAGGGTCGTAATGAGGGCCTTTGACTGTAAAAGGAGATAAAGACAAAACGTGGGGAAGGGAACCCCCACAAAGAGAAAGACATGCTTTAGTTAAGCCTGTGTTGAACTGTCAGGAAGTGAAAAGATAATTGTGAAAAGAGCGGCAGGCTCGGGCCCGGCGGAGGGTAACCTAAGTTCAATAGTGGCAAAGTAAAAGTCAAGAGTATGACTGTGTATTTGTGGCAAGGCAGACGAAGCTTAAAGAACTGACTGAACTGCCAAAAAGCTTGGAGGCCAAGCCTGAACTGTTGAATTGTACCAGTAAGCCAAAGTGTGCAAGACTGATAGAACTGTGCCATCCACCTATTCTTTTTAAGAAACTCTCAAGACCCCATGCTGCTGAACGTGGGGGAGTTGTTACCTAAACCATTCTGTCATTTCTTTTAAGACACTATTTTTCCTTTTGTATCCCCTTAACGCATTTGTCATTTGAGAAGGAAGGAAAGGTTTGTTTTATTTTAGTAAAGACCTTTTTATTTTGACCAGACTGACAAGGACTTGTTTGTTATTTGTTTAATGGTCACCATTACTCCCATTCTAGAGTTAGGGACAGTTAGGAATTCGACCAATCCAACCAAAATACCAAAATAAAAGCTTTTAAAACTTGCATCTATTGTGTCATACATATGTTTATGGAGTAAATTACCTTCCACCCAAATGCACTCCAATGCTTTCATCTGGTTTACAGAATTCCCTTTTTCTGTATCCAAAAGGAGTTTCAGAATTGGCAATAGCATCCTATTTTGGCACTCCAAAGGCTACCAAGCTTATACTCAACCAACCTGTGCACACCAGTATACATACCAGTGATGGGCTAGATACACACGTGGGCATTGCATTGATGTCTCTATTTGCTGCATCAAATGGTTGCTGTCTTTCCAAACCTCACCTTGAACTTTTCTGGAGTAAATTGTGGGGGATTCCATTAATTTATCACTCCAATGGTCTTGTTTGGGAACAGTAATTATTCTATACCTTTCACCAAACTGCGGGCCAGTCCTAAAGAGAATTGTCACAAAATCAGAGGTGCTCTTATATTTGAATATCATTCGTGTGGACCATTAATTGGTTATGCATCACTTTACCTAAATATTGGTCAATGTCAGACGTGGCTGCTATGGTCTAGATGACTATTTTATAATCATTAACTGAATCAACCTTCCCATAGCAATGAATATAACATGTATCCTATTTTACGACCTACTACAATATCTTTAGGCATTTAAAGAACCCCAAAAATGGTCATTGACTACTGGCTGTAGACGTCTACACACATTCTGCTTGCCAGAGAATGGTGCATTTATGAGGAGAGACTTCTTGAGTGCCACAGTTGTGCTATGGTGATTGGTTGCTTTTATCTAGGACATGAATTCCTCCTACCACGCTTCCAATGTATACTAGGTTCCTGGGAACCTGACAGAAGTGTGGCCAATCTTGTACGCCCTGCTAATTTCCAACGAACATTATGTCCAACTCTGACCAGAATATGGCAACAGAATCACACTATAACAATATTGACATAGAGGGTACCATTTCTCCAAATACACTAAATGCTGATGCAGTGATGACTACAGGGAAGTATATCCAACCAACAGGGAATGATTTGCCAATAACAGAACAACGAATGCTATTCCAAGTGTACATTTCAAGGCGCATAGGCCAATGAAACGTTACTTTGTGCCCTGTGGTGACATTAGACCTTTCACTTGTGAATATACCCACTGCATATGATCTAGCTGGATCTGAGTTGACTACTAGGGACTATTTTTGAAGTTTGGCATATACTACCCTGAATATTCTGCATGTGGATCTCTGAGCGAATGTGCCGTATTGCGTGAAATCAGATGGTGTTGCGGAAACAGAATCTGTCTGCAGGGAATCCAAAAATCCCAAATGCATTAAATGGGAATTTTACTGCAAGTAGATCTTTCAGAAAAGACTCTTACCGAATGCAAATTCCTCTAGAAAGGTCATTAACGCATGCACGCACAAATATTGTGGTAGCCATTTTGGCAAAGTAAATCTGCTGAACATGAATAACCACCGAATGCCACGAATCTAAGCGAGATGGAGTAGGTGCAGGTAGAGCTGGTGGTGATGGGTGCCAGTATAATGTGTCATTTCACATGGGAGAGGTGCAGGGGCTGATGGTTAAGGGAGAAAAAGTGAGACGTATGATGAGGGTCTAAGATGTCAGGTTGTAGAGGGCGACTCTTATTCCTTTAGTCCATCAGGCCAGCTCGTGGCATGCTGCAGACATTTGGTGTTCGCTAACACAGCAGAGTGCACATGCTGAGTCTGTAGAATCTTACAGCCAGTTGAGGCAGATCTTCAGTCAGTGCTCAATCTAGCATGTGCAAGCATGGCCGTCTCCACTTCCTGGTAACAGATATCCTGCCCAAGATCCTTAGTCACGTGACATCCCTTCCTGATAATGTACCTATCCCACTTTCCCTCCCTCTTGCCAGTCAGTGTTAGCTCGGCTTCATTACCAAGATCTCCTCCTGACAGCATGTCACATAAACCTGACTCTTTAGTGCTAAGACTTCTTTGTTCTGAAGAAATAGCACGCCCCAGTAAAGAGCGCAGATGTGCTAGAACTGCTATCACTGGGACAAATAAGGTCGGGCAATCCTGAGGCACAGGTGGCTGTTGGTGAAAAAATTAGATATCGAACATAAAGAATACATTTTATGACCAGCAATGTCCCAGCCCAGCTCGAAGCCCAAAAGATGTCTGTCACCCCATTGTTTTCAGCAGCTTTTTGAGTGTAATGCCAATTGTTCCCACGTGCATATAAAGCACCGTCAGGTAAATGCTATCTCTTAAGGATTGTAGTAATGAGAGCAATCTCAGATTAACATCAGCATCCGGGATGCCCAAAACAAGCCTAAATTGGAGCCCACTCAGGCACTTGGGTGACTTTCGAAAGTTCCTTCAGATCCTTGCTTGCAAAGCTTTGTTTTGTGGGCCACCGGTGGTGGCTTGCTGAGCGAGTTGGTAAATGTTATGTTATGTTGATTTATACAGTGCATCGCTACCACCCAAGGGCAGTCTCCAGGCGCTCATGTGGCTCTGCAAGAGAAGAGGGCTTGGTGTGTTGGTGGGGATAGGATGGTAGGATTGGTTCAGAACCAGGAGGAACTGGTGTCTGCAAGCATTGTTTTGCGAGTGGGAGTTGGTTCAAAGGGACCCACATGTTGTAACCATATGGGTAGGACTCAGTGCCTCGAATGTCTGCTAGCATTTGTGTTGGGCGTGTGTGTCGTATGATGTTAGGGTGGGGTGTGCGGTCGTGCGCACTGGTTACTTGTATCCATAAGCGGTCCGGAGTCGCAGATGACTGTTAGGTGTTTAATTGTATTGTGTTGGTGTGCTTTTGTGGCGTGCCAATGTATTTATTCATGTGCAAGGGTGTTCCCTCTAATGTTGTTTCCAGAGTCTCAGGGAGTTGGTTGGGTGCAAGCATAAGGCTAGTTCTCAGTCTCTCTATGTGTAGTGTGGCTAGCCCCTAGTCATGTATAGTGGTGATGGTTATGTTGGAGGAACAGGAAATGGGGGATGTGGGTTAGTAAATCGGTTAGTTTGACAATGCCTCTGGCGGGAATCTTCAGTTGCTGCTCGATGGTACATAAATACCTACAGACCTCGAGGTAAGGACTGACAGCTTCCTCTTAGCGAGCAGAGAAATATCCAAGCATTTTCTCCATGCTTACCAGTAAATTTACACAGTATCCTCCACAAAGTGGCACACTACATTACCCATGGTTCTCTGATGGCTTTGTCAAAGATATGAATGAGTTCCAAGATGGCAGACTAACAGCTAAATGTTCAGTCCACATGTTCAGTTTATTTTGAGGCCCAGCTGAACCAATCACAAACCATCACTAATTTAGAAACATAGCTGTAGATTCTCAGGGAGTCTGGCCCAGGGGTAGAGCTGTAAGAACCCAGGCTCTCAATCAGACAGTGTTGCTGTTCGGAGATGGTTGTGGCAGGCGGATGGTGTGATTTGGTGATATTGGGCGGAGTTGCTGGCAAGAGTGTGGAAAGGAGGTTGGAGACTAGAGTGGAGGAAGGAGGTGGTAGAGGACGATGAGGAGGGTGTGGGTGAACATCAGAAGGATGTTGGTGAACAACAGTAGGAGGTTGAAGGAGAACATATGGAAGAGGTATGAGGGCTGAGGGACATTGGAGAGCAGAAGTCAGCAGTGGCATCAGTAGCAGAAGAAGATAAGGAGGTAGGTGAACATGAATACATTGTCAAGTTTGTTACAATTTATACATTTATACATTTGTTTGTGCAAACATAAGGTCCATTTACAGTTTAGTAGTTGCCCGAAATACATGTACATCTCGGTATTACATGCAAATACACTCTAATATGATCACTGTTCAGTAGTAGAATCCTTCTTTCCGGTTCTTGTGAAAATTATCTTTCAAATAACAAATTTGTTTTTCCTTGTTTAAAAAAATCTCCTTTGGAATGCTGACCACGTCTAGTCATATAAAGAATCCTTATTAGGAGAATGCAGTTTTCTTAGAGAATGGCGGTATCCAGTAATTTTACTGAAAACAAAACAGAGCGATAAGTTTTAACGAGAGCCATAATACTGAAAGAATACTGAAAATATGAATTAAATGTATATATGATAGTGGGGTAAGGGTTTAAATGGGTCGGGTGTGATTAAAAGGATATAAAAACAGAGAGCTTCAGGGGGATCCCCCAAATAAAAAAATAAAAAATACATTTGTATTTTTTCAGTATTTTGGCTTCGTGGGAAATTTAGCACTCTGATTTTGCCTTGGGTAAAATCACATATAACTGTATAAATTTATTAATCTGTAACAAATTGGCAATGTAATCAAGAATGGATGTGCTAACACAGTAATTGAAAAAAACTAGACCACCCAATGGTCACTGTCATTATACATTGTAAATTAACAGTTTATAAGGAATAGATTGATGACAAATCGACGGTGAAATATTAAACAGGGCTATCCTGTTTATAACTTTGATTTGATTCTGTAACGCATTGATGAAGCCCGGTAAAGGGAGAAACATTTGCATGTGCCACCCTTAGGGTAATTTTGGCTTAAAGATATGTTTCTAATAAGGCCTAATAAGAATTTGGACTGGGGTTCAGTACCTAATGATTCTAGATTGGCAATTTATGAATCTATCTTTTATGTAACTATCTTGTTTTGAGTTTCTGTAACCTTTGCTCAGTATGTCACATAACTATGGTGTATTATTCTTACATTCTGACTGACTAAAGTGAATATCAGTCCAAGTTAGATCATTGCAGCCAGGATACCTACGTAATTTTTAGACTGATCAAAATCAATTGAATATAGAGTGGTGCACAGGCACATTATTCACTTTATCCGGGAACTGAGATGTGTGAGGTTCAGGACACTGTGACAGAGAGAGGTGACATGGCCCTACTCAAGCAGCTTAGGGTGGTGGAAGAAGAGCTGCACCTTTGGCTCTATTTGAGCCTAGCTTAGAGATTTGCCCTATACCAATAATTGCTTTGAGAAATTCTTAGACATCTACAGTAGTTGACAGAAGGAGAGAACAACCTCACAAGAAAAGACGGTTGGGGAAGTCTGATACTGGGAGCTGGGATCAGAGTGTGTGAGTGAGAAAGGGTGTGGGCAGCCCTTGGGACGACGAGGCTTGAAGGGCCCAAAAAAGCAAGGTGTAAGAAATCATGAAGCTCGAGACTGATCTGTTGGGTTTAAAGTCAGCCCCAGGAACAAATGAACTGCCATGTTGGGCCTAACAGTGCAAAAATCATTTCTGCAGTTGGAAACACAGTGAGGCTAACAGACAAAAGGCAGTATTTAATTCCCAGACTGCCACATCAAAATGCTGTTTTCAGAGGAATAGAAATTAAATGGGCATAAAAGTGCAGAAACACTGTCTTGGAAATGTGAAAGCACAATTGGACTGGCAGACTGAAAGGCCAGCAATTCATTTTCAAACTGAACAACAGGAAATGCTGATTTCTTTGATAAACAGAGAGCAGCATGGAAAAATAAAGACATTTGCAACAGGAATTGCAAGGGGGTATACCACTAAAACTTCAGGGCCTATGCCAGTTTAATGTAATGCATAATTGAAAAATGAACATTGATGGCAAGATGCAATTATATTAAAGATAAAATAAAGACCTCATGTGTGATGTAATTGTAACATTAAAGTGCACATTTTGTGCATGAAGAAAAGCTCTGTGTTTAGCCCAAAATTATATTTCTTATGGGAATCGAAGGCCCAAGTAAAGCCAACTCCCTCTCCCCCAACGGATGCCAGGCCTCTGCTATGCTGTTCATCTTTATCTGAAAGAAGATCTCCTTGGAGCTCACAGAGCCAAGAAAATGGGCAGAGCTTGTGCCAGACTAAGAGTTTGTGAGGTGAACAGATGACCCCTTATATAAACAGAAGATTCAGTTAATTGAAGTAAAATCTTTAAAATACATGTATTTCAATGTCTTTCATGTGTAGTACAGGGCTTGGATGACAAATAACATGTTAGAGAGCCTGCCAAATGATGCTGCAAGGGCAGCTTTATACCACCTGGCCAGGAGATAAGGTCACTCCTGCAGGGCCTTTAACTTCACAAGAAATGGTAAAGGACTTTATTGCAGACAAGGCCAGGCCTGGACACAGGATCAAACTTTGTCCATTAACTTTGGAACCGTGACACTTAAAGATATTGTAAGTATCCTTGGAAAGCTTATCACAAGGCCTTTCCGTTGATTCAACTCATCAAAATCCAACCTTTGGAACCAAAACTACAACCTAAAATGTGTTACTAGCTCCCCAGAAAGGGTCATGAAATGTAAATTCATGGAGATAGTAGCGTAGTGCATCAGTTAACTGTGTGTAAAAGTTGGTGACACTGACTTCTATAATGTTTGAGACATTCACAAAAAACTGTTACTCGAACCTGCAACCTCATGCAGACATGGGAGCTATTTCATTCAGTTGAAGGAAGAGCCAAATAGAGGGATGAATGCTGGTGGCTATGCATGACTGAGGTGCCTGACCAGATCCCTGTTTTTCCCCGAGAGAGGGTCCAGAAATGTTGATGTATTTCCTGAGCCCAAAAACATGGGGACATTCTGTTTAAGTAATTTGTCCAACAGAACCAAGTGTGTTGGGAATCTGTTTGAGTTAACACCTTCTCCTTTATTAGTGGGTGGGGGGCAAACTGAGTAGATGCTTAGCATTTTACAAAACTATAATTAATTCCCACTGTTGGGGTGGCAGGAAAGGACACAATGATGAAGAGGGCTTAATGTTGTGCACACCATATTTGTGACTTGGGGTGCGGCAGAATTAGCCTGATGTTGCAATTTTATATGTATCTAGTATAGTTAAATGTGGATGGGATGTGTTACTTCGAGTGTTACTTTGTGTTCAAGTTGATACATGTTAGATTTGTACACCCGTGGTAAGATACATACCAAAACCGCCAAATTAAATATAAAAATTATCCAGATATGTTGTGCTACGAAGTGCCTAGAAGCTGGGCGACGAGGAGTTTCATAATGCGCATTCAAGGAATGGGGGCTTATTATGAAGAACCCACTGTAAAGAAGAGACAATAGTTATTAAACATGCATGCACACTAATAGAGATAAACAGGGAACTTATAAATCTATACATAGGTGTGGTCTCTTTGTAAATGTATTAAACTCTGCAGCCAGGAGTTCACAGTGTGAATTCTGAGCATCAGGGAACAACTGGCATTGCAGGAATTCAGAGGCCAGAGGAGGGGTAATGAGGAACTCTGACCTTAGCAGATGGTGAGCCAACAGGACGGCCTAAGGGTTTTATGGCCTGTCAGTATCGAGAAAGCAGATGTAATCTTTTTTAAGTGCATGCGATCTTGCAGAGGGTTCAGGCCAAGTGACGCTCGGGCCAGAGTGACCGATACTCCCAGTCTTTTGATTGTTTTCTCAGGATGTGGCCATAGGCCATGAGTGTTGAATTGGTAGTCGTATGAATTAGAATGTTCCAATGACGCCAGTAAGCCGGGGTGGGTGAGATGGTCATCAACAGTTCAAAGGGAACCTGTTTATTCTGCTCTTCCTCATGTTGTTTGAAGTATCTGTGAAAACCATGTGCAATTGCATTCAGGGTTAAGAGGTTTCAGACCAGCTGTGACTTATAATTAATTATGTTTGTATGCAAATGTGTAACTGTGTGATGATGCCATGACCTGCCACAGACGAATCCTAAAAAGGTGGGTGCTTTGAATATGATCTGAAGATGGTAGTTAAGATAACTGCAACCAATGGGAATGGGAGAATTGGAGAAAGATTGCATTTATTTTGTATAGGTGGGAGTGTTTTAACTGTTGCAAAAAATTGTATAATGGGTCATCCTATGTGATTTGGGAAGACTCTGGTTAGTTTGACTGCATAGCGTCATCAGTCCTGTCCCTGGACGATTGTACATTAAACTTCCTTTGCGTACAAACGTGCACTCACTTCTTATGTGGTGGGCCTGCTTTGGGTTAAGGTGATTAGCGGCCCACCCCCACACCACATAGCCAAATTGCACAGAGTGGTTTTGTTGAAATTTGAAATTAACATCGCTCCCAGTGTGGATAGAAACATGGTCGTCACGAGGGGGGAGTCAAAGGGGGCAATATGCCCCAGGCCTTGCACTTGGGAGGGGCCACGCGCCACATCCCAGCACTGGAGTGGAAGGCTCCACAGTCCACCCGTGTTCTTTATTTGACATGGGGGACGGTGCTGCCTGCCTCTCGGGAGGGTCCTGTCCCCTGCAAAATGCTTTTTTTTTTGTATGCAGAGCCATTTGCCTCCGCAACAAACTGAGAAGTAATGAGAGACGGCGGGGCTCAGAAGTGAGCTCCACCGCCTCGCATTACTGTGCTAGCAGCTCAGACACACTGAATGAGAGGGGAGAAGGCCTCTCCTGTCATGTTCACGTTGCAGAGATCAGCATAGTGAACATTCTGACTGACTGGAGAGTCCTCCTCTCCTGTCAGGCACTGTGTCTAGGTGCTAGAGAGGTGGCCTCCTTGTACGCATAGAAAATGAGGGGTCCTATAAGGCCAGTATTTGAGCCCGTACAGGGCACGGGGGAGTTGTTAGATTTGTAAGGACACGTACATTACTGTTTCCAATGGCTATTATTATATTCATTAGTACGCTGCCATGGTTGGCACATGCTACGGTGGTTGTGGCCAGGGCCTAGAGTCTTGGATGCATGGCCGTCAGCCTTACCTCCAAGACTCTAGGCCCTGGCCACAACCACCGCCGCATGTGGCACCCATGCATACACCCCTTGTGCTGCATTTGCATTGGCAAGTTATGGGGAGTGCGTGCAGTGTTGGGTGCATGCACCCAAGAACGCAGAGGTGGTTGTGGGGAGATCCTGCACCCTTGGGTGCAGGGCCGAAGGCCATGCACCCAATAATGCACTTAAACCTTCTTTATGACGTATGTTCTGTGACCTCCTTGTATGCATAGAAAATGAGGGGTCCAATAAGGCCAGTTTTTCAGCATGCACCACAGAACAAAGAGGTGGTTGTGGTGAGACTCTGCACTCTTGGGTGCATGGCATGCAACCAAAAACAAAGTGGTAAGTACTAGACTTGGAAGACACTGCACACCCATCCCATGTAAGATCTACAGACATACACCTAGGAGGGGAGCTTCTGGGCAGAAGTACTGAAGGATAACACACCTATAGAATAACCCCCACTACCACACACCACACATCACTGAGGTGGTTGTGGGGAGACCCTGCAGTCTTGGGTGCATGGCTAAAGCCCATGCACGCAAGACTGAAGTCATAAGCAGTGGAGTTACAAGTTAATATAGGTGTGGTGGATTGTGGTCGTTGTTGATGCCCTAGTTTCTTCACTTCATGGCTGCAGACGATGGTCCGAAAAGTAAATTTATAAGCAGCTAATTTACAAGGACCATGTTTTGATGGTTGTGGATAGGAACTGTACTCCTTGAAACTTGGTTGTAAGGCGTAGGTGGTAGGTTACTCACCGCAGATGAAAGGCCAGCCTACAGCGACTGCAGCATATTATTACCATAGATTAGACGAGTAGATTCCCATGTGTAGAAAATGCCTGCCAATATACTTACTCCTTACTTTGTTCACAGTCCATACATTTTTTTTAGATTGGGTATCATACTTGGCGGAAGCATCACTTTTTCAGTTTCTGTGATGAAAGAAAAAGGTGTGTTAATGTTTGCAGATTTTTCACATTTATCACATTGCATAATAGACAGTTAACTTTTTTTTCAGACCCTCATATTTAGTTTACAAACCAGTGTACTGTGCATTGCGCTCAGTTTCTGTGTTTGCTTTTCTAATCCTTGGGTCTGGGGAAATAAATCCTTGTCGGATTAAAAAAAAACATAATTTCTTATGCAACTAAGTACTTCATTTTTTCCTTTCAGTGTTTTCTTCATTTTTCTGATCAATGTTATGTTTGTTGACTTCCTGCCCATTTTTAACAACAGTTAGATACCTGCAGGCGTACTCTAACTGTGCATTTGTTCCTACAGATTGTTGATACTAATTAATTTGTGTCGTTGACATATCCTGTTTCCTCTATCTTTCCCATTAATGTTTTCTTTGTTGCCTTCCTGCCGATTTTTAACAACACTTAGACACGTATAGGCGTATTCTGCCTGTGCATTTGTTTCCAACGATCTGTGATAATCATTTATTTGTGTCATTCTTCCATCCTGTTGGGTATTTAGATACCTGCAGGCGTATTCTGTTTGTAGTCTTTCACATACTTTGTTGGCAATTTTGAAGTACACATTATTTCGTAAATTTTGGCTTCAAGAACATTAAATACACGTTTGTTAGGTTAGCTGGCAACCTCTGATTTAGAGTAATGGTGCTATCATTACATTCAAACCATCCACAATTCTTTTTAATGTATGCAGTGTAGTGACCTGCATTGGTTGGAGCTCCTGCATGGTAGATTATTCCTACTGCTGTAAAGGTTTTCTTTCCAAGTGACACTTGACTGTGTGTAAATCCAGTTAGTTTGCAGTTGTTTTTGGTGCCATCTGCATTATAACGTAGAAGCATAATGTGATTGTATCAGTAAGGTAGAGCGATTGTCTGAATTGCAAATACTACATAATCGGCCATGCTTTGCATTTTGTACAAGTAGCTGAAATGGAATGCTCTCACAATTTGGTATGGAAATATACACAAATCTCTCATTTGGGATTTCTTCCTGTATCACTTTGTTACAGAGAGTGCATGTATGTTTCCACATGTACGAAATTTGGAAGATTTCATTTACAGGTATGCTTTTGTTTTCCAATACTAATAGTATGTACATTAGAAATTCTTGTGGATCTTCTTGTGAGTTCATAGTGAATCTCACCATTCCAGCACAGTCGTCCAATTGTTGCCTTACTCCATGAACACTGTATGTGATGTCAGGATTGCTTGCTGCATTTCTATGCAGCACTAACATTTGCAAACACAATTGGTCTGTGCTGTGCAGGTAAATATTGTTAACAATTGGTGGCAATTGAAATAGAATATTCATTGCTACATTTGCATAGCAACTTACCCCACTTTCATTTGAAAATTTGAATGGGCCAGCAAGTTCTGTATCTGAGTGCATTTTTCGTTTTTTCTGTTGCTTCTTTGCTGACGTGCCTGGTTTACATTCCCTAATAGGTTCTTCTATGTTTGCGGCAATTGATGAAACTTTAGCTTCTTTTCTTTTTTTTTTTTTCAAAATAGGTATTTTATTCATTATTGAAACAGATAACAAATGAACAAACAGACATCAGAAATGAGATAAGCGTATAAGGCACATTTCATTATAGTGATAAGATGAATTTAGGAAAGTGCAGGAAAACATAAGAGTTCAGCACAAAAAAACCTTGCGGTTGTACTTGATTGAAGAGTCGCTGGCGGTAGGGGGTTGTCTCTTAGCTAGAGCGGAGCGCTTCCATGTGCAGATCAGCTCAGCCAGCGGACACTGGGCGGCTTTAGGGTGAGGGCCGGGAAGCGGTCCGCATAGTCCATAAATGGGCGTTTTGGAACGGAGTAAGGTTGCCCAGGCGAAGTCCCGCAACTCTTTACGCCGTGATAATGTCCCAACACTTAGCCCACCAAAGCGGAATAGAGGGGCCCTCGGGATGCTTCCAAAGACGGGAAAGGGCTATCTTGGCCGCCAATAGTAGGTGTGTGCACAGGCGGGCCGCATTCCATGACAGTGGCAAATCCCCTCCCCCCGACTATGGAGATTGTGTCCCAAGCCTCCGGCTCCAGGGAGTGCCCCAGATCCTTTTCCCAGTTCAGCGTGTATCTTTCTTTCAGTTCCGGACTGGATCTCTCCAAGAGTTTATAGAGGGTGGAGATCTTGCCCCACGGAGGGGATGTAGTTAGTGAGAGTTCGAGGCGTGTGAGGTCCCTGGAGCCGCGCTCTCTAACGATGCGCTGCGAGAGCCAGTGACGGATCTGTGTATAGCAGAAACGCTCCTCCTCGGTGACGTTAAACTTCACCTTGCAGTCCTCAAAGGAGAGTGGCCGGCCCTCTTCATTCTGTTGCATTTCTATTCATTTACTTTTCTTTTACCACGTTTCACTTTATCTGGAACAGGGTATTGTTTCAGATGAGGGGTGTACAGTGAACACAATCTATTGTATTCTAGAATGCAAGGAATATCAGCTTTGACTTTACTTGAATCAAAGTTTATTAGCAATAGACCATCAAGTGTACGTAAGCGTGATAAAGCTACATAGCTCATGTCTTCCTTAAACACTGTCTTTCCTATAGCTAGCAATAGTTTCTCTAGAGTAAGACCTTAGGATTTATGAATGGTGACTGCACATGCAAGAGTTAGAGGAAATTGCTCTCTACGTACATACATGTCTTTGAAGAGAAGAAATCGAGCCATTGAGCGCCCTTTCCTTTTCACTTCTGAAACTTTATCAAAGCGAATATTTACAAACTGAATGCTGCTATCACGTGGGTATGATTGAAAGCCAACAACTGTGCCCAGTGCTCCATTAACTAGTCCTTGCTCTACGTCAAGGTTACGTTTCAGCATTACTCTACAATTTAATGATAATTTCAATACTTTTTCCAACCCAGCTGTGTTAGAGATTGAATTTTCTAAACTATTTAGTCTTGTTGTGGCTTTCTCACACATGGGTACTGTCAAACCATGTACGTCTAGTTTGTCTTTGGCACTAATTTCTATTATTGCTTGCATTTCTTTCTTTAACATTGTTTCATTGAATTTGAAACAGCTTGCAAGAGATGGCATTAAGGCCATACAATTGACATTTTTGTGCGCTATTTGTTCCATAACATCAGTTGCACATGCATTATCGCCATAAAGTGCATGTATATGCCGCTTTTTCAATACAGCTTGTGCTTCTTGTGATAATACACCAACTCTAATACTTTTTAAGATGTTGACATTAGTGAGATCTGCAGATTGCTGCATGTTCTCAGTTAATTCTCTGTATTGGAAATGTTGCCAAAGGTTAACATTACCTATGCTACCAACAGTTTTCCGGCAGAGTTTGTGGCCTAAGGTTTTAAAAATCGGTTCACCTTTTACTGGTGTCAATTGTAGAAGATCTCCGAAAACGATAATGTGTTTCCCTGCAAAGAGTTCTTCGTTATTACTTTTAAGTACTTCTTGCAATCTGCGATGAATCAAAGCCAACATTAGATTGGAGACCATGCTCACTTCATCTATTTGTAGCATTTTCATTTGTTTCAATACTCTATGTAATTCCATTGCAGCTTCTGCAGAAAGTTTGTAGTAGTCTAATTTATTTTGATGCTCTACTGGAAGCAGTAGTAATCGGTGTAAATTCACACCGCCTATGTTGTAGGCAGCTAAACCTGTGGGGGCTGTTACAACAGCTGACAGTTTGTTGTTTGTCAATTGTTGAAGGAACTTGCTGATAATTTTGATTAAGAATGTTTTCCCTGATCCAGATTCACCACTGACGTACAGCAGTATAGGTTTGTAATTTTGGCAGGTAGATTCTTTATTTTCGTGTTGTACGCCATGCACAATTTGTTTTGTTACCTCTTCAAAAATGGTGCGTTAATCGTTGATAAGTTTTGCTTCTTGTACAGTTAAGTTCTCTGTATCTTCTTGATACTGATACATGGTGTTTTCTACTTCTGTCATAGCAACTTCAGCCTCATTTGCTATTAGTGGTTGTCCTAATGGTTCTTGACTTCCTGTTACAGAAGGTTGACTACTGTCGCAAGAGTCTTTATCTAGTTGGGCCTGAATTTCTTCTTCCTGTTGCTGCTCATTGTGTAACATTGTTTTGTACTGCGTAAAGTTAACATCGGTGATAGTGCTTTCATTTGCTTTGAAAGCATCTTCATAGTACTCATAATTATCTAGTATGTCTTCCTCTTTTCTCCATGGTTTGAAAAGTTGTAAAAGAGACATGTAATATAGTTGTTTCTGTTGAGGACTTTTTAATGACAATTTCACATGATTAATTAAGCTTTGTTTGTTAAGTTTCACTAAGCTCCCTTCACAATTGGCCACTCTATATCTACGTTTGCTTTCATCAGGTTTTACATTATTTTTGTATGCACATTTTTGAGCTATGTGGTATGGACACATGCTTTCCAGAGTGGTACTCCTATTCGGATAGTATGTGTCCAGTAAATTGTTTTTTAGAATGTCTTGGCTGTTGGGATCATTTCTGGCAATTGTTTCTATGTCCTCATATGATTTTAGCACTCTTTTTCTAGATTTTGCAGGACCAAGACTGAGCCATACTACGCTGTCTGATTTTCCATACAAAGCAGTGCCAGTTAAACGATCTGCTGCTTCATAGGCACCATATTCTCTATGAGAGAGCATTTTTATGCCTAGCCTGTACAATTTCTGTGATAATGTTTTGTCTGATGGTAGTTCATCCCAGAGGTCTCGAAGCTCTGTTTTTTCTGCTTTTGTTAAGTATGCTGTAACATATCGTGCAACAGCAGTTGAATTGTCTGCAATGTACTGCACATCTATGCTTGCATTCCGTAATAGGGCAATGATTGCATTGTAATCATTGATATATTTTGATTCTTCCCTTCTTTTTATGTAATACGTGTTTTTAGGTGATTTACCTTTAACACTATGTCGAAATGAAGACATGAAGTTATTTACTTCACCTGTTTCTGTAACTGGTCTAGGTAAACCAAAGTGGCATTTGGTGTAGTATTTATCTTTGTTTTTGTATTTACAGTGACAATATTTGCCACATTTGTGTCTTTGAAATTGTTAAATCTGCCCATGCAGCTCACTATGTGTCTGTTGTGAAGGGATTTCACATGTGACATATTTTTGGATAAATTGCAAAACAGTGCTATCACTGTCGTGCCCAAATTTCGGTGCACCTTTGATGCATAACAGCATGTGAATATGTGGTGCTCCTCTCGCTTGATATTCTTTTCTCCAAAAGAAATGTTCCACTTCTCCAAGGGGAGGATCCGTTTTATTGCAAATAAAGTGTAGCATTGCAATGAAACAATGATGGAAATATCTTGAGACATTAACTGGATCTAGAGAGCAAAATTCTCCAGGTGTTAATATATCTATGTTGTTTTTGTTGCTGTTTGCTATGCGTAGGAACTCATGTAAATCTTCCCATGCATATTCTGCACAACTTAGCCTAACAAACCAAGTTGGTGGTCCAAGGTTTCTGATCATGCAACGCACGTCTCGGTGCCGTCTAAACCAGCATTCCTTTGTACCATGCATGTTTTGCAAAGAAATGTGTTATACTTGATTGTAAAACCTCATCTTTTTCTTGTACTTTTTGTATTAACTGCGTAGCTGACATATTTTGAACGTGCGTTCCAGATTTAAGAAAGTGTGCAACTCCATAACATAGTGTTGCTAATTCACTTTCATAGAGTAGGTGGAATATGTATTCCACATTTTGTCTAAATCTGGGATCTTGCGAATACATTCGTAATGAGCGGCATTCTGATGCCCCAATCTGAGTGGGTCTATCATCGTACCTCCCACCTTTGCCAGTAGGAAATATCAGTGGAAAAGCACGTGCTTCTATACTTTTTTCCCAAATACTCATTGGTGACCCTTTGGTTTGTCGCATTTGGTAAGTTTCTGGTGCATCATCTATACTTTCATTGGAATGCAATGGATGAATTGTGTAATGGTCCAAAAGAGTGGATACTGTAGCTGGATCCAGAAGTTCGAATTGTCCAGTTTCTAATGGCTCTTGAATTATTTCATTTGTTTGCCTTAAGTTTTCATCAATATTTATTTCCTTGTAGTACTCATTGTTGTCAATTAGATATTGCAATGCGTGTGTAACTTTGTGTAAGTCTACTAATTGATGCCAAATTTTTTTGTCCTTTGTTGGAACTCCATTTACCAAGACTATTAAAGAATGCTCTATCGAATGTTCCACTCCTAGAGTGTCCACATTTTCCATTAGATCTAATGGCAAGTAAACTACTTTGTCATGAATGCCTTTCACCAATTCAGAGGAAGGTAAATTTGCTGTTTTTGGATGAAGGCGTATAATTGCTTGAAATGGGTGAACTGTTTGAATTATTATGCTCTCATACAAATTGAGCTGTAGCAGGATTTTTGGTAATGGAAACAATTCCAAATTATTTGTAATTGCACGTGAAGGAGTATGGTTTTGTCTAATTTTGCAGTACAGTAACTGCAACATATTAGGCGTTCAGTTATTTCATATTTGCTTTCAGCTAAAAGGTACAAAGCTAATTCAATCCATTTGGATTCTTCATTGTTTTCTATTTTGTATGCTATGTCCACATTTTTTGTGTTCCTTTTGTAAAACGTTCTGAGGCAACATACACACACATGGTTTGATACTTCAGCCGATGACCTTTTACATTTTAGTATTTCTTTTCTGTATGTGTGTAATAGAAGGTTGCTATGTGCAGAATTGTCGCTACTATGCTCTAAAACTGTTGCATTTTCTATGTGGCTCTCACTTCCAAAATACTTTTTCTGAATACGGTCCATTTCTTCTTGTAAGTATTTGGGTGTACCACGCAGAAGAGTGCTATTTAAATTGCCTAATCCTGAAGCTGGACTTTTTGCACAGTGTATTTTATACACTAAATTTCTTACTTTGGAATGATGTACTGATATTCTTTTGATATCATGGAAGGTACTTTTGCAAATAGGTCCAGAAATGCAGGCTAATGAATGTCCTTTTAGGCCTGTTTCTTTCTGCACTACACAAATATCCATATTTTGCAGCACTTTCATTTTACTTTGTCTTTACCTATTGATTGAGGAGCTAACGTAAACATCAGGATTATTAGGAACATTGATAGCTGTACTGGCAGCCGTTTCTTTGACAACATTTCTGTGTTTTGTGACACTTTTTGATGGAGGAGGTACAGTTTCGGTAGTTGAGACTTATTTTATTATGTTACCCAACTGCATTAGGTGGTTTGTACCAAGATTCTCCACTAACTCTACAACAGGTGGATGCTTACATTGGGCACCTTTATTTTTATTTGATATAATTCTGCGTTCCTTTCTATGGAGCTGCTTTTTGGTAGGCATTCTTTGGTGTCTGTTGAGAAAAAAAAGTATACTTTGGTCTGTTGTCCAATGTATGTGTGCTGTGTGCATGTGTGCATAAGTGTGATGGGGAAGTTCTTTGGGATGGTGTGTCAACGCACAGTGACCTCTAACTATCATTTGGTAAGGCTACTTTACTGTTTGTATACTAGTACAATGTGCTTTAGATGAGAGTACAAAGTGCCCTACTTGTGACGAGAACCATTATTAATAACCGAAATGCCAAAAACTTGCTACCGGAACTTATTTTCAAAATCTAACCTTCTAAGGATTTCCTATGTTATTTCAGTACCAAACACACAGGGATTTGTCAGCCATTCCACCTGTTATTCTTTGTTCAATAAATGGATATTTGTAAGTAGAATGGTTTACAAATGAATGCTTGCTTTGGTGCCCAAAATAAACAAATAACCCACGCAGCCTCTTTAAGGAGTAGTTACAATATGAAGGTTGTACTGTACTTACTTTTTTGTGCAAGATGACTAGGTTTCTTTGGATATGTCATCTGCAGTGTAGATGCTGTTGATTCTCAGGAGAGTAGTCTTCACTGTAAATTAAAAAAAACGATATCAATTACTTTGTGTGTTTGCAGCCGTCATGATACTGCAGACTTTACTTGTACTTCTTTCGTCAGAGGATTCAACTAGCATATTTCAACCCAGTCCACGTGCACATTTCACTTCTCACTGTGCTGTCTTTGCATACTACTTTCAATATGATGCTTGAAAGTCCTTCAAAATAACTACTTTTTCTAAGGGTTTGCAAAAGCCTTGTTCTTTACAAAGTGTAGTATGCAAAGGAGAGAGGTTAGTAAGTGATAGGGCAAAGTAGTAGATGGGCAAACATTTTGTACTTGTTAATGAAAAGCACGATGTCCAAAAATCGGGAGACCCTCCGAAGGACATGTCAGCACCACAATCGGGGGTGATTACTATTCTCAGACGATCACATTGCAAGTAGCATTACTGTAGGCAGTACAGAGTACAGAACTCCGACATTTTCACATACAAAATTGAGGTCTGCCCTAAATAATAATTCCCAACTCACACGCTTTTGGAGGGTGTCACCCGCCTTGTAAAGGGCAGACTCACCCGCCAAGCCTCCTGCACGGCCATTCATTCCAATGGGCATCTCGCCCACCAAAAACAAAATCGGCAGATTTCACCTGCCTTTAAGACAAAAATAGTTGAGAGCTATGCCTAAATAGGCATGCTTGCAACGTATGTACAGGTTATGCAGAAGACAGTAAGCAGTCGTGCGATTTGTTAATGACAAATCAGCAATCTTGCACTTTAAAAGGGGGAGCGTTGTTATGTGTTCCCTATGGAAATCTACCAGCATTATTTTGTCTATTTTAAATCATAAGGCTTCCACATGTACTCTGATTAAAATGTACATACCTGTACTCTATACTGATGCATGTGGACATGCATGGAGCTGTATGTAGAAATTTGCAATCCTTGCACAGTAGCTTGTGAAGTAGGTGCTTTGTAATGGTATGCGATTTCCATTAAGAATCATTGACAGTAATTTTGAAGTGCGCAATGTTGATGACGGAGTTAAAATTAGCGATGTTCTATGTGATTGGTGGATGAATGTGCGCCCGCTTGGTTGTGTCCAATAAGGGACTCGCCTTGGTGCCGCTGTAGAAAGGGTGGAAGGACTGGGTAAGAGTTACGTGCCGCACGTAGGCAACGCTTGTCCGCTGATAGGGCGTGTCACATACGGGTTTCTACAGCAAATCCTGCATGGAAAGACGACTGTAGGCATCACCCAATCAGATGTTCACATTACTCTTTTGTCTCGAAAGATGGTGCGCACACTGAAAATGGCAGAGGTGCAGAGGGTCACGGTTTTGCTGCTTGGAGACATTTTTGTACACGGCTTATAACACAATGCCGAGAGTAGGCATGTGGCACGCCATTTCGATGTGCGAGGAGTGGAGGTGGTGTGGAGCGCTGACACTGATGCCACTGCTGCAGCAATTCTGCAAGTTTGCAGAGACATGCTTAGAATGACCACTCCTCATGTGGTAATTTTGCACTATGGTGCTAAATTTTGCACTACGATGCTTGCCACTTGGGATACCTGACTTCACGTACTTTGTTGGCAGATTTGGCAAAGTTGGTTAAAGCACTCTTGACCATCTTCCCAACATTGAAAGTTATTTTTTCTGCTTTACTCCCGAGAGTACAATGGAACAACACTTCTGTTTTCTGTCCAGATCAAAGCATCGGGAGGTGCATCATCAATCGCGGCATGCGTGCATTCATGCTACGAGTTGGTATGTTTTTTTGTAGCCATGATAACATTGCTCCAAGCAATGCGCATTACTTTGAAGGAGATGGTGTTGCGCTATCCTCTTTGGGAAATGCGATGTTCTTTTGGAACATAAGGCTTGCTTTAGAGAAGGTTCTGTAATGTTTGCAAGAGTAAAGCAAGGACAAAAAATACAAAAAAATACATAAAATACCACATATCTGTACGATATGTGGCCAAAAAAAAAGACGCCTCTTTTCAGAGCCTTCCTTAAAGGGGAAAAAGGGAAATAGTACTTAAATGTACCGTCGTCAAGCTCTGATCCTGTACATGTCCGCAAACATGGCGGTAGTTAGCAGCCAGCACATATCACCACCGGGGATTGAAGGGTGTAGCCACATGTAAATGAGAATGAGCGGAGCTAGGGATTGGTCCGTAAAGCTCAGTAGGTGTGTTCTGACCAACGTACTTTAGTAAGACCGTCTTCTCCCTCACAGGACACCACACAGCCATGGCTTTCCATGCTCGAAAACAGATTATCTGGATTGTGGGAGACTCATGGATACATTGGTTGAAGGTACATGCAGAAAGCTGCAGTTTATCTACAAATCTCAGATTTCCACGTGCGGAAGTGCACTGGCATGGCGTGCGTTGCATGAGATTGCTGGACTTGGTACCTCTTTGTGTTACTTTACAGACATAGCGTCCTCCAGATATACTCATCATTCATTGTGGAGGAAACAGTTTAGGCCATGTATCTGGAATTTCTTTACAATTTGCCATGAAGGAAGGACTTGGGAGGCTCATGGACATGTTTCCAAATTGTCAAATACTTTTTTCCCGTATTGCCCAAAGACAAATATGGTTGCGTTCTTCTGCATTTGGTCCACAAAAGGAGAAAGCGAGATGCAATGTGAATAAGGCTGTGTGTGCCTTTTTAAGAGATGTTGGCATGTCCTCTTTCCACAGCAGTGTCTCTTGTGGTGGGAGGATCGGATTCCGAGGATGCTGTGGAGGAACTCAAACGACTACGCTCTTCACATCCCACCACCTTGCGAATGTCCGCAGTGTGGAACGAAGTGTGGTGTCGCTTCATGGTTGTTGTACCAGAACTGCACGCTCCAAATCTCCCGTGACTCAACACCACATCGCACTGGTTACACTTCACCAGGTTCGCACGTGCTTTAGGTACGTTCAGATAAACGGAAAACAACCACCACACCCACGACTCCCGCCAAGTGCTCCTATTGCGGAGTTCCTCCACTTCATTCTCTTCCTCCTCTTCTTCCTCAATCTCTACATCCTCACCCATATATCTCTCTGCAGGCCCTTTTTGAGGTGGTGATGGTGGCGGGTTTGGGGGTGGTGCAGAGGCTAATAACCCAACAGCAGCTATGGAAGCCATACCGATTAGTTTCCTTTTGGTCACTACAGCAGTAAAAGCAACGCACCTCAATCTGCTATAGCTAGAAGGACAAGGAAGATACGCTCGGGGGGCGGCCTTTTGTAGGGGTGCAGGCGTGTGCCTCGTGACCGTCTTCATCCCTACAAAGCGGTACACACTTTTTACACAGCAACTCCTGAGGTGGCCTATTGTTTGGGATGTGTGAAATTTCATTTTTACATTCCACAATAATTTGCCTTGTGTCTACAAGTTCATTGTTATTGTTGCAGAAGCACACAAACCGCGGAAACTAGTCCCCACGCTCAGTGTAGGTGCGGTCACAAGATGACGTCCTCAACATATCCGCCCCCGTAATGAAAGTCCCTTGGACAGCAAATGCAAAAAATCAAACAAGCGCATGCGCACAAGAGTCCTACGGACAGTGTTCGGGTTCTCAAACTACTTCAAAGTGCGACACAAGTGAGACGGACAGTTAGGAACTGGCGCAATGTTCGCAATCCTTACGTTTGTACTGCGCATGTGCACGCATGCTGACAGGTACGGACAGTTCCAGTGTCGTTAGGACAACTCCATTTTGTTTGCCTATGAACTTGCCAGCCACCGTGCCTGTTCTACGGATGGCACCATTTTGACTGCGCCCAATACGGACCGCTATACTGTCCTTCACACACTCCCTTTGTACTCATTTACACTCATTCCAGACATCTTGTGTGTTCTAAGACCATGGTTTATTTAGTTTTCAAGCGGTACGCCGACGTAGTATATCCTTTGGACATCCCTTTCTGTTTATGTACGCACATTTTCAAAAGATAGGGTAGTCACACATCACATCCGTCTTACTTCACATGAGACAGCACCCACATTCCATTGTTTGCGGATAGGTCGAACCAGCGCGCTGATGGCGAACATTTTACGTCTTTTAAAAAAAAAAATCTACACACACATTCTTTCTCTACAACTACTGCACAAAAACATTTCAAACACACACACACACACATCAATCTAAAGAAATAGCGGGGGAAGCAGACACGGAAAGAAATATGGGGGAATTAGGATTCAACACGGACTGGTTATGAGGAGAAGATTTGTGAGTGGAAGAAGGGATGGATATTTCGTCAAACCGTCTATTTTCCTGTTCAAGGTATGGGGATGGTGCACTAGGGAATGGAGAAGCAGGGCAGGTGCAGGTGGGGCAATGATAACTAACTTTTCCTTCCTCTCACAAAGTCCTCCACAAAGTCCCGTAAACTTTGAAAATTGTTGTTCAATATGTCAATTTTCTCCTCTATCCTCTTTATCCTGTCTTCTTCTGTCTCGTTTGTTGCCCTTTCTTCTTTTCTTTCTTGGTCTGTTAAAAGAAAATACATAGGTTGAATGCCTCTAAAATACTGGTCACTATTTCCATATGCAGAGCACTCTGTACCATTATTGTTGCTGTCTTCAGACATTTTGTCATGTGGGAAATGCTCCTCCAGCCACTCCAAAGTACTTGCCATTTCTGAGTCAAAAGAACAGAAATAAATTACTATTTATGCACTACATACCACAAAAAAATCACCCACATAAAAACATGACCTGTACTTACTCTTTTGCTGTAATGTCCTTTCGTCCTACTTCGTCCGTCCACTGTCGTTCTTGGCTACCGAGTTTCTGTGAAGTGATTACCCTGGAGGCATGCTTTCTTTTTTATGGTATCATCCACTTTATTCTACATGGCTATTAAATGTGTGGTTTTCTTTTCCTAACTTCAGGTTTCCATATTTACTTACAAAAAATGTGCAACGTAGAAGAAGGACATAAAGATATTATATTTACTTATTACTACTTATAATATCTTTATGTCCTTCTTCTATGTTGCACATTTTTTGTGTAAGACGATAGCACATTTTCAGCAATCCCCCACCTCTTTGGGTAATGTTGATGCTGTCCAACCCCGTCCGGAAACAGGCGCTCAGTCCGTCCCTTTCCAATATCATTAAGGAGGGGGTTCTGTATGTTCTATGTTAAATTTATGTCAAGTACGTACATTATACTACATATCTTTCAAAATCATATGATTACAGTGTATATTCTGCTGACCGACTTCATTGCCACAATTTTATGCTTAAGTTCCACCTTCCAAAAGCCTATACAATTCCCTACAAAAAAAACTTTGTAACGGGGACGTTATGGTTAAGTTGCCCTCCCAAAAACCAGTTAAATTCACTAAAAAAAACTTTTATTTAGGGGACTTTATGGTTAAGTTGCCCTCCCCAAAAACCAGTGAAATTCACTACAAAAAAAAACTTTGTTGAGGGGACGTTATGGTTAAGTTGCCCTTTCAAAAACCTGTACACTTCACTAAAAAAATCTTTCCACCTCCCCTTTATGCTTCAAATTAAAACCGAAAAACCCCTGGAATTCGACAGTTATGGTAAACTAAGCCCCCAACCCTGCCACCACCCTGTGCACTGCTAACACTTACACCCAGACCATGCAAAATGTCATCTCAAATGTCAATGATGACATCAATGACAACATCACTTGTTTAGCCCCTTTTTTTTCCTTCCCTGCCATACATATATATGTACATTCAGTAAAACTATTTCACTAAGGGAATGTTATACTTCACAGTGCAACGAAACACCACTGCACATTCCCCCATTATAGTAAGCTAAGCAACCATAACTCGCACCATCTACATGCATTGCTAACACTACCACCCAGGACATCAAAGATGACATCACAAATATAATTGATGACAATGATGTGTTTATTTTTATGTATGCGTGCATGCAAGGAAAATTGTGACTGGTGGATGAATTTGTTGTATGTGCCAGTACCCACCCCTAAATTAAGTGGGAGGGCTGCTGGGTTGCTTTACCCAGGATCCATGGACAGAGCTAGGGACAGTGTCAGGGACTTTAAGACTTTTCAGTTTTTATATTCCTTTTTCCTTTCTCGCGCCTTGAAACACTTGTGTATAGGCGCGTTATAAATGCCATATCATATCATATCATACTCCTACGTCCCGTCCCCTCTCCTCCATACTTATGGGACATTCCTCCGTCCTGTGGGACGGGACCAGAGCACTTTGTAAAAGCATCAAAACTTTGCAAAAATGTTAGTTCTTCCTCTCTTTCTACGTGGGGTACCGTACGCCGCCATAGCCCTGACCATCTTAGCTCTGCCCTGCGCATCGTCCCATCAGTCCTTTTCTCTGCTCGTTCGAGACTGGACGCACTTAGCATCTGCAGAAGTTTTCTTCCCTTTTTTCCTCCTCTCTGGCTCTTGCTAGCGTTCGCGTGATAGTCCGTCTATGCCTTTTCAGCTAGACTTCCTGAATTGTTCTTCCTGTCAGCGACGCTTTGCTAGGGCGGATGCCCATCCTCTGTGTTTAGAGTGTCTGGGTCCCGATCACCATTGGGACTCGTGTTTTTATTAGGATTCTCTTTCGGTCTGGGCACTTCAACGTTGGTTAGAGCGGTGGGAGGAGGTGTTTCAGCACGATCCTCCTACGCATTTTCAATCCTTCATCGACGTAAAGAAGAAACGCCTGGTAAATTCCTTACTTTTTTGGGCACCCCGGCCAGGATACTCCTTCCTGGGGTCTTCCCGGTCTGGGAGGAGCGTCAACAGTTCTGTAACCGGGGCTTGCCCTGAGGTGCCTTCTGGCCCTAAAAAGTGTACCAGAGTTTTCTCTGAGGGTCTCCGTAAGGGGCCTGTGGACACCGGATCACAATCTGAGGCCCCTCTTGTGGGGGCTATTTGTAGACCTAGTTCTACCGAGACGTGGGGTACCAGACCTCGCTCCGAGGCCTCCTTGATTGGAGCTTCCCTCAAAAGTACCAGGGTGCACCCCGAGGCCTCGGCTGGGTTGGTTGATTCAGAACAGAAGTTCGAGGCCTGCCGTGAAGAGGCTTCTACCGGGCTTGGGTCCGAGGTCCCTCGTTTAGAGGCTAAGGTGACCAATAGTTCTGACAGGCCTGTTAAGGCCTTGTCGGTGAAAGGTGTTCCTCACCGTTCCCGCTCTTGCGGTGACTCCAGAACTGTTGAGGGGGCAAGGAGAGATGTTTTGAACCATATTTCCTCCTTTACCGGCAGTGCCAAGGTCCTTCCTGAGAAGGCTAGTTTGGCTATGGGCATGTCGCAGAAACATCCCAGGCCGCACAGTACCGGCTCGGCCGAGGTTCCTTGTGTAAAGGTTCAAATGAAGACCCTGACCCACCTGTGGGGACCCCTGCCTCACTTCCACACGTGTCGCAGTTCTCCTCAGGTGCTGACAAAATGGCGGACGTTCCTGCCAAGACCATGGTGGCCATGTTGGATACATCCCTTACATCTACGCCATCGGCCTCAGGTGTAGGGATTGGTTCCATAGGTGAACATCGGTTTCCTTGTGCACATCCGTTTCGTCCAGTTTATGACTGGAACACCCGGATGCCCCTTCCGCACAATGTCTTGCTTCCTGCGGGTTCGGCACCCTTGATTTTTGCGGACACTGGGGATGGGCCTTCTTGGCAACCCTCTCCCCTGCATCCTTGGAATTATCCTCCTCATGGGAGGTCTCCTCCGGCCGCTCCAAAGCCATCGCCGGAAGATGCCTTCTTCGGCAAGTTTCAAGTACTTATGCGTTCAAATCCCATGAGAGTGTATTTCGAGGGTCTGTTTAGGGAGATATGCCCGCCTGCGCAGGCGGTTCCACCTGCGCCTCCAGTGGTTCCAGCGGTGCCTCCTTTGCCTGTGGAGCCTCCCCCTACCCTTAGGCCCTTGCGGCCGTTGTCCCCAGTGGACAAGGTTGCTGTGCCCAATGTGATTCAGCAAGACCCTGACCTGTCGGATGACGTGCAGGGCGATCACAACAGCGAAGACCAGCCCCGCTCTATTAGAGCCTTTCAGGACCGGGTACTGGACATGTGTCTGTTGGATGTTCCAGTACCTGAGGCACCCGCTCCGCAGGAGGGAGTGGTTTTGGGGGCGTTCACCTTGTCTCCTTCGGAGCGTACGGTCTGTTCTTGCAGAAGGCCGCACTCTGGACTGTTTATCAATAAGAAAATTGATGCGCGTTACTGGCTGCATTCTTTGGAAGCGGTGGCCTTAGCATCTTGTCTGCCCCCCTCTTCCACGGTGGTGGCTGCGGCCACCTTGCAGTTCAGACCTGCATCATCCTCTTCTACGACGGCTACTCAGGTCCTGGGGAAAGAGGACAAGCTCTTCGACTCCCTTGGGAGAAAGATTTTTGCTTACTCGGCCCTGCAGCTACGGCAGGCTAACGCAGAACTGGTGTTATCATGGGTAAATATGAAGATGTGGAAAGGTCTGTCGGAGTTCGAGGAGTTCATTCCTGTCGAGAAACTGTAGGACTTTAAGGCGGGACTGTCGGATGCCAGGATCCTGGCCCAGGATCTGCTGGAGGCCGTGACTCATCACGTTGACACTTCGGCCCGGGGCCTTATGCTTGGAGTTGATACCCCTCGGCAGGCTTGCCTACACGCCACCAAGTTCTCCAAGGAGGTGCAGGACAAGGTTTTGGAGCTGCTGTTTGACTGCTTTTTCATTCCTCAACGGATGTGGAGCTGACCAAAACTAAGGATAGCACCCAGACCGCCAAGTCCTTGTCCGTCCTGGTGAAACCGCCTTTTAGGACACAGAGACCATTATCACAAGCCCGGCCCTACTCTGGGTTCAGGGGGTTTCTTGATCGAAAATCCCACAGGGTGAAACGGACTCGGTTTTTCTCCCACTCCTCAGCCTCCTCCTCAGGTTCAGGTGGTAACACCACCAAAAAACTTGCCAAATGAGGGTTGTCCACGCTTGCACGAGATCCCGGTGGGAGGACGTATTGCGTCTCATTGGGGGGCATGGCAGACCATCACCTGCCGACCGGTGGGTCTTGTCAGTCGCTCGGGCGGGCTTCCGCTTACCCTTACCCTCTACTCCACCCGTCTATCCTCCTTTTCAGCAGTTGGGTTTGCCCTCCCTCAGAGGCGAGATTCAGAAGTTGCTGGACCTTAGAGCAGTGGAACCCGTTCCCCTAGGAGAGCGAGGGGAGGGCTTCTACTCCCGGCTGTTTATGGTGCCCAAACCCAACCAGGCTGGCCTGCGCACCATCCTAGACCTTTCCCAGTTCAATCTTTTCCTACCCCAAGAGAAATTCAAGATGATCACGCCTGGCCAGATAAAGTCCTCTTTGCAGATGGGAGATTGGCTCAGTGTGGTGGACCTTCAGGATGCGTACATGCATATACTGATTTGAAATCCACACAGGAGATACCTCTGTTTCTCTGTGGGAGAGGAGCATTTCCAGTTCCGAGTGCTTCCTTTTGGCCTCAGCTCGGCACAGCGGGTCTTTACGAAGATGATGTCGGTGATTGCAGCTTATCTTCGTCTGCAGGGTATCCATGTGTATACGTATATAGACGATTGGCTCTTACGCAGCCCCTGCCCACTGAAAGCCGAGTGCAATCTTCAGTCTCTCCACCAGCTCCTTTTCCATCTCGGGCTGTCGGTGAACTGGCAGAAATCTTCCATGACGGTCTCTCAGGACTTGATTTTCCTAGGTTTTTGCTGGAACACGAACAACTGCAGAGTTTACCTGACAGGGGACAGAATGGCAGATCTGTTGGCCACGTGTCAGATGCTTGTGCAGTCGGAGAGCATGCCGGCCTGGTGGTTCAAGAGGCTTCTGGGCCTCTTGGCCTTGTGTGTTTTGGCTCTACCTCTCGCTCGTCTCAAGATGAGGCGGAGTCAGGTGGCTCTTCGGAGTTCTTGGCGTCAGGCTGTGGATCCGGACTCCAAGTTGATATTGAATCCGGCTTCCATGAGAGCGGACCTGGAGTGGTGGTCGTCTCTCAGCAACCTGTCGGTGGGTGCGGTTTTTCAGCACCCAGCCCCGATGGTAATGGTCACGACGGACTCCTCCCTTCTGGGGTGGGGTGCAACGTTGGATCTTCTTCAGGTCTCTGACCTTTGGTCGCCTCAGGACAAGTTCCTTCACATAAATCATCTGGAGCTTCTGGCGATTTTCCTGGCGTTCATATCGGTCATTGCCAACAAAGTGGTCCGTATCCACACGGACAATGTGGTGTCAATATATTACATCAACAAGCAAGGGTGCACCAAGTCTCCCCCTCTTGTGGACCTGTGCATCCAGATTTGGGAGTGGGCGGATCGTCATGGTGTCTGGCTGGTAGCAGTATACATCCCGGGCCAGCTGAACGTTACGGCAGATGCCCTCAGTCGGTGGACAATGTTCAGCTACAAATGGGAACTGAAGGTGCAGATCCTCTCATGGATTTTCCTGTGTTGGGGCACTCCGGAGGTGGACCTCTTTGAAACGTCGGCAAACTAGAAACTTCCTCTGTATGCCTCCAGAAATGATCTGGGAGCCTCCTCTCTGGGGGATGCTCTTGAAATTCCTTGGCACAACATGAGGGCCTATGCTTTACCGCCTCTGCCTCTGATTCATCAGACGATTTGCAAGCTGAAGAACACAGTGAACTGTTCGCTTCTGCTCATAGCCCCGTGGTGGCCGCTCAGGTTCTGGTTCTCAGAACTTCAACACCTGTCGGTGTGTGCACCGATCAGGCTACCGGTGAGTCCCGATCTGCTTCACCAGGGGGATCAACAGCTGTGGCACCCCTTCCCACAATCGTTCAGCTTGGCGGCATGGTGCCTGAGTTCAGGTCCTTAGAACATCTCAACCTGTCTGCTGATAATATGCGCATTATGCAGGCAGCCAGGAAGCCCTCAACGAGGTCTCAGTATAGAAGCAAATGGCTTAGGTTCTGTCATTGGTGCTTAGAGAATCAGCTGGTCCCAAGGGAGGCTACGATTGACACAGTCCTGTCCTTCGTATCCCACCTAGCAGAGTCGGGCATTCCTGTTCTGTCATGCAGAACTTGTCTTTATCCCCTGGTTCACAAACCACACTCGACGTGGGATCTGAATGTGGTCCTTACGGCGTTGTGCTATAAACAGTTTGAACCAATGGCCACGGTGGACCTTAAGCACCTTTCGTGGAAGGTGTCTTTTTTGGTTGCCGTTACTTCAGCAAGGCGTGTGAGTGATCTCCAAGCTTTGTCGGTGGAGCATCCCTTCTTGGTTTTCCACAAGGATAAGGTGGTCTTACGGACAAATCCTTCTTTCCTGCCAAAGGTGGTCTCTGATTTCCATCTGAATCAGTCAATCTCCCTGCCGGTCTTCTTTCCGAACCCTGCTTCAGAAGCGGGAAGTGTTCTGCATTGTTTGGATGTTAGAAGGGCTCTTAAATTCTACCTAGACAGAACATCGAGAATTAGGAGCTCTTCTCAACTATTGGTGACCTTTGGTAATCCACAAGGTAGACAGGCCTCTAAGGCGATTATCTGCAGATGGATCGCTGCTTGCATTACGGAGTCTTACACTGTCCAAGGGTTGCAGCCTCCTAAAGGTATTCATGCACACCTGGTGCGGGGCAAGGCAGCTGCAGTTGCCTCATAGAAGTATGTCCCCTGGGAGACCATTGCAAAAGCGGCTACATGGGCCTCCCCATCGGCTTTTTGTAAACATTATTGCCTTGATCTGAGCTCCAGATCTGATGCTCAGTTTGGCCAGGCTGTGCTGAAGAACCTGTTTCAGTAAGGGGATTTCCATCCACCCGTAGTTCCTGTAAGGAGTGCTTGGGAATTTCCCATAAGTATGGAGGAAAGGGGATTGGACGTAGGAGTATAACCAAGTTACTCCCCGTAGTGACCACCTTACTCCTAGTCCATAGTCCCCTTTCCTCCATACGTCTGCCCGCCGTCCCCTCTAATAAGGTTCCTCTGTTATTGCTTACAGGTCTCTGACCTGGCGATAGAAAAGGACTGATGGGTGATGCATGGGCGGAGCTAAAATGGGCGGGGTTACGGCTGCGTGCAGTGCCCCGCGTAGAAAGAGAGGAAGGACTAACATTTTTGCAAAATGTTGATGCTTTTTCAAAGTGCTTCGGTCCCATCCCACAGGACGGAGGAATGTCCCATAAGTATGGAGGAGAGGGGACTATGGACTAGGAGTAAGGTGGTCACTACGGTGGGTAACGTGGTTATTATATTCATTTCATTCTGAGGCTTGAAATTAGCACTTTCAAATGCTCTCCTTACAAGCTGGGATTGCTGAAGCCCTTCTGGCCATCACTTTCCTGGGGTACACATAAGTATTATCACCTTGTTGCCTTTTGACACCAGTTCCTCCACATCATCCACTTGCTGACAAAGGAGGATTTAAAGATTTTCAGTGGGCATTTAGTGTTTCAGCTCCCTGTTAGCTGGCTGTTTCTCCAGGGCCTTTCAGCTCTTTCAGTTGAAAGTGGCGTTGGGACACCAGCAAATGCCCCCATGTTGACAGTCATCAGTCTTGTAACACAGCAGCATATTCCTTTCTATAATACTTTTCACTCGGGGCTTAAAATTAGTGCTTTGAAATGCTTGCCTTACAGCTGTGTTTTCTGGAGCCCTTTCAGCTGTCACTTCCCTGGGGTGTACAAAAATTGTATCACCTTGTTGCCTTGTAACACTGATTCCTCCACATCAGCCAACCTCTGACAAAGGGGATTTGAAGATGCTCAGTGGGCATTTAGTGTTTCAGCTCCATGGCGGCTGGCCATCTTGTGATAATCAGCGGCTATTAACTCATGGCTGTATTTCTTTGTCTCCATTATAATGTATGCACCCAACGGGTGCCTCAGTCTGTTCTAAGCAATTGGGGGCCCCCAACCGTTAAAGGTTGAAATGGGTCTGAACTCATCTTCAGGCAGGCATAGGTAAAGAAAACATAAGTGTTATCAGGTGGCTATACTGGCCTACATTGAATGTTGGCCAGTCTAGCCAGTAATACCACTTATGGGGCACAGCCAGTCTGGATATACTTTCCGAGGCATGGTATTTTTTACTGGCGGCGAGCCCTTATATGGTAACATTGGAATATATTGATGCAGCCTGCATGGACAAGTATGGCAACAGCCAACATGAAACATTTTTCATACTGGCATATATTATGGGCAAAGGTGGCATGAAATGCAATGGAAAATGCTCCTGTGCGTGGTTTGTGACTTACATCTATTGTGTATTTTCCATGTGCTACCATACAAAACCAATCACATACTCTATGGCTTTTTAATGTATTTTCTCAAGAAAGTGCTGTAAAAAGCACCATTTTAATGTGTTTCAAAACAACTTTCAGGCGAGAAACCCTCTCAAGCACCCCTTGTTTGGTTTGGGCTCCCTCACTGTGCTCTGTGAATCCCACATAATTGGTGCAAACATTTAGGCCTAGTCAGTTAAAAAATGTATCAGCCACCATGGAACATCATCTACCTGTCACTATGTATGATGTGTGTTTTAATGCGCACAAAGGGACAGGGCGCTCACTAATGCTGGCGTCAAGCTCCACACATTGTCACGCCATCTTATATATATTTATGCATATGACAAAATTGTTAATCTGGAGTGAACTTGTCTTCAGTACAGAAGCATCACTTTGCTGTAGTTGATTTGCTGTCATAATAATGAACCATATTTGGGTTCCTCCACACAAACTCAATGGGAGATTTCTCGCGCCTCCCATTTGCAGCGGGGCCGCTAGCCCAGTGCGAAACATTATAAGAGGGCATCACCAAACATTTTGCCCCGGGCCTCACCACACCATGTGACAGCTCTGGATAGAAATATAGCCTGTAAAGTAATTGGGCATTCCTATTTATTTTTGCCAACCTCAAAATTCTCTAAAGGGAGGGGTGCCCTAAAAACAAAATTCCTAACTGCTTACCATTCCTCAGAACTTGCCTTTAAGCAGAGGGGTGCTGAATGCAACTGAATGTCTGGGTTTTTGTGCTGCGGCAGAAAAGTGGTTTGCCTAAATTAAATAAAGTGAAGCCCCCAATTGAAAAGCATATTCTCTACTGAAAGTGCTAAAGTGACTCTTGATAGAAGAGAGATTCTGCATTGCCGAGGGGAGAAGGAAAAAGGGTTCTATAAATGTAACAAGTGTGTAATCAAAGTCTGTTTTGCTTTCACATTGCTAGCATTGGCTGCACGCAGGGAGACTGTAAGTAAAGAGCACTGTGAGTGTGAAATTGTTTTTACCAATACGAAAGATGTTGCATTGTACTTATACCTAACTCCATAACAGTATAGTGCCAAGCCTGTGAACTTGTCATATTTTAAGGTGCTGCTTCATAATTGGCATTAAGGGATTTGTGTGTGTGATAGAAGGTTAGGAAGTGTTTATTTGACCTGTGTTCTATTTACATGAAACCCAAAATTGTAAACGCACACGTGGTTAATGTCTATTCCCGAAACTTGAGTTCTTTGTATTGAAGCCTTGTTTTGTGCCACAGAGAAGGTGACGTGAGTAGTAATTGTGTGCAAATATTAATTGGATTATTGTTTAATAAATTGTATTCTTTCTGTACAGCTGCCTGGTTCTTGGCTTATCTGTGGCACAGGGGAAGAGATCCACGTTATCCACGTGTCTCTAGATGAGTCATAGACAGGGTTAGATTGAATCACATCATAGTTATATTGGGCTGCGCTTTGGGGGGGGGGACAGACTCCCTCTGTTAATGGTTGTCCATAAATACAGTAAGTCGAGGCAGTACTGTTTAGCTGTGGTTGGAAGGAGTTGCTTGTGAATAAGCGTGTTAGAAATGCTTTTGTTTTCCTGGCTCTTTGTGCCGTCCTCTCAACTTTTCTTAAAGGAATGGTTCGGTCAAAAATGTTTATTGCCCCTACGGGTCGGCCATGTGTTTTTAAGCCTAAGTCGCTCGATTTCAGAAAAATTTCCTTAACCGAGTTTTCGTCCATTAAACGCACGCGAAAACAGGCACCAGGGAGCTGCCATTTCGTGCTAATCCTATCATTTCCCCCATCGCCATGGCTGACCTGCTTTTGCGGCACTAAATCATATCCCCCGCCCCTGAGCCTGTCATCAGCAGACGCGTACCGCCCATTTCACAACGCCAAAGCACGTCTCGTGTCAACATTCGCTGCGCTTCAGCTAATGACGTATCGCCATGGAAATGGCAGGACGCCTCTTTCCTCAATAAGTATAAACAGACAGTTTCACAACACACAGCAGCAGATTTTCGATTCCATTCCTCTCTCTGTGTTACTTTGAGTATTCTGTGACTCGTTTCTGTGCTCTGGTCAGCTACCTTCGTTGCTTGTAGCCCGTGTGGACAGATACCAGTACCACCGCTATCAATTATTTTAGTTTGTGCAACACACAATGGATACAATAATGCCTTACATGAACTACTGGAAAAGTAAACACGCGAAAACGATGGGGCTTCGGACAGCAGTTGGCAGGACGAATCAACGGATGAAGACACTGGACCTAGTCGCATGGACGTGTTTCCACCTGGTGCACATGCAATCGGTGCGAGCTAATGCCGACCGAGGAGGAGAACTGCTGCTACTGTGAAAACTCGGGATGCGTGGCCTACATTTCGGAAGGCGAGCCACGACCGCAATGCATCATCGAGCTGCCAGACTTCATGGCAGCCTGCCTCACACGGTCCGTGTTGAGGATAATGATGGTGCTTATGCACGAACTTCGCGCAACTGTTCGTTCTCGTAATCCGAGTAACGAGTAAGTATACTCTGCTTGTCATGCCACTCCCATTTCATGGTCTTCTACTATATCCAAAATTACATCTACATATCATTGTAACGCATGAAAGTCTTTCAATAGTGTACAGTGTCTAGATAGCATTTGTCCGAGCAGAATGCCATTAGTTACAAGAATTGTCATTGACAACAAACGTTTATTAAACTTATATTGGTCATTTAAAAACAGTTTATTTCATTCCTTTTCACAGGTGGTACAGGCTGGTGGCCTATCGTTCCTTCACATGGTGGCTTCACGGGAGGCTTGGACGCTGGGTTCGAAGAGTGATACCCCACTGTGCCGTTCATGCCATAAGAGAAACGTTCCCGAGTGACAGCGGTCAGTACAGGGGATTTTCTCTCGCTGTGCTGCAACCTGAACTGTACAATGTGTAAACTTTTGTATTTTTGTGTCATCAAAATAAGCTACAAAATAAAACACCACATATATTTTAACAACGGTTGTTTCGATTTTTTAAATCAATCAAGTGTGTCTCCATTCAAGGATGGACGTCAGACACCTGTGCTCGGAATGGGTGAAGTTCAGGTCGCTGTGAAGCGGGGTGGTCACTAGCTAAGATAACATAATATATTATCAATAATGCATGCACTAAATAACACTTGTTCAAAGTCTTTTATATGTCTCTATAAAAGTCACACATATATCAATACTATCAATGAACATTGGATTATACAGGCCTTAGGTCAAGGGTCTTGACCACTATAATACAGTGTTTGAAGTGTGGGTCTGTGCTCACAAGAATCTCTGATATGTGGCATTTGTTATTGATGGGCAACAATATACTGCAGTAGGGGTCTAATGTCAGTTGGGGATCTGCTAGGTGGCCATCATGGCGTAGACAGTGGTCTGGCACATGAAGAGAATACCTTGCAGGGACACAGGATCAGAATGGCAGTAACTTTCCACTGGCGAGGGTGCGTGGGCAAGGACACGTTTGTGGAGATGAACGAGCCATGTGCTTGGTTCAGGCCGGTTCACATGCAGGACTGTGATCTCAGAGAGTGATGTGTTACATTTATTAGCTGTTGCAAATACCTCTGGAGTTTTCCAGTCAGAGTGGGAACGAGGCTGTGGGCCATGTGCTGTGTGCGCTGTACTATCGCAGTGAGGCCTGGTCACCAAAATGGAGTGGAAAGGGGGTACAAAAATGGATGGCCCGTGTCCTGCTCAGTGTTCCCATCTACGCGAATGTCATGCAAAGTTAACATCGCATAAGGGCAAGGGACGTGCGCAAACGGCCAAGGTGCCAAACAGCATGTACACTTCAAAAGGTATCCCACGCCCAGGGGCCATCGCTCACATGGCCTCCTCAGACCCCGTGTCTCCAGGCAGGTCTCCCCTGAGGCAGGCCGCCCCCCTGCAATCCACATAAGTGTGTCTCCATTCAGCAGTCTTCCTGTGCCTTATCTGCACGCCCCAAGCCCATCCATCCCACCCCTCTATCAAAGGCGGTTCGCACCCGGGGATGAGCGCTGGCATGGGGGGCTGTGACGGGCGCAAACGGCCAAGGTGCCAAACAGCATGTACACTTCAAAAGGTATCCCACGCCCAGGGGCCATCGCTCACATGGCCTCCTCAGACCCCGTGTCTCCAGGCAGGCCTCCCCTGAGGCAGGCCGCCCCCCTGCAATCCACATAAGTGTGTCTCCATTCAGCAGTCTTCCTGTGACTTATCTGCACGCCCCAGGCCCATCCATCCCACCCCCTCTATCAAAGGCGGTTCGCACCCGGGGATGAGCGCTGGCATGGGGGGCTGTGACAGGCGCAAATGGCCAAGGTGCCAAACAGCATGTACACTTCAAAATGTATCCCACGCCCAGGGGCCATCGCTCACATGGCCTCCTCAGACCCCGTGTCTCCAGGCAGGCCTCCCCTGAGGCAGGCCGCCCCCCTGCAATAAACATAATACCACTACATACAACATTCATTTACAAACACACCCCTGTTTCTAATACTTTATAAACCACTTGATATGTCTCATGAGAACATCTTTGTGCTTTGCAAGTCAACACCTGAACCTTCTACCTGAGACGCACTGAGATCTATGCTAATCTGCTCGTCGCCGTGCTATCTGTGACCTCTTCGAGCAAACTCGTCAGTGTACTACCTGTGGCCATCTACCTGTTCTCCTGCAACATACTGCTCGGCCTGCTGAATCCAACTGTTTGTTGGTCAAGGTAAGGCCATGTATCCTAGTCATATTTCGGTCATTTTTACATTTCAATCTATTTGCTATTACAGTACCCAATAGAGCTATGGTCATTGGTCTCATTGCTTTTGACTTGAGTTTCAATTGTTATGCTATCAATAGATCTATTTATTTTCATCTGTGTCAATTGTCATCGAATTGCATCCTTCGGGGGTCCAGTCTATAATGTAAGCATGGTTCCTTTTCGTGCAAGACAGAACATCCAAGGGACGAGTCACATGTTCAGAGTTTAGTCACATAATTTAAAACATTTCTGTAACTTATGCAAATACTAAGCCGCACATGATGAACTGGTATTGTTCCGGCGACCAAAACAAACCTTGCAATGAGCATGGTATGGTTTATTTACTTTTTTATGACATTTTTATTCATCAAGGTTTTATAATAATCTTGATATTTACTTTTCAGAATTTTCAACAATGCCTGCCTGTTCGATTAGCGGTTGCCCTTCGAAGACCCATGCTAAATTTGAAGGCCATACAATGCATGTGTTCCCGAAAACTGTTGATCGAATAACAGAATGGGTCTGACATTGCGGATATCCACTGGATGAGCTGGAAAGTAGAGTCCAACAAGTCTTTGAAGACAAGAGGGGTGATCGATACCGCATCTTCAGCCGGCAATTTCCCTCTAACATGTACACCACATCTTGGGTAACAAAGAAGAATAAACGGCGATCGACACGAAAATTGCTCGCAAACGCTATTCCCACTCTATTCGTCCACAATCCGCCACTGGTGAGTCAAGTGTCCGTTTTTAGCTTTAGGCCTTGCGGTAGTGTGTAGGTAGCCGAATGGATTCATTCATATTTTAGGTGTTGGTTCCAATTTGTAATACTTTCGTCATTGATATGAGTGTATAGCTTTTTGAATAATGAAATTTATCAATATATTATTATTAGATTTCATAACCCACAAACGAAATCTATGTATGGGCACAGGGAACTGTGCTATATTGCACATTACTCAAGTATTCTGTCTCCTTACATGGCAATTTTAAATATTGGCATTTCATTATCAAAAAATAATTTACCTTTACAACTTCTTGACTATCCCTTGAATCTGAAGCAAGAACTTTCTACTTCCGTCACGTGCTCGCAGTTATCAACCACTTTTAGCGCGTATCAGGTAATCATACTTGACTATTCCGCTACAGACTTATTTTATGCATGTCAAGTAATAGTTTGTATGTATCGTGTGATTATTTTACCAATTGTTTGGTTAGTGCTTTCCAATTGATATACACCTTAGTTGTTGTCCCCTGGTGTTTGTTTTCAGTTATAATTAGTGTTATCCATACTAATGCAAGTACTGTCTTTCAGGGAGATGCTGAAGCATCCACCACATTGACAACAGCCCTAGATGTTCTTCAGCAGCCCGAGGTATGGATACTGACAGCTCAACTGACCGTGATCATCAGGACTGGAACACTTGTCGTTTGATTGTTCTACACCATGTTTCATTTGTGGTTAGCCGTTGATATGTACCTGTGCGGTCGACCCCAAGCGTGTGTTGTGTTTTCAATATTGTAATCCTTACTAATGCAAATACTATGTTTCAGGCAGTTTATGAATTGTCAACCCATGCACTTGATGCGGAGCCTGACATTCAAGTAATTCCGGTGGAAGCGGGACCATGCGGATAGGAATCAGCGCAACAGCTTTCGGAAGTGCGCACCACATTGACAACAGCCCTAGATATTCTTCAGCAGCATGAGGTATGGATACTGACAGCTCCATCGAGCGTGATCATATAACGTGATTCCATTTGCTATACTTTCTTCCCTATTAACGCAAGTACTGTGTTTCAGGGAGATGATGGAGCTTCCACTACAATCACAGGATCCCATTTAGATGATGCAGATGTAAAGAAATCGGAGAAATAAGTCGATTAAATCTCATCATTTTTAAATATTCCTTGATTCTTTTAGACAATGCAACATTTGTGGTTATCTCTTTATATGTACCTGTGCCGTCGACCCCAAGTGTGTGTTATGTTTACGATATTGAAAACCATACTAACGCAAGTACTGTGTTTCAGGGAGTTGCTGATGCCTCCTCTTCAATACAATCATTCGTGGCAGTCCATGCAGAGCCAGAGGTATGGATACTGACAGCTCCATCGAACTAGGTCATCAGAGCTCGCATACTTGTCGTTTGATTGTTCCACACAATGTTTAAATCGTGTTTGGTTATTGATATGTACATGTGTGTTCGTCCTCACGTGTGTTTTATGCTAACAATATTTTGATACACAGTAATGAAAATACTATGTTTCAGGGAGTCGATGGAGCCTCATTCCGTGCTGTCTATGCGGATACAGAAAATATAGTCGTTGCAGCGCAAGAGGAAGGGGAGACATGCGGATACGTATCGGAGCAACAGCGTGCAGATGTTGAAGGTCGAGTCAAAAAAGTTGCAAAGAAAAGAAACAAAAATAAGGTTAGTTACAAACAGTTCATAACTTAAGAATTTTTTTTGTGCTTGGGACTATTTTATGTTTTTTTAAAGTCAATTGTACTATACTTTATCTTGTGTTTAAACTGAACATCCCTTTTCCAATCTGTCCTCTAGTTACCCGTGGGTCTACGAACTATACATACACAGACAGGGAAGCGAATGAGAGATGTTGCTTGCCAGACCATTTACACTATGGAGGAACTATTAATTCAGACGCGGCGTGTTGAGACTCGGGATGCTCATGTCCAATGTACAGAAAATGAAATGAATGTGTCTGTAGAATCCAGCAAAGTTGTATTGGACCATTGCTACAGTACGACCGCACCACCGCAACAACATGATACTGGATGTATTGAAGATAGCTCTGAAGTAGTCGCAGATCAGTTTACACAATCTACACCCGCCAAAAAATTGCCGCCAAAAAAGCTGTCGACATTGTTGTGTTCTCCCATCAATGTTGAAGTAGTAGATGTTGAAATGACAGAGAATGAACCAGCAGCAGCATTCACTGACGCATCAGAACTTGATAGCAGCGGTATTTCTTTCAAATGTGGTGATATGTCCTCAACGTCACAGGCCGAAACAACTTTGACGCAGGATGACAGTCTTATCAAAGAGGACAAATACATAGTATTCGACAGTTGTTTGATGGATATTATAAGCATGCTGAAATGTGGGCATTCCGTCAGAGGGAAAGTATGTGGGAAGCCATTGATTCATGTGACTCGTCAAAAACAAGGCAGTAACATCACAATACATGCTGCCTGTAGATTACATCATACGTTCTCATGGTCTGCACAATCGATACTGGGGAAACTGCCAGCAGGCAATCTACTATGTGCAGCTGCATCACTTTTTAGTGGCTCCAGTTTTAGAAAGTTAAAGTCTTTCTTTCAGTTTGTGGGACTCCATTTCATTTCAAAAACGTAGTACTACAAATACCAACATGATTATTTGTTTCCGGCCATTAGTGATGCTTGGAAAATTGAACAATTGTCTCTAGCAAGTACATTCGAAGGCAAACGATTCAGGCTAGCCGGCGATGGACAGTGCGACAGCCCTGGATTTTCTGCCAAGTACTGCACCTACCACTTTCAGGACATGGATAGTTAGAAAATTGTGAGTTTGGCGGTCGTGCAGGTAACACTATGTACATCCTCAGTGGCCATGGAGAAACTAGGATTTATAAAATCAGTGGAATATCTGCAATCGAGTGGAATGCACATCGACCTCATAGCCACGGACAGACATGTTTCAATTGCCAAGACAATGAGAGAGCAGTTCCCACATATTAAACATCAATTTGACGTATGGCATCTGGCTAAATCAATCAATAAGAAAATCTCGGTTGCAGGGAAAAAAAAAAGGTTTGGAAAGTATTTCAGAGTGGTCCCAGTCTATCAGCAACCATCTTTGGTGGAGCTCCAAAACTTGTGAAGGGTCAGTGGAAATACTACTTGAAAAATGGCGGTCACTGATGCACCACTGTACCAACATGCACCGCTTGTCAGAAAACCTACATTTCCACCAATGTGAACATGGCCCTTGATCCCCAGTGGAGGCACGGAAGAAGAAGTGGTTGAATCCATCTTCACCGACACACAAAGCCATTGAGAAGAGATTTGAGGGGACTGACAGAATTCTGTCACACTGAAGGTTTGGAGGTGTTCCACAATATGTGCCTAAAGTACAGGCCAAAGCGCTTGCATTTCAGCATACAGGGCATGAGACATAGGACTCTACTTGCCGTCTTGGCGCATAACGAGAATCTCGGCCGTGAACAATCTAGGACTAAGGGTAATGTAAGGATGCCTCGCTACACTAAGGCCTTTTCAAAAAGAAGTAAGCAATGGGTGATCAAACCAGTCTATGAGGAAATGGAGTTCGACTTTGTCAAAAGCCTTATTGTTGCTGTATTAGAGAAGCACAGATATGGAATTTTGAACGTTTCTGTGCAGAGCACTGATACATTGCCACCCAACATTGCCACTGTGCCATGTCCACCCAAAGGAGAGCTGGTTGTGAAGTACAAATCCTGGTTTAAATAATTGTAATATGATTGTCTTTTTGCAAATAAATTTTATTGTACAGTGTGCATACAAAGTACGCTAACCCTAACCCCTACCTTCACTATCCTGGGTGCCGAACTACCTGGGTGTCATCTTTGAATTCTCTCTCTATTCACCTCATATTGCTGACCTTGTCTATATGTGTATGTATATATTTTTGTTGATGTAACTAATTTTCGCAATCTCTTATAAATGCTGGGCACTGTTAACCGAGGGGAGGCTTGCGTATTGCAAATAATAAAACAAACAAACAATAAATCTCACTTTCAACTCAACTCCTCGGGTATTTTATACTTTCCCTGACCTTCCCCAAAAAATTAAAAGTCTCAATAGTTATGGTTCTTTGGGGCTTCAAAGCACGCAGACAACGAGGACAAAATTGGGGCCATAGAACGCGCCAAGCGAGCCGTTGCAGATGGGAGAGAAGCCAGTTCGCATTTGCACATTGAGGCGCACTACATAGATGGATTCGAAACTTCAAGTTCTCACAGATGGCTTTACTACGGGATGTTGCAAAGAAAGAATGTATGCTAATTTCTAGTGAAGGTCAGCGGCTTTGATTTTCAGCTCGTGCCCTGAAGAGGCCCACAACTCGCACTGGCAGTATAAGGTTCTATTGTTTTTTGACATTGAGAGACAGGGACCATACAGAAAGAACTTCATTTGAAGGAGGTTTGGGGGGTGCAATAACGTTTGAGACGATAAGGCAGTAAATTCTTAAACTAGACCGAGTTTCATGTTAGTGCAGTATACGAAAAATCGTTGTCAAGAGCACAGTGGGATTTACGGACTGCATTACGCAGAGACACAATGGAAATTGCAAATATAATGTAAGTAACTCTTTAGACGCTTTTATACCGGAAAAAGAAATTAATGAATGGATGCATGAATAAATGAATGAATGAAGAGCTTTGAAAAGGTTTGTGGGATCGTCCTTGTAGCGGGCACATGGGCATGCAGGTCCACATTCCACATGCATGTAGACAAAAAGTCGTTTCTCATTGTGTACCAACCTCGATTTATTTCGTTAGTTTTCGCATTGATTTTAGAGCCGAACATACTCCATTGCACTATCCTTGAAAGCAAATAGTTTCAGCTCGGCCGTAATAAATAAAATGAATAATATTAATAAAGATCGGCTGGCGAGACTAATTATAAATTTTATGTTTTCAAAATAGGTATTTTGCCCCTGCCACCAGTTTCAGACACCGGCAGACGGTTTCTTCAGCCGCCAGCTGCAGCTTAATGCAAACAACTGCACCATTCTGGTGATCTTATGGGACGATCGCCAAGGGCCCATATGCCCTTACGGGGTACTAGCGGCTAGAAGCAACATACCAACCTTTACGCTGGCCTAGTGCCTACTTGATGGAACAGCCTTACGGTTCTATGTGCAACAAAAGTGCCTCTTTGAACAAAAACCAACACCCTGTGTACCATAAATGAACAGCACGTGACTCACGATAAAATTTTAAGGATTTGCGGATAGAGATAAAAGAAAATAAATGACTTTCGGAGTTCATATGGCAATTGCAGAATATTCTATAAACATTTAATGTCAAATAAATGTACTTTACCAAATTTACTGTGTTGCTGTTTGATTTTAAAGTACAGTTTCATATTCCGAATTGTGGCACGCTGTGTTGTGAGCTGATCTGTGTTGGTTTCCGGGTTCTGTGTGAAGTCGCGTAGAAGACGACTGGGCGCGTTTGCCTACGCAGCACAGTAACGTCACGGAGAGAGGCGGGGAATATGAATGTTTTGATAATGTCAGGCTCAGGGGCGGGGGATATGATTTAGTGCCGCAAAAGCAGGTCAGCCAGGGCGATGGAGGAAATGATAGGATTATCACAAAATGGCAGCTTCCTGGTGCCTGTTTTCGCGTGTGTTTAATGGACGAAAACTCGGCTAAGGTCCATAGGAAATTTTTCTAAAATCGAGCGACTTAGGCTTAAAAACACATGGCCGACCCGTAGGGTCAATACAAAATTTTGACCGAACCATTCCTTTAAAAGTGGTAATTGGATAGAGGTACAAGCCAAAGATTGCACTTGCGTGCACTTGGATCTCCTCCATGCAATTTTGGATACGTGAAAAGTAGTGAAAACGGTGTTACAGACCCTTTTTTTTACACTTTTTGAAAAAAGCATAAATGCCATCCTCAATTTAAGCATGGCAGGCAGCATTTTCGCGGAATTTCTATTGAATCCAACTGCTTTTTACCAGGTGCATAAAACAGACAATATAAGAATCCTTTGGTTTTACACCAGCATGAAAATGTCATGCTGGTGTAAAAGCAGGTGGTTTTGCAGGCCTGCAAAACCTGATATTCCCCGGGAGCATAAAAAAAGGTGGTGGAACTGGGGTAACCCTTTCTGCCAGGTCTTTACACCATTCTTCATGATCCTTGTAGAAAGAAGCTAACACCTTCGTGGGGCTTTTCCATATGCCAAAGGTGCTTGTTCATCTTACTATGGAATTCTTCTTTACATCTTACATAACCACTTGGAGAGAAAAAAAAGCAGGGTGTGAATGGGTGTCTCCCACATGAGAAGCATAGCTACCAACTGACCCCCCACTTGAGGGTTTGATCTGCAATTAACAAACATAACCCTTGTGGCTGCAGAGGTGTCTGCGAAACCCCGCACAGTGCAGAGAGCAGGATGAGAAACCAGGTCATCAAGTTGCTAAAGTGACAACCATTTCAGATGCAAAGCCAGCCTTTCATCTATTGCCAGTGGCATTGCTGAGGTCTGCTACTGTAAACAGTCACAGGGCTCTGACCTCCTGTGATGACCACAGCTTTGCAAACTTGCCTGGCCCTGCAGCCAGCACTCCCCCACCTCCACCCCCCCCCCCTCCCGCCCACACCTTCCCACCTCCAAAACTGTGACTACAAGGCTGCTTTGTCTCTAATAATGCTCTCCCAGAACTGCCAGAGGCTTGCAGAATACATAGAAAGGCATTAAGTCCTCTAATTTAGAATTAACGTGTGGGTCCTAAGAGTGAATGTAGGCTTTTGCATTTCAGAGCTCACATACAGCGGCCACAGTTGACTATGGAAATGACCCTTCACATTTCAAACTGCTCTAGTATATTTTCAAGATGCCATGGAGAACAAAAAGGGTTTTCGTTTCTGTGGAACTTGACATTTTCTTTGCTGTGCATAATTGAAGCTGCAGGATGGGTTCATTTAAGGCTTCAAATTAAGTTCTAGGAGCAGGAGGAGAATGGTTAGTCATACATGACTTAGTTTTCCATCACTTGTATCCCTCCCTACAATCTACAATCATACTCCTTTGTCTTAATGCACTTCCAACATTATCTGTGTGTTGGCCAGATTGATTTATAATATTCTTTCAACAACCAAATGTGAGAAGCTATGTGGTCAGTCGGGGGCCTAAACTGCAGACTCTGCTCATGGTCAGTGGGGTCCTAAATTGCAGATTCGGCTCAAATGTGAGCTTTTCCACGTAAGGTGTGTGATCTTGAGCAAGTCATGTTTTCTTTCTTTACATTATCTGACACAATTGTTAGTCCATTGGGCAATTAAGGTGATTTAACCATCATAGAGTCTTTTTCAAAGGGTATTGGTAGGCCTAGGTAAAAATGAACCTATTTTCTCAAAATAATCATAACAAATGTGCAGTTGTTTACAATATGTTTACATATAAATCCAGACAATTGTTCTTGCTCCATTACTACAAATACTGCTTCATTATTGTTTCAATATGTCAAGAAAGTCACTGATAGTGAACACAAGAGCACAGGCGAGTGTTTTGTCCAAAATCACAAGACACATCAATGCAATCCCCAGGGGAGTTGCTAGGTCTGGAAAAGACCCGGGGCTAAGCTGATGTCGGAACTGTTGGGACTGGGGGCTAGCTAGTCTTTTGGCTGTAGCTCCTGAGATTCTATCCGGGGCTACAACCAAAAGATCAGGGGCTATAGCCCCCTTAGCCCCCCCCCTAGCAACGCCCCTGCCAATCCCCCCAATTTGTAGCGCTGATTAAAGGGTAACTCAAAAGTGTCATGCAGTACACACTTCCACTGAGAGATGCAAATAAGATGACATGCTCTCCTCTCAAACTCACGGCAAAACACAGCCACCTAAGTACAGGCCATCTCCTTTGGGGAAAGTATACTTAGGCACACAAAAGGTAAATCCAAGTGAACAGCCTTTTCCCCATTCTACCTCAAAACGCCCTCAATGTAGTGGGTTCAATAGGCTATCCTTTTTAAGGTGTTGGGTGTACTTATGCAAATATGCACATTTCTGGAGGGTGGGGCACAAGTGACCCTCAAGCGCACTCTAAAAAGTTGGCATCTATGGAAGAGACAACCCCCCAAAAGGAGAGGCAGAGTTTGTAAGTGGGAGCAGGTGCAGGACTGTGTAAAGGGGTAAGCCACCAAAAGAAAGCTGCAATAAAATGACCGGCCTCCATTCCAGGCACATCGCCTCTCACTCATATAGGTAATGATGATTGCACCATGGGACATATAACATAACCCTCAATATCCCGAGTGACAGCATATATTTTACTGTGCCCCCTGATTACATTCTCAATAATGTTATTTGTGCCATTGTTTCTTTCCACTTAACGCACAATTACTTGTTTTAATGTCAAGCATTGTCATCGTGCATTCCGCGTTCACTAATTGCCTTCATCAAGAGAATTAATGAACATGGATGCGTTATTGCGTGTGTTTCGCTGGACAGGCGAATGATTAGTAGTACAGCCTTGGTTATTCTGGGTGTGTAACCAAGGCAACCCTTGCTTGTCGCAAGGCGCACTTTTCTGTTGTTCTGTTGATGAGCCACTGTAAGGCCATTAATTGCTGCCCAGAAGGCTGTGTATATTCACAGCCATAATTAGCAGTTGAAAGACACTAACAGATTGACAGAGGCAGGGGACCCAAGCTGCACAGCCAGCCCACTTTCAAGGGAACACGCGAGAGCTTCCGGAAGACTGTTGACTCTGTGCCTGCGATTTACTGTTCGCTCAAAGGCTTTTGAGGGTAAACAATGCCATCTCTTACAGGGCCTTCCACTGGTAATTGGCTGACGTGAAGCAGTCTTCAAATCAGATTCTATTTTAAAATCATGTTTTGACAGCTGTTCTCTTGTAATACCTCTTTTGATTAAAATTGAAAGTGAGAGCTCCCGCCAGTAATTAAATACATATTATAAAGACTCCGTATCGCCCGTTAATGCCCCCAAAACCGGGAGGCTTCACTGTAGCCCCTGATTTTATTAATTTCCATCAGCAGCCAGCGATTGCCCCTAGAGTCTTGCAGCACCTCCTAAATCCGCCTGCCCCTTCCAGTTCCAGCAATGCATTCAGCACTGGTTTACACCTCATGAGTCCTCAGCGCTTACCAAATGCACGCAAAGTATCTTCAATCTTTCAAAACGTTTCTCTGATACAATTTCCCTCACTTTCAGCCGATATGCGGATGCCATTAAGCATGTATTCCCTAATGAAGCACAGATATAAAGTTCAATGAAGGGATGGGTGGCGGAAGTGACAGCACACGACCCTTGACCTCTGAACCCCACCCCGAAGTCATATCACGGGAAACGATGGAACACAACCTTTCACCCCATGACAAAACAGGAAGTGGCATCACATAGCATTGTTCCTAAGCACACTATGAAAAATATGGTTACAATATCACTATAATGTAATATACATTTCATACAAGAATGGATCGCCATATGTATCGTTAAGATCAGTGTGTATAGGCCCATGTCACGTTGATGTTTCCATAGTTATGGGGGGCTGGTCGTTGGGGAATGGAAGTGACGTTGGGGAATGGGATGTGACGGGTGGCGGGAGGCGTGATTGGGCAGTGTCATGTACAAGGTGAATAAAGGAAGACGTTCGTATCAGCGCTCTGTGTCCGTCTCTTTCTGCATGCGCCACGCACAGCGCCTCAGGCCTACCCACGCCTAGGACACTGGCAACGAGGCGGGCGTCCTCCTGTGGGGCACTCGAGGAGCAGAAGCTGAGGCGGGGGCAGGTGCAGGGCTGCACCAGGGCCGTCGCCACACAGTGGATGAAGATGGCCTCCATCAGCTACAAGCGCCGTAGGGCAAATTGAACACTGGAGGCCTGCCTCGGAGGGGCGGAACAAAGCGGCGTAACTCCGGATGACCCGAACGTTCCATTCTCGGGCCACGGTGGTGACGTGTGAAGCTGGAGGATGCCGGGTGGCAGGCACGTGCCCGGAGATGAGGGAGGAGCAGCCAGCAGCACGGTAGGCCGAGGATCAGCAGGCCTAACACGGGAGAGACATCCCAGGGCAAGCCCCCCCCTATAAGTCCACAAGGACACAGATGGTGCTCGTGCCCAGAGATGCGGCCTTCCCAGAAGACTGAGAGAGCGGAGGTGCTTTCTCTGAGGAATATTGACACTGCCAGGGCTGGAAGCCCTGCAGGGAATGGTGCTCGTGCCCCAGAGAGGCAGCCATATCCCAAAATAAGGACAACAAGGGGATCCGGGTCTCAGAACCCTCCGTACCGTCACAGGATAAAGGGAGGACAAAATGTCCGGTCAGGACAATGATCAAGGGCTGCAAGCCCAAGGACAACCTGGACAAGGGCCCCAGGTGGCAGACCAGGTCCCATATGGGCTATCTGACACGCTGGCAGCCCAGATGCCAGGGGCATTCAATGTCACCGACACCAGCAATATGGGTCCCAGATGGAACAAGTGGGTCAGAGATTTTGACTTATATTTGGGAGCCACGGGGCCCATAGAAGATGCTTGCCAAATATGCCTCCTAAAGCTGGCATTGGGCTCTGCTACTCGCGACATCATCGACGAGATGCCCCGGACTCTATTGACTCCATTCAAGACCTGAAGGATGCTTTAGCTGCATACTTCACGCCCCACACTAATGTGGACTACGAGAGGCGCCTGTTCCACAGCACCAAGCAAAACAAAGGTGAGACCATGGCCGCCTGTGTCATGCGGCTGCGCACGAAGATGAAACACTGTGACTTTGCAAATTATTCCAACACGAAGCGCTAAGGTCCCAAATCATAGCTGGGCATGAATCTCAGACATTTAGGAGGAAATTGCTCCAAAAGCAGCGCACCCTGGATGAGATGCTCGCGCTGGCCTACGGAGAGAGAGCCATAGACTCACAGGTGGAGTGCTTCAACAACCCCACACCAGGAGAAATCATCCACAGACTACAGCCAGAGAGACGGTCGGAGGAGCTCTTTTGCTATAAGTGCGGGTTCGAGTACCCACATGAAGGGGTTTGCCCCGCTGTTGGTCAGCGCTGTGCCACGTGTGGTGAGGAAGGCCACTTTAAGTCGGTGTGTAGACTCTTCAGAGACAGAGGAAAGGATCGTGCCAGCGAAACACCACCCAGCTACAAAGCAAAACCCCACCCCTCCCCAGGGAGCCACCCTGGTGCCTCCCCTCGAGAACTAGACTCAGGGGAAGACAAACAAAGAAGAGAGAGGAGAGACAGAAGGAGATACGTAATGAGAGCGAGACCCAAGCGACAATCAAGGCGTCATGTGCACTACCTGGTGGAACAATCACCATCTGACTCAGACCCCAGCTCCTCAGCAAGTGACCAGAAGAAGAAGGCATACGCCTATGCTTTGGGAAATCCTACCGCCACTTGCCACAGTCCCACGCTGATCATCAAATTTAATGAACAACCCACTGAATTCCTGATCGACACAGGCACCACGGTGAACGTCATCAGTGAAACCGTATTCAAGGAACTGCCTGTGAAACCAAAACAGAGCTCCGCCACAGTAAACATGTATGCTTATAGTGCCAAGGCACCCCTCAAGTGCCTAGGACAATTCGAGTTGCCTTCCAGATAAAAACAAACCTTTGTTTGCCTTTAAAAGGTCTAGGAACCTGAGGGATAAACTTGTTCATTCTACAAGCCAGGCTGCTCCCAGTTCCAGCACAGGGTCCACTGACCACTGATAGGCCACTTCCCATCTGGAAACTGTTGAGCCTGTCAATTTACCAAGAAAATGTCCAGCTTCTAGATTGAAGACAGAACGTCGGATATACGTTTTTTATCCAACTGCAAAACTGTGAATGCAGTATATTGCATTCAATGCCCGTGTGGACTGAGGTACGTGGAACAACCCACTAGACCAGTCCACACGAGAATCAATGAACGTCGGTCAAGGATCAGGTGCAAGAACCACCTAGCACCTATCGTCTCTCACTATGTCGCATTTGCCCATTCCCCCCAATGACATGCAATGGTGGGTTAGTGACACGGTCAAAAATAGCTCCAATATACGGTCAGCATTGGACAACAAGGAGTCCAGATGGATTCATTGGCTGAGAACTCTGGACAAGACAAGGGGTCTCAATGAAGAATCTCCTTCCTACCAATTGCTGCCGTAGGGTCATTTATATTCAGCGGTTGCCTGCTAATTTGGAAACCTGGACATGTACCACCAAGGCTACAGTTGAATAAATCACATGGGTCAGCCTGGAGTATCAGACCCGCTATAATCTTCAGATTTTCGTAGGTTCATTACTCTATTCACCAAGACCAAGCAGATACGGGTGGAGACTCTACCCTACCGCACGGGGACATTCGAGAATTATTGTCATGTGTTGCTGTGGGTATCAAACCCACAAGACGAGAGATGGGCCATGACCACACGCTGGACTTTGCAATGTGTGTGCGTCGTTGGTACATTCACCACAGGATGTCTGTCTCTAGTGGAGACTCTTGGCCTTCTAGCCTGTAACTCCTAATTTGGCCACTGTGCTTAAAAGGCGCCGGTCTATATATCCAGTAGTGGTAAACAGCCTTTGCTACCAACAGTGTCACCACATTTGCCATAGTATGTCTGGCTGCAGTGGAGATTCCTGCCCTTCTAGCCTGCTATTCCAAATTTGTCCACTGTGCTCAAAGGGTGCTGTTCTTATGATCGAGCAGCGGTCTCCAGGCTGTGTTACCATAGTGATTTGGAGACACAGGAAGGAGACAGTCTGTTCACCTTACACTCAAGTGCATCACGGTAAAGGACTAGTTTGTGACCATTAGTGCTTGTGGCGTTGCGTTTGCATTACTTCAGGTCTGCGAGACCGTGCAAACTAATCTTTGGATTTTTCATCATTTTAGTGACTTAGCTCCTGGTGCGTCCCTACATTGACGGCACGGCTGCATGATTCGGTGGTCGTAACAAGAAGGCGGCATGTACGAATTAATAAGTACAAGGTACAGTTTGCCTTTCTTCCCCTCCTCTTTTCTTGCTTATTACTGTAGATGCGATGGGCCATTGGACATCATCTCTTCGTATTTAGGGCATTTTGTTCATATCTTTTTCCAGTTTCTGTCTGATGGTGTGTTGCTCTGAACACGCCCCTCCAAATTATAGCTTGCTTCAAGGCTTTCCTGCAGCCTTTTGTCTTTGTTTCCAAACTGATGGACTTTATGCAAAATGCAGATACCTCACAACGCTTCGCGATGGTGAAGGTAATGGTGTCCTCTCCAGACTCTTGATAACTAGTCATTACACCTAGAATATGCTTGCTATAGGGCGCCGTTGACTTTAGGATATATGGTGTCCCCCTTTGTTTTTAATGCATTACTACTGTTGGGGCATGCTGGAGCATTCCTCTGGTCGTGGAAAGTGGCCCCCCCTTATGTGGATGACCTATGGGCTTGTACCACTGAGTATATTAGTCTGGAGGAGCCCTTTTCTGTTGTACATCCATAGCAGTAATTAACATAGTGTGCATGTTTACATCCACATTTTGATATCCCTTTGATACTTTAATAGGCCCCCCTGCTATCAAACTGAGCTCTAATATCTAAATTTCCATGGGGCAATATTAGATAGGCCTTGATACTGCTCTTTGGACATCTCTTCAGACCGCTATTGGTTCCACCCTCCTCTGGTCATGGCTCATTCCTCTATGTTGCTTTAAGTGTTCGCATTCTCTGCATATACCTATCAACTTCCTGGTATCACCGGTTATTGGAGAATATTTTCTCCTTTCATCCTGCCTTTTATAACGACAAGGCTGTGTGTCTTTTTTTCGCCATAGAATTTTAACTTTTTCATTTTTCCTCCTTGATTTCATAGTGGTGATGGTAGAGGGGTGGAGAGCTAGGCACTTTTACTACAATCTTCTTATTTTGTGACATGCTCGTTTTCTGTTCTTATCTCCTTTCTCTCAGGGGTCTTGCTCTTACATATCTGACCTTTAGTCCTGAGGAAGGCGGCTATTTTGATCCATACGCCGAAACGTAATTTCACCACGCCATTTTGACTCTTCAAGCAGGTGTGAGTGACGTGCCTGTGTATGTCCAGACAGGCCGTATACATAGACCCTTAGTAGAGCTGTAAGAATAGTGGGACATTGCTCGTATATGAATTGATTACTATCAGATGTAATCATAAGTTCTACAAAAGTCAATGAACATTGTTGATGCTGTGGGACAACTTTGACCCTTAAATTGAAGTGGAGTCAGAATACTATTGAGCCATTGTTCTCAAATCCAAAAGTTACCACCTTGAGGGAATTGGATGCTTCTTTTGGAAAGAAAGAAATTTGTTGATGCCATTTAGTAGCATTCCTTTTGTAGGAATTTTGTGATTTTTTTGTGAATTTCTATGCTCATTGTTAATTCTTTTTTTCCTTTTGCTTTGTTGGTTGATATTAATTATCATTGTTGGATTTTGTTTAACCATGATGTTCTTCCTTTTTTAAAAATATGTGTAAATCTGAGTTTGTAAAAAATTGATATATATTTTATAATAAATTCTGAAAATTACTTTTGTGTTCATTGTTAGGTTTTATGTCCAATGAAGTTGATAAATTGAAAAAATGGTTGAGCTAAATGTGTAACTTTTAGTTTACATGTATGTGATGTTACATTGAGCAAATAGTGTAGATCAGGACATCATCTGAGAAAGTGATTAGAACATCCAGTTAGGAGTGATCCTTTATTGTCCATTCTCATCTTTTCTTTTCGGAGTCAGTGAGGTTGCAGGTATCATATACCGCATTACCTCTGGACCATTTTCTATGGGGGCAATTTTTGCGGGTTCTTTGTAGGACAATTCGAGGGCACGTGTCGATACAAGGGACATGAGAGAAGAATACCCATTCATGTCCTGGCAACCGAAGGAGACAGTGGATGTGTGCTGAGCTTCAAAGGAGCGGCCGGCATGGGACTCATCCACATCCTATACAGCATCATGGTTCACAAGTACATCAACCCCGTGGAAATGATCAGCAACCTTTATCCACGCATTTTCCGGGGCATTGGAAAACTAAAGAACAGACCCATAAAACTGCACATAGACAAATCCATACGCCCTGTAGCCCAACACTACCGAGGGATCCCGATTAACATTCAAAGGAAAGTGGAGGACGAATTGCACAAGCTGCTTGAGTAGGACATCATCGAGCCAGCTACCGGCCCTACCACGTGGGTATCCCCGATAGTACCAGTTCCAAAGAAAGGATCGGAAGCGATCAGGCTCTGTGTGGATATGAGGCGCCCGAGCCAGGCCATACAGCGGGAGAGACACTTGGCCCCACCCATCACCGACATGATCCATCTCCTGAATGGGGACAAAGTGTTCTCGAAACTGGATTTGCAGAAAGGCTATCAGCAACTGGTGTTGAGCCCCGAAAGCAGAAATATCACCACTTTCGTCACCCATTTAGGCCTATTCCGCTACAAAAGGCTAAGCTTCAGGGTGTCCTCAGCCGCTGAAATATTTCAGGCCGAGATACATAACGTTATCAAGCATATACCTAATTGCCTTAACTACAGCCACGACATCCTGGTCTTCGGCACCAATGTCAACAAACACAATGAGGCCCTAATGAAAGTGTGCAAGGCCCTGGAAGCAGCCAACCTCACCCTAAATCGGGACAAATGCGAATTCCGTAAGAGCATGCTGAAATTCTTTGGACACATATTTTCGGAGTCAGGCATGTCTCCAGATCCTGACAAAGTGGCTGCACTGAACGATACTGCACCCCCGGCCAATGTCTCTGAACTGTGCTCTTTTTTTAGGGCTCGGGAGCTACTGTATGTGCTACATCAAGGACTTTGCGACAGTAAGCAAGCCTCTGAGACTGCTAACCAAGCAAGACGCCATCTTCCAATGGATGGACGAGTGCCAAAAGACATTCAAAGACATAAGGGAAAGAGTCACCAAGGCCGGGAACATGTCCTATTATGACCCGAGTCGTCAGACAGAGCTGACGGTGGATGCCAGCCCGGTAGGGCTAGGGGCCATACTGGCTCAAGTGGACCCAAGTGATCCCTCGCATACACACATAGTCGTATTTGCCAGCCGGAGCTTTTCGGCCACAGAACAGGCCTACTCCCAGGCAGAGAAGGAAGGCCTTGCCATGGTCTGGGCGTGCAAACATTTCCATCTCTTCTTATACAGCAAACCATTCCGAGTAGTTACAGACCACCAAGCGCTACTGTTCCTGTATGGGAACCCCCAGGCAAAAATGTCACCTCGGATAGCCCACTGGGGGCAGCGGCTGAAGGACTACGCTTTTGAAATTGTGCATTGACTGGGAAAAGGGGACAACCCCGCAGATTTCTTGTCCAGAAGACCCCGGGAGGGGTGCACACCAGAAACCTCAGTGGCGGACAGGTATCTTGGGTACCTTATACATCAGTCCACCCCAGCCGGGATAGATATTGGAATTATAGCCTGAGAAACAGAAAATGACTCGGCTTGTCAAATCATTTGACAGGGTCTTCAGCCGGGCATGTGGAGAAGGGCCTGCGAGAAGGGAAGAACGGCCGTGGACCCGGTACACTCCAAGGTAGAACGGCTGGTACAGGTAAAGGATGAACTGGCGCTGTCAGATGATCACCTACTAATTAAGGACCGCAAACTGCTAATTCCACTAGCCCTACAAGCAAGGGTCATCGAGCTGGCTCATGAGAGTCACAGAGGGATGGTGTTGACTAAACGCATGCTGTGCCAGAAGGTCTGGTTCCCCAGTATGGACTCCATGGTGGACGAAACATTGAAAACATGCCCCACCTGCAGCCTCATCACACCAAACCGTCACCTGGAACCCTTGAGGATGTCAGAACTCCCTCAAGGGGTATGGGAAGCAGTGGCGGCTGATTTCTTCGGGCCCATTGAAGGAGGGAAATACGTGCTGGCAGTCATGGACGAGTATTACCGATATCCGGAGGCCCAACTCATATCCTCGACAGCCGCCCATCATGTCATACCCGCCCTAGAACACATCTTCTCTGCCTATGGCATCCCAAGAGTGTTCAAAACAAACAATGGGCCCCCATTCAATGGGCACAAGTTGACACAGTTTGCAACCTATCTAGGCTTTCATCACCACAAGATAACACTGTTGTGGCCACAAGCCAACGGGATGATAGAACGCTTTATGGCCAACCTAGAAAGAGCGCTCCAGATAGCCAAACTGAGGGGACAGCCCTATAAACAAGTACTGAACCAGCTCATGAGGGACTACCGAAATACACCCCACAGCACCACTGGGCGAACACCCTTGGAAGTAATGTTCGGGAGAGACATTCAGAGAAGAATTCCCCAAGCTCCACCATGGGAGCAGGTTGCCAACCTCAGCAAGGAGCTAAGGGAGCAAGACGAAGCCGCCAAGGAACGCATGAAAGAATATGCCGATCGGCAGAGAGGGGCGCGGCCAACCCAGATAGAGGTAGGAGATGTTGTGGCTGTACAACAACCACAGACCCACAAGCACACCCCCATCTACTAAGCGGAACCGCTTCTGGTCACGCAGAGGAAGGGATCCATGATTACGGCGCAGGGCTCGGGAGGCCCCATCACGATTAACTTGTCACATTTCAAGAGCATTCCCTGGCTGGGAACGCACCGACTCAGTGGATGCCTGTTCATTCCCATTGACTATGCATCAGACGACCCCTATCAGGGAGATCATGGAGACACAGACGACTCAGACCACAAAGGTACCCTGGACTGCGAGCTCAGTGGAAGTCCACCAGAACTTGTGCGTTCACGCCCGCAGAGAGCTCGGAACAAGCCACACCGCTGGACTGAAGAAATGGACTAGGGGCCCACCTCAGATGTTCACCTGTCGTGAATGTCCTGGTAACTGTTTAAAAAGGGGGAGATGTCACGTTGATGTTTCCATAGTTATGGGGAAGGGAAGTGACGATGGGGAATGGGTTGTGATGGGTGGCGCTAGGCGGGATTGGGCAGTGTCATGTACAAGGTGAATAAAGGAAGACGTTAGTATTTTGCTTGCGCCACGCACAGCGCCTCAGGCCTACCCATGCCTACGACAGCCCATATTACCAAATAACTGTGAATGCAAGCAGACGTCCATAACAAATTAGTAATGATGTGTTAATATTTAGCACTTGCGCTTTATATAGAACAAATATACATACAATATCACGCAACCTGTATGGGTACTCATTTATCCACCTCAGAAGGATGAAAGGCTGAGTTGAGGTGTTTAAGAACCGGCTAAATCAGTCACTCCTGAAGTGTGCCTGAAATAAACCTTTAATGAGTCTAGCATTTATTGTATAGAATTCTAGAAAGACAAATTATTTGGTATTCCCATTCTTTCTTATTTAGGGTCACTGCTGAAAGTGTTTGACTTGTGGAACCCTTATTCTTTTGAAATTGTTTATTTTTTTTAAGATGCCTGAACAAGACAGCCAGCCACTCCAGAAGCAAAGAGACACATGGCGCTGGCCACAGCCCAGGACCTTGCATAAATAAAAACATGTTTTAGAGCTAGCAAGGGAGACCGACCACAGGGGTAGCAAGGGAGACCTCAGGGGTCGCAGTTGTGACCACTGGCGCCCCTAAATGACATCCCTGATGATAGAATAAATTGGTTTTTTTTGTACAGCCCAATTCAATTTGGTGGCGAATAAGGTCCAAAGCAGAGCAGAGCATAGATGTCGGCAATTAGAGTCCATAGAGAGACGGGTTTCGTATTTCTGACTTTTTGAGTGGCTCGAAAAACACAAAATCGTGATACCTTTATGTTGTGTATAGATGTCTGTATGTTCCACCTCCCAAGGTAGCATGGAATGTAGAAAATACAGAGCAGGGCCGACATTACTGCAGGGCCGCCCGGGTGAGCGCCCGGGGCACCATTAGGCTCCCGCCACGCAAGCTCGAAAGTGTTTATCAAGGCCTCCCACGAGCTGGCATGGTGGTAGAGGGAATGGCAGGTGCACTATTGAAATAAAAGCGCACTGCTCTCAGGAGTGGAGCGCATTTAATAACAATAGGGTGCTTCAGCACCTTAGGGCGGCCCTGATACAGGGGATGGAATGAGAGGATTCGGCCAGATGGCTAACAGGATATGAGAGGGGGCATGCTAGGGTATACTCCACTTTTGCCGAATTCGTTTTTGTAGATTGTGGGGGTCATTCCGAGTTTGGAGGTAGCCATGGTGCTACTAGCACCATGGCTGTCTCCAAACCCGAGTCCGGGTCCGATGTCTCTGAATGGGGACTTACCGGGTTATTCCAACCATGGAGGACCCGGTAAGTCCCCATTCAGAAAACCATTCCCCATTCCCATTTGAGCCACGATAGGGCTCAATGGGAATGGGGAAGGAGCTAATAACGGGTCCGCAAATAGCGGGCCCGTTATTAGCTCCATGGTCCCTTAACGGGTCCCGCTACGGACGGCTGGTCAGACCAGCCGTTCCTGGTGGGACCCACTAAGGGACCTCGAATTGTGGGGTAGGGAGTAAACGGCACCGACATCCTTTCTGGTGCCGTTAGCCCCCTACTGCCAGGGTCGGAATGACCCCCTGTGTCTCTTTTTCTTACCACAAACAGGTCGATGGTAAGTTGGGGTAAGGTATATAGTGTGGGGCTGGAGGCGGGTGCGGGTGCGGATGTCTCCTCCCCCACCCCAAAGTGTTTGTGGTAAAAAAAAAGCGTCAGAATACGCCTGAAATATTTTTGCAAACTTAACATTCGGCCAATAAAATAAATTGACAATCATTCATAGAACCTATACTGGAAGGTGGAGTTTGTCGCTTATGTTGCCATTCATATGCAATAAAGTGTAAACAGCTCTCAAGCAGCGTGTCCAATGAATGTACTTACCAACGACCTGATTCACAGAAGCGTTTTATAATGGCTCAATCCCATAGGAAAACGTTCTGTGAATCAGGCCCAAGTATGGCAGGAGCAAAACGTGCATGGTGACCCATGAGATTCATTGAAATAATATCCATTCTCGGCCAACTGATTTATTTGTTGTAACCCAAACAACAGGTACAGGTACACAGTGGTGCCATTTTATATGAATTGTAAGTTGCATGGAAGGGACATGACATTTTATTCAGTGTCAAAACAAAGAGTAAAAACAAGCGCAGTTGCCTTTACGACTCCTCATTATTGCATTCTGTTTTGCAAAAACAGCCCATTTGCAAATAGCTGGTGGCGTTTACAGACTCTGCTTGCTTTTAGCAGGTGGATTGCACGGGAATCCATTGTTTTGATGCTAGCACCAAAATCTCATGCCACACAAAACCAGGAGCCATTTGAAGGCGGGGGAAGAAGGTACATCAGAAACTTAATTTCCATTGTGTTCCCCTACTTCAGGGGTCTGCGACCTGTAGCTTTCCAGATGTTTTGGTCAACAGCTCCTATGATTCTTCACCTAAATTGGTTTAGGCTGATGGGAGTTGCAATCCAACACATCTGGAGATTGAAAGTTTTCAGGTTCCTATGCTACTCGGATTCCAAATGCCATTACAATCAATTGGCGTGTAAAAATAAGGCGGAAATAGCCTAACTCTTGATTATGCTTTACTTTTCAAAACATGGGGTTGAAAAAAAAACAACACACAGTTAAATGCAAAAAAAAGGTTTGTATTTCTTTATGAGGGGAAATGGCACATATCAATCCTCCAGGAGATTGTTCTCAGCATTTAGATGAAGGAATTAATTCAATGGGTATCTGCCCTCCAAAAACCCCAAGAAATACCGGATGCTGTCTGCTGAAGCCAGCAAGCTCAAGCTTTCGCACAGAGGTGTCAGTTGTCATTTTATTTTTGCAAAGAGCGCTTTGCAGGGACGAGGGAAGGGGGAGTTGAGATTTAGGAATCGAGTAGGGACTAGGGAATAGGATTAACTACAGCTGTAGTAAAATGAAGCAGGTGATTCCATTTCACTTAGATTCCCTTTGGACACATTCAGGCTTCAAATCCTACCAACTAGTTTTAGGAATTTGCCTTTACGATTCCAACCTTAGGTCCACTAATTCAGAAGATATTTTGGGGTGAAGAGTGCTTGCCTCGATTTCTAGTAATTAAATTCCTGCTTCAAGCCAAATGCTGTAATTGGGGAAAAGCTGCCCTTGTTAGCAGGGGTCCCCACGCCCCTTAGCTTAATAGGAGGCATCACCTTTAAAAGTGTCAACACAGAAAGGTCTACAGAGAGGCCAGCAGGGGGCTCCATGAAGCCACAAGTTGTTGCCTCCATGTGATGGCCTGGAAAAAGAAACCTTGGGACCAACTCTGTTGGCACGAGGACAAGCACTTGTAACGATTTTGCTGATTTGCTGATTTATCCAGGAAGAAAGGAAGAGCGATTGCATGTAACTATCTAGATGGGAAGCCACAGACCAATGTGCACAGTGGATTAAGCAAAGGCATTAGAGGATGACTATGGGGGTAGTTCAGTGGGAAGGGGAGCAGGAGAGGGAGGAAGGTCCAGAGAGGGGAAAGTATGGTTGACTGGAGAGTCCACACGATTGGTAAGATAGTCTTTTAAGAGTATGGTGTTCAGATCCTCCTTAAAATGTAGGATGGGAGGGGCAGTCTTATTTGTGTTGGTAACTTGTTCCAGAGAGAGACAGGGTGTGTATTAGGAAACCTTTTTCCCTCGTGTCGTTCTTTGTTTGCTGTCTGGTGATGCTGTAGCATCTGGTGGCACATTGGCCTCTGGAGATGCTGAGTTTCTCGGTTAGAAAGAGCAGTGTTTTGGTTATAACTGATTTGCACTTGATGCAGGCTGTCTGGAATATGAGGTGTGATGGAAGGAGTAGCCAGTACAGCGCCTTAATGTTATGCCACTCACCGGGTCTGAGAGGCAGGGTCGTCAGTTCCGGCAGGTCCCAAAGTGGAGGCTTTATCCTCAATGGCACCTTACACGGGTCTCCGGTTCCTTGCCCTCAATGGCACCTTACACGGGTCTCCGGTTCCTTGGGCACTGCCACGATCGTGGGCCTGCGCATGCGTGGGTGTCCGAGCCTGACTCTCCGTGCATGCACAGTCTGCTTGGCAACCAGGACTTGCGCTCCAAGCCTTGTTTTGGACCCAGACCTATCTCCAGGCTCCGCTTGCAAGGAATCACAGCGTCTCAATGCGGGCAGTTCCCTGATCACGTTCCTCACTCCTGACTAGCTCTTGGTCCTTGCTTCTTGCCTTGCTTTCCTTGCTTCTTGCCTTTTGGTTATCCTGCTCCTTGCTGGTTGGTCCTTGACCCTTCTTGGGTATGTCTGAACTCCTTCCCTGGGTCTGTGTTGGGTTCCGGTCCCTTGTTTCCCTGGGTCTGGGTTGGGTTCCAGTCCCCTGGTTCCCCACCTTTCTTTTTGGGGGATCCCGCTCTCTTCCCCGGTTTCCTGAATTCCCTCTCCTGGCCCCCCTGGGCCTACCTTGGCAGTCTCTTGGCTGCCTCCTGGCTGTCATTCTCTTGTCACTGCTATGCCTTGTGCCTTGCTTGGTACCCTGCCTCCTGGAACCTGTGTACCTCATTCATGGCTGCCTTCCCGGAATCTCCGTTCTACATCTGAACTATAGTTGGACATTTCAGGGCCTTCTCTGCTAGTGCATGCACTGTCCTGTCGTCACGCCGCTAATCTGAGAAGTGCTGTCCCGTGGCATTGGGAGCCAGTCCATCTCCATCCTGTTTAAGTCAACCAGGAAGGTGATGGGTTGGTGCTCACATTGCTTGTTCTACGCCTCAAGTATACGTCAACAGTCTGGCTGCCTCTCCACATCACTCACCAGAAAGAACAGGTACCCAGCGTTAACGAGACACCTCGTTTAACAGATTGAGACGCCTCCCTTCCAGCCCAGACATGGACGAGGTCCAAGAGCTCTGGGAAGAACTGCGGGCCCTTCGCTGCAAGATGACCGCACTACATCAAGGAAACTTCGAATGGATTGTGTCCTCCTACGTATTCCTCATCTTAGATATATCCTTACCTTCAGCTTTGCTGCTTCGGAATTTATTTCTCTCTCTCTCCACCAGAGGGCACTCCACTCGAGGCCGCGGCGTCGATGTCCCTCGGCTCCATCCATCGAGCACCAACATCATCCAGTGTATAAATGCTGTGAGTGCGCCCGTTGGCCTCAGTTCCGTTTTTCCGTTAGCTTTGCTTCGGATAGTTATAAAGGTGCTTCAGTTTTGTGTGAAAATATGTCGTCCTCCTCGAACCCTTCGACACACCAAAAACTGGATTTAAGAAATGCCAGAAATTTGGGAAAAAGATGTCGCTGACTGATCCCCACAAAAATTGCCTCTGGTGCCTCGGCTCCGACTATCGTATAGATGGCTGCGGTTCTTGTCTGTCGATGACCCACAAGGCCTTAAAAGAACGAAGAGGTAAACTGGCGGTGGGGGAGGGATCCTTGAAGTTTTCTTCGAAGGAGGGAAAAGACTTGGCTGAGTCTTCGATGAAACATCATAAAAAATCTAGATCGAGGAGCAGATCAAGAAAGTCCTCTTCTTCGACCTCCAAAAATGCGAAAAAAGACGACACCGGTCTCCCTCTTCTTCCTCTTCTTCCTCAACGTCATTTGAGGAAGTTATAGCATGTCCTTCAAGACATGACTCTCTGAGAAAAAGGGAAGCCTTTAGGGTTTCCATGTTAAAAAAATTTGACAACGCGGCCCAGACCCCCTCAAAAACGTCTGACGAAGACCATGCCCCTGCTCACAAGAAAAGTGACAGGGGAAGATCTAAAACAAGAAAATCCGACAAAAAATTGTTGAGGGTGTCATCCAGGGACTCTTCCCAGACACCTGATGGAAAAAGCCCACCGGTGCATAAATCGGAGGTAGAAGGAAAAAAGATTGGGTCAGACTCTCATACGTCGTGAAAGACCACGTCGAAAAGGTCCTCGAAGCCATCGATGATCTCGTCAAATATTACGATGATTCATTCGAAGGCATCAAAGGCTACGTCGACAATATCGAAGGTTGTAGCTACAACACAGACACCATTGACGTATTTGTCGACGCCCATGCCTATGCCAATGTCAAAACCTATACCACCCGAAAAGAGCTTTCATCCTGAGAGTAGACATGATTTTATTAGGACCATGTCATCCATATACGAAGGAGAGTCATCAGCAGATGAAGAAGTTTCTCCTGCTGGTGTTAAATTTGGCACAAGACCAGTCCCTGAAGAATTAATTGACCCTCAATCTAAAATACAAGACTTGCATGAGTGCTTGTAATCAGCAAGTGGTCTGGATACTTCTCCAGAATACGAATTGAAAAGCCTGACCCAGCAGAACATGCTGACACACGCTATAGAAGGCTAATGAGTAGAGTTACTGAATTCATGGGATGGGGTAGGAATTCACCTGTATATCAAGATGATGACATGACTGATATCCTTTCAGGAGGACCTCAGCAAGAACCCATACACCCCTTTCATGTAGCCTTACAAAGAAGGGTTAATACTGCATGGGAACATCCTGAAACCATTCCAGCAGTAGATAAAGAATTTGTGTCAAAATATAGACCTTGTAATTCAGATCCAGAATATTTGAGTAAGCATCCATCTCCAGAAAGTCTGGTAGTTCAAGCAGCTACTTCTACTAGAAATGTTGCATACCCAACAATTCCCCCCAATAGGGATGATAAAAAGGTTGATACATGGTCCAGAATTATTTTTACATCAGGGAGTATGGCGTTAAGATCCACCAATGTAACTTCAACCTTGCAAGATTTTCATATAACCTGTGGGACTGCATGTCAGAGGCAGCTGAAGACATCCCAGATGTTGAGGAATGTGATGGATTCCTAGCCATAATAAGGGATGGAAAGGAGGCTTTGGGGGAATGCCTTCAATCAGGTTTGGACACAGCTGACAGTATCAGTAGGTCCATGGCATCTAGCACAGTGCTTCTAAGATATGCGTGGCTAAGGAAGTCAGGTTTTGCACCGGACATGCAATCCAGGCTTCTTAATATGCCATTTGACGGCTCAAGGTTGTTTGGCAGCAAGGCAGATGAAAGTTTAGAGAAGCTGCAGACCTCCAAAGCGGCGGCAAAATCACTCAGTGCCGCTATAAGACAACCTCAAAAACGCCCCTACACAGGCTCATCTTCCTGGAGGGGTCGTCCCTTTCGATGTTATTCCTCACTTGGAAAAGGAAGGGGACAGGCCAGTCAGAGAGGTCAAAGAAAATTTCCTCGGGGGTGAGGAAAAGGTGCTAGATCTACCCCAGCAGCGGCTTCTGTCCTTTCAGCCGCTGCTGCAGCTGCCACAAAAAGACTCTGAGGTTTTGACCCACAAGACCCCAGTGGGAGGCAGGATCTCAGGGTATCTGAAAGAATGGCGGGGCATTACTTCAGATGCTTGGGCACTGTAGGATTATTTTGAGATCAATGTATTGCTATAATGCGGTACAAGCAATTGCACCATTTTTTTTCTCCTGAAATGCCTCTGTTGCAGGAGACACATTAGAGGATTAATGAACTGATATAATTAACAATACTAACATGATCTTAACTTATTAATATCATAATGTGTTCTCCAAGTGCAAAATGAGGCAGGCTGAAAGTCATTTTAAACGGACATTCAGAATTTTTTTTTTCCTTTCTCTTTCTCTGTGCTTTTCACGGTTCTTGCTAAAGAAACAAAACTCGAATAAGCAGTAAATTAGTGGATACAGTTTCATATTGAAAAGTGAGCTATTGTTTGAAGAAGGAGGGTATGACATGATAGAATTTTATTGGGTGCACGTCACCCTAGGGGCTGTAACAGAGGTTTCCTGAAGAATCTCGGGGAGAGAGAAAGGCAGTGGACATTTTTACACAGCTTGGGTGAGAAGCCTGAGGGGAGTTGCTGTGGGGCTGCCTGATTGAGGGGCGTCGTTCCAGTGTACTGCTGACTTTCACAGGCTGGAGATTCCAGTCAATTGGCACCGGTTTGAGGACCAAAGAGTGCAAATTGGAACTGCATGTCCTCGCCGGGTGTTACAAAGGGAAGTCCCGAGCCATTTAAAGAAGGATACCTGTCCAGAGAGTTTGCGTGCTGATCTGCTACAATTTTGCTGATAATTATCTTACACAAAGCGAGAATGCGGTGTGTGAATGAAAGCTATTTCAGAGAAGAATACCCATTCATGTCCTGGCAACCGAAGGAGACAGTGGATGTGTGCTGAGCTTCAAAGGAGCGGCCGGCATGGGACTCATCCACATCCTATACAGCATCATGGTTCACAAGTACATCAACCCCGTGGAAATGATCAGCAACCTTTATCCACGCATTTTCCGGGGCATTGGAAAACTAAAGAACAGACCCATAAAACTGCACATAGACAAATCCATACGCCCTGTAGCCCAACACTACCGAGGGATCCCGATTAACATTCAAAGGAAAGTGGAGGACGAATTGCACAAGCTGCTTGAGTAGGACATCATCGAGCCAGCTACCGGCCCTACCACGTGGGTATCCCCGATAGTACCAGTTCCAAAGAAAGGATCGGAAGCGATCAGGCTCTGTGTGGATATGAGGCGCCCGAGCCAGGCCATACAGCGGGAGAGACACTTGGCCCCACCCATCACCGACATGATCCATCTCCTGAATGGGGACAAAGTGTTCTCGAAACTGGATTTGCAGAAAGGCTATCAGCAACTGGTGTTGAGCCCCGAAAGCAGAAATATCACCACTTTCGTCACCCATTTAGGCCTATTCCGCTACAAAAGGCTAAGCTTCAGGGTGTCCTCAGCCGCTGAAATATTTCAGGCCGAGATACATAACGTTATCAAGCATATACCTAATTGCCTTAACTACAGCCACGACATCCTGGTCTTCGGCACCAATGTCAACAAACACAATGAGGCCCTAATGAAAGTGTGCAAGGCCCTGGAAGCAGCCAACCTCACCCTAAATCGGGACAAATGCGAATTCCGTAAGAGCATGCTGAAATTCTTTGGACACATATTTTCGGAGTCAGGCATGTCTCCAGATCCTGACAAAGTGGCTGCACTGAACGATACTGCACCCCCGGCCAATGTCTCTGAACTGTGCTCTTTTTTTAGGGCTCGGGAGCTACTGTATGTGCTACATCAAGGACTTTGCGACAGTAAGCAAGCCTCTGAGACTGCTAACCAAGCAAGACGCCATCTTCCAATGGATGGACGAGTGCCAAAATACATTCAAAGACATAAGGGAAAGAGTCACCAAGGCCGGGAACATGTCCTATTATGACCCGAGTCGTCAGACAGAGCTGACGGTGGATGCCAGCCCGGTAGGGCTAGGGGCCATACTGGCTCAAGTGGACCCAAGTGATCCCTCGCATACACACATAGTCGTATTTGCCAGCCGGAGCTTTTCGGCCACAGAACAGGCCTACTCCCAGGCAGAGAAGGAAGGCCTTCCCATGGTCTGGGCGTGCAAACATTTCCATCTCTTCTTATACAGCAAACCATTCCGAGTAGTTACAGACCACCAAGCGCTACTGTTCCTGTATGGGAACCCCCAGGCAAAAATGTCACCTCGGATAGCCCACTGGGGGCAGCGGCTGAAGGACTACGCTTTTGAAATTGTGCATTGACTGGGAAAAGGGGACAACCCCGCAGATTTCTTGTCCAGAAGACCCCGGGAGGGGTGCACACCAGAAACCTCAGTGGCGGACAGGTATCTTGGGTACCTTATACATCAGTCCACCCCAGCCGGGATAGATATTGGAATTATAGCCTGAGAAACAGAAAATGACTCGGCTTGTCAAATCATTTGACAGGGTCTTCAGCCGGGCATGTGGAGAAGGGCCTGCGAGAAGGGAAGAACGGCCGTGGACCCGGTACACTCCAAGGTAGAACGGCTGGTACAGGTAAAGGATGAACTGGCGCTGTCAGATGATCACCTACTAATTAAGGACCGCAAACTGCTAATTCCACTAGCCCTACAAGCAAGGGTCATCGAGCTGGCTCATGAGAGTCACAGAGGGATGGTGTTGACTAAACGCATGCTGTGCCAGAAGGTCTGGTTCCCCAGTATGGACTCCATGGTGGACGAAACATTGAAAACATGCCCCACCTGCAGCCTCATCACACCAAACCGTCACCTGGAACCCTTGAGGATGTCAGAACTCCCTCAAGGGGTATGGGAAGCAGTGGCGGCTGATTTCTTCGGGCCCATTGAAGGAGGGAAATACGTGCTGGCAGTCATGGACGAGTATTACCGATATCCTGAGGCCCAACTCATATCCTCGACAGCCGCCCATCATGTCATACCCGCCCTAGAACACATCTTCTCTGCCTATGGCATCCCAAGAGTGTTCAAAACAAACAATGGGCCCCCATTCAATGGGCACAAGTTGACACAGTTTGCAACCTATCTAGGCTTTCATCACCACAAGATAACACTGTTGTGGCCACAAGCCAACGGGATGATAGAACGCTTTATGGCCAACCTAGAAAGAGCGCTCCAGATAGCCAAACTGAGGGGACAGCCCTATAAACAAGTACTGAACCAGCTCATGAGGGACTACCGAAATACACCCCACAGCACCACTGGGCGAACACCCTTGGAAGTAATGTTCGGGAGAGACATTCAGAGAAGAATTCCCCAAGCTCCACCATGGGAGCAGGTTGCCAACCTCAGCAAGGAGCTAAGGGAGCAAGACGAAGCCGCCAAGGAACGCATGAAAGAATATGCCGATCGGCAGAGAGGGGCGCGGCCAACCCAGATAGAGGTAGGAGATGTTGTGGCTGTACAACAACCACAGACCCACAAGCACACCCCCATCTACTAAGCGGAACCGCTTCTGGTCACGCAGAGGAAGGGATCCATGATTACGGCGCAGGGCTCGGGAGGCCCCATCACGATTAACTTGTCACATTTCAAGAGCATTCCCTGGCTGGGAACGCACCGACTCAGTGGATGCCTGTTCATTCCCATTGACTATGCATCAGACGACCCCTATCAGGGAGATCATGGAGACACAGACGACTCAGACCACAAAGGTACCCTGGACTGCGAGCTCAGTGGAAGTCCACCAGAACTTGTGCGTTCACGCCCGCAGAGAGCTCGGAACAAGCCACACCGCTGGACTGAAGAAATGGACTAGGGGCCCACCTCAGATGTTCACCTGTCGTGAATGTCCTGGTAACTGTTTAAAAAGGGGGAGATGTCACGTTGATGTTTCCATAGTTATGGGGAAGGGAAGTGACGATGGGGAATGGGTTGTGATGGGTGGCGCTAGGCGGGATTGGGCAGTGTCATGTACAAGGTGAATAAAGGAAGACGTTAGTATTTTGCTTGCGCCACGCACAGCGCCTCAGGCCTACCCATGCCTACGACAGCCCATATTACCAAATAACTGTGAATGCAAGCAGACGTCCATAACAAATTAGTAATGATGTGTTAATATTTAGCACTTGCGCTTTATATAGAACAAATATACATACAATATCACGCAACCTGTATGGGTACTCATTTATCCACCTCAGAAGGATGAAAGGCTGAGTTGAGGTGTTTAAGAACCGGCTAAATCAGTCACTCCTGAAGTGTGCCTGAAATAAACCTTTAATGAGTCTAGCATTTATTGTATAGAATTCTAGAAAGACAAATTATTTGGTATTCCCATTCTTTCTTATTTAGGGTCACTGCTGAAAGTGTTTGACTTGTGGAACCCTTATTCTTTTGAAATTGTTTATTTTTTTTAAGATGCCTGAACAAGACAGCCAGCCACTCCAGAAGCAAAGAGACACATGGCGCTGGCCACAGCCCAGGACCTTGCATAAAAAAAAACATGTTTTAGAGCTAGCAAGGGAGACCGACCACAGGGGTAGCAAGGGAGACCTCAGGGGTCGCAGTTGTGACCACTGGCGCCCCTAAATGACATCCCTGATGATAGAATAAATTGGTTTTTTTTGTACAGCCCAATTCAATTTGGTGGCGAATAAGGTCCAAAGCAGAGCAGAGCATAGATGTCGGCAATTAGAGTCCATAGAGAGACGGGTTTCGTATTTCTGACTTTTTGAGTGGCTCGAAAAACACAAAATCGTGATACCTTTATGTTGTGTATAGATGTCTGTATGTTCCACCTCCCAAGGTAGCATGGAATGTAGAAAATACAGAGCAGGGCCGACATTACTGCAGGGCCGCCCGGGTGAGCGCCCGGGGCACCATTAGGCTCCCGCCACGCAAGCTCGAAAGTGTTTATCAAGGCCTCCCACGAGCTGGCATGGTGGTAGAGGGAATGGCAGGTGCACTATTGAAATAAAAGCGCACTGCTCTCAGGAGTGGAGCGCATTTAATAACAATAGGGTGCTTCAGCACCTTAGGGCGGCCCTGATACAGGGGATGGAATGAGAGGATTCGGCCAGATGGCTAACAGGATATGAGAGGGGGCATGCTAGGGTATACTCCACTTTTGCCGAATTCGTTTTTGTAGATTGTGGGGGTCATTCCGAGTTTGGAGGTAGCCATGGTGCTACTAGCACCATGGCTGTCTCCAAACCCGAGTCCGGGTCCGATGTCTCTGAATGGGGACTTACCGGGTTATTCCAACCATGGAGGACCCGGTAAGTCCCCATTCAGAAAACCATTCCCCATTCCCATTTGAGCCACGATAGGGCTCAATGGGAATGGGGAAGGAGCTAATAACGGGTCCGCAAATAGCGGGCCCGTTATTAGCTCCATGGTCCCTTAACGGGTCCCGCTACGGACGGCTGGTCAGACCAGCCGTTCCTGGTGGGACCCACTAAGGGACCTCGAATTGTGGGGTAGGGAGTAAACGGCACCGACATCCTTTCTGGTGCCGTTAGCCCCCTACTGCCAGGGTCGGAATGACCCCCTGTGTCTCTTTTTCTTACCACAAACAGGTCGATGGTAAGTTGGGGTAAGGTATATAGTGTGGGGCTGGAGGCGGGTGCGGGTGCGGATGTCTCCTCCCCCACCCCAAAGTGTTTGTGGTAAAAAAAAAGCGTCAGAATACGCCTGAAATATTTTTGCAAACTTAACATTCGGCCAATAAAATAAATTGACAATCATTCATAGAACCTATACTGGAAGGTGGAGTTTGTCGCTTATGTTGCCATTCATATGCAATAAAGTGTAAACAGCTCTCAAGCAGCGTGTCCAATGAATGTACTTACCAACGACCTGATTCACAGAAGCGTTTTATAATGGCTCAATCCCATAGGAAAACGTTCTGTGAATCAGGCCCAAGTATGGCAGGAGCAAAACGTGCATGGTGACCCATGAGATTCATTGAAATAATATCCATTCTCGGCCAACTGATTTATTTGTTGTAACCCAAACAACAGGTACAGGTACACAGTGGTGCCATTTTATATGAATTGTAAGTTGCATGGAAGGGACATGACATTTTATTCAGTGTCAAAACAAAGAGTAAAAACAAGCGCAGTTGCCTTTACGACTCCTCATTATTGCATTCTGTTTTGCAAAAACAGCCCATTTGCAAATAGCTGGTGGCGTTTACAGACTCTGCTTGCTTTTAGCAGGTGGATTGCACGGGAATCCATTGTTTTGATGCTAGCACCAAAATCTCATGCCACACAAAACCAGGAGCCATTTGAAGGCGGGGGAAGAAGGTACATCAGAAACTTAATTTCCATTGTGTTCCCCTACTTCAGGGGTCTGCGACCTGTAGCTTTCCAGATGTTTTGGTCAACAGCTCCTATGATTCTTCACCTAAATTGGTTTAGGCTGATGGGAGTTGCAATCCAACACATCTGGAGATTGAAAGTTTTCAGGTTCCTATGCTACTCGGATTCCAAATGCCATTACAATCAATTGGCGTGTAAAAATAAGGCGGAAATAGCCTAACTCTTGATTATGCTTTACTTTTCAAAACATGGGGTTGAAAAAAAAACAACACACAGTTAAATGCAAAAAAAAGGTTTGTATTTCTTTATGAGGGGAAATGGCACATATCAATCCTCCAGGAGATTGTTCTCAGCATTTAGATGAAGGAATTAATTCAATGGGTATCTGCCCTCCAAAAACCCCAAGAAATACCGGATGCTGTCTGCTGAAGCCAGCAAGCTCAAGCTTTCGCACAGAGGTGTCAGTTGTCATTTTATTTTTGCAAAGAGCGCTTTGCAGGGACGAGGGAAGGGGGAGTTGAGATTTAGGAATCGAGTAGGGACTAGGGAATAGGATTAACTACAGCTGTAGTAAAATGAAGCAGGTGATTCCATTTCACTTAGATTCCCTTTGGACACATTCAGGCTTCAAATCCTACCAACTAGTTTTAGGAATTTGCCTTTACGATTCCAACCTTAGGTCCACTAATTCAGAAGATATTTTGGGGTGAAGAGTGCTTGCCTCGATTTCTAGTAATTAAATTCCTGCTTCAAGCCAAATGCTGTAATTGGGGAAAAGCTGCCCTTGTTAGCAGGGGTCCCCACGCCCCTTAGCTTAATAGGAGGCATCACCTTTAAAAGTGTCAACACAGAAAGGTCTACAGAGAGGCCAGCAGGGGGCTCCATGAAGCCACAAGTTGTTGCCTCCATGTGATGGCCTGGAAAAAGAAACCTTGGGACCAACTCTGTTGGCACGAGGACAAGCACTTGTAACGATTTTGCTGATTTGCTGATTTATCCAGGAAGAAAGGAAGAGCGATTGCATGTAACTATCTAGATGGGAAGCCACAGACCAATGTGCACAGTGGATTAAGCAAAGGCATTAGAGGATGACTATGGGGGTAGTTCAGTGGGAAGGGGAGCAGGAGAGGGAGGAAGGTCCAGAGAGGGGAAAGTATGGTTGACTGGAGAGTCCACACGATTGGTAAGATAGTCTTTTAAGAGTATGGTGTTCAGATCCTCCTTAAAATGTAGGATGGGAGGGGCAGTCTTATTTGTGTTGGTAACTTGTTCCAGAGAGAGACAGGGTGTGTATTAGGAAACCTTTTTCCCTCGTGTCGTTCTTTGTTTGCTGTCTGGTGATGCTGTAGCATCTGGTGGCACATTGGCCTCTGGAGATGCTGAGTTTCTCGGTTAGAAAGAGCAGTGTTTTGGTTATAACTGATTTGCACTTGATGCAGGCTGTCTGGAATATGAGGTGTGATGGAAGGAGTAGCCAGTACAGCGCCTTAATGTTATGCCACTCACCGGGTCTGAGAGGCAGGGTCGTCAGTTCCGGCAGGTCCCAAAGTGGAGGCTTTATCCTCAATGGCACCTTACACGGGTCTCCGGTTCCTTGCCCTCAATGGCACCTTACACGGGTCTCCGGTTCCTTGGGCACTGCCACGATCGTGGGCCTGCGCATGCGTGGGTGTCCGAGCCTGACTCTCCGTGCATGCACAGTCTGCTTGGCAACCAGGACTTGCGCTCCAAGCCTTGTTTTGGACCCAGACCTATCTCCAGGCTCCGCTTGCAAGGAATCACAGCGTCTCAATGCGGGCAGTTCCCTGATCACGTTCCTCACTCCTGACTAGCTCTTGGTCCTTGCTTCTTGCCTTGCTTTCCTTGCTTCTTGCCTTTTGGTTATCCTGCTCCTTGCTGGTTGGTCCTTGACCCTTCTTGGGTATGTCTGAACTCCTTCCCTGGGTCTGTGTTGGGTTCCGGTCCCTTGTTTCCCTGGGTCTGGGTTGGGTTCCAGTCCCCTGGTTCCCCACCTTTCTTTTTGGGGGATCCCGCTCTCTTCCCCGGTTTCCTGAATTCCCTCTCCTGGCCCCCCTGGGCCTACCTTGGCAGTCTCTTGGCTGCCTCCTGGCTGTCATTCTCTTGTCACTGCTATGCCTTGTGCCTTGCTTGGTACCCTGCCTCCTGGAACCTGTGTACCTCATTCATGGCTGCCTTCCCGGAATCTCCGTTCTACATCTGAACTATAGTTGGACATTTCAGGGCCTTCTCTGCTAGTGCATGCACTGTCCTGTCGTCACGCCGCTAATCTGAGAAGTGCTGTCCCGTGGCATTGGGAGCCAGTCCATCTCCATCCTGTTTAAGTCAACCAGGAAGGTGATGGGTTGGTGCTCACATTGCTTGTTCTACGCCTCAAGTATACGTCAACAGTCTGGCTGCCTCTCCACATCACTCACCAGAAAGAACAGGTACCCAGCGTTAACGAGACACCTCGTTTAACAGATTGAGACGCCTCCCTTCCAGCCCAGACATGGACGAGGTCCAAGAGCTCTGGGAAGAACTGCGGGCCCTTCGCTGCAAGATGACCGCACTACATCAAGGAAACTTCGAATGGATTGTGTCCTCCTACGTATTCCTCATCTTAGATATATCCTTACCTTCAGCTTTGCTGCTTCGGAATTTTTTTCTCTCTCTCTCCACCAGAGGGCACTCCACTCGAGGCCGCGGCGTCGATGTCCCTCGGCTCCATCCATCGAGCACCAACATCATCCAGTGTATAAATGCTGTGAGTGCGCCCGTTGGCCTCAGTTCCGTTTTTCCGTTAGCTTTGCTTCGGATAGTTATAAAGGTGCTTCAGTTTTGTGTGAAAATATGTCGTCCTCCTCGAACCCTTCGACACACCAAAAACTGGATTTAAGAAATGCCAGAAATTTGGGAAAAAGATGTCGCTGACTGATCCCCACAAAAATTGCCTCTGGTGCCTCGGCTCCGACTATCGTATAGATGGCTGCGGTTCTTGTCTGTCGATGACCCACAAGGCCTTAAAAGAACGAAGAGGTAAACTGGCGGTGGGGGAGGGATCCTTGAAGTTTTCTTCGAAGGAGGGAAAAGACTTGGCTGAGTCTTCGATGAAACATCATAAAAAATCTAGATCGAGGAGCAGATCAAGAAAGTCCTCTTCTTCGACCTCCAAAAATGCGAAAAAAGACGACACCGGTCTCCCTCTTCTTCCTCTTCTTCCTCAACGTCATTTGAGGAAGTTATAGCATGTCCTTCAAGACATGACTCTCTGAGAAAAAGGGAAGCCTTTAGGGTTTCCATGTTAAAAAAATTTGACAACGCGGCCCAGACCCCCTCAAAAACGTCTGACGAAGACCATGCCCCTGCTCACAAGAAAAGTGACAGGGGAAGATCTAAAACAAGAAAATCCGACAAAAAATTGTTGAGGGTGTCATCCAGGGACTCTTCCCAGACACCTGATGGAAAAAGCCTACCGGTGCATAAATCGGAGGTAGAAGGAAAAAAGATTGGGTCAGACTCTCATACGTCGTGAAAGACCACGTCGAAAAGGTCCTCGAAGCCATCGATGATCTCGTCAAATATTACGATGATTCATTCGAAGGCATCAAAGGCTACGTCGACAATATCGAAGGTTGTAGCTACAACACAGACACCATTGACGTATTTGTCGACGCCCATGCCTATGCCAATGTCAAAACCTATACCACCCGAAAAGAGCTTTCATCCTGAGAGTAGACATGATTTTATTAGGACCATGTCATCCATATACGAAGGAGAGTCATCAGCAGATGAAGAAGTTTCTCCTGCTGGTGTTAAATTTGGCACAAGACCAGTCCCTGAAGAATTAATTGACCCTCAATCTAAAATACAAGACTTGCATGAGTGCTTGTAATCAGCAAGTGGTCTGGATACTTCTCCAGAATACGAATTGAAAAGCCTGACCCAGCAGAACATGCTGACACACGCTATAGAAGGCTAATGAGTAGAGTTACTGAATTCATGGGATGGGGTAGGAATTCACCTGTATATCAAGATGATGACATGACTGATATCCTTTCAGGAGGACCTCAGCAAGAACCCATACACCCCTTTCATGTAGCCTTACAAAGAAGGGTTAATACTGCATGGGAACATCCTGAAACCATTCCAGCAGTAGATAAAGAATTTGTGTCAAAATATAGACCTTGTAATTCAGATCCAGAATATTTGAGTAAGCATCCATCTCCAGAAAGTCTGGTAGTTCAAGCAGCTACTTCTACTAGAAATGTTGCATACCCAACAATTCCCCCCAATAGGGATGATAAAAAGGTTGATACATGGTCCAGAATTATTTTTACATCAGGGAGTATGGCGTTAAGATCCACCAATGTAACTTCAACCTTGCAAGATTTTCATATAACCTGTGGGACTGCATGTCAGAGGCAGCTGAAGACATCCCAGATGTTGAGGAATGTGATGGATTCCTAGCCATAATAAGGGATGGAAAGGAGGCTTTGGGGGAATGCCTTCAATCAGGTTTGGACACAGCTGACAGTATCAGTAGGTCCATGGCATCTAGCACAGTGCTTCTAAGATATGCGTGGCTAAGGAAGTCAGGTTTTGCACCGGACATGCAATCCAGGCTTCTTAATATGCCATTTGACGGCTCAAGGTTGTTTGGCAGCAAGGCAGATGAAAGTTTAGAGAAGCTGCAGACCTCCAAAGCGGCGGCAAAATCACTCAGTGCCGCTATAAGACAACCTCAAAAACGCCCCTACACAGGCTCATCTTCCTGGAGGGGTCGTCCCTTTCGATGTTATTCCTCACTTGGAAAAGGAAGGGGACAGGCCAGTCAGAGAGGTCAAAGAAAATTTCCTCGGGGGTGAGGAAAAGGTGCTAGATCTACCCCAGCAGCGGCTTCTGTCCTTTCAGCCGCTGCTGCAGCTGCCACAAAAAGACTCTGAGGTTTTGACCCACAAGACCCCAGTGGGAGGCAGGATCTCAGGGTATCTGAAAGAATGGCGGGGCATTACTTCAGATGCTTGGGCACTGTAGGATTATTTTGAGATCAATGTATTGCTATAATGCGGTACAAGCAATTGCACCATTTTTTTTCTCCTGAAATGCCTCTGTTGCAGGAGACACATTAGAGGATTAATGAACTGATATAATTAACAATACTAACATGATCTTAACTTATTAATATCATAATGTGTTCTCCAAGTGCAAAATGAGGCAGGCTGAAAGTCATTTTAAACGGACATTCAGAATTTTTTTTTTCCTTTCTCTTTCTCTGTGCTTTTCACGGTTCTTGCTAAAGAAACAAAACTCGAATAAGCAGTAAATTAGTGGATACAGTTTCATATTGAAAAGTGAGCTATTGTTTGAAGAAGGAGGGTATGACATGATAGAATTTTATTGGGTGCACGTCACCCTAGGGGCTGTAACAGAGGTTTCCTGAAGAATCTCGGGGAGAGAGAAAGGCAGTGGACATTTTTACACAGCTTGGGTGAGAAGCCTGAGGGGAGTTGCTGTGGGGCTGCCTGATTGAGGGGCGTCGTTCCAGTGTACTGCTGACTTTCACAGGCTGGAGATTCCAGTCAATTGGCACCGGTTTGAGGACCAAAGAGTGCAAATTGGAACTGCATGTCCTCGCCGGGTGTTACAAAGGGAAGTCCCGAGCCATTTAAAGAAGGATACCTGTCCAGAGAGTTTGCGTGCTGATCTGCTACAATTTTGCTGATAATTATCTTACACAAAGCGAGAATGCGGTGTGTGAATGAAAGCTATTTCAGTCAGGCAGCGTAGCGATAGCTGTGTTCTAATGTTGCTATTCAGAAATGCAAGTCAACTGATGCACGGTTCTTTTTATTGTTGCGAATAATCTAATGAAATGCCATGTATTTTGCAATTGCTTCTCTTGTGTTTATTCTAGAAAAGACTGCCTCGCAAAACTGGTAATGTATGATTTTGAAATGAAATTTATGTAAATCACAATCCATGTAAAGGCTTCTATTTGCTTCTGTTTTTCTCTGGTACAGTTAGCCCACATCACCCGATAAAAGGGGAGGTTATTAGGTAATATATGTCAAGCATCCCATGTGGAAAAAGTTATGTTATGAGTAATTATAAATAGCTGTGTGCGTGGTTCCACTCAGTGTATGTGTGTGTGACTTCTGAGTTGAACACAATCTGATAGTCTGTTGGACGTACATGAGTCAGCAGAGAAAGAGGCCTCTGGAAATAGTTACACTAATGTAAATAAATTAGTGATTATACCACATGTTATTGTGAATACTTTATGGATGCATAGCTCACTGGTGTAGATAAATTGGTGATAACAGCCATATGTGGCACTCCATATGAAAATGTGGTGTTCTTGAATAATGTAGAGCCTGAGGCCTCTAGAGATCACAAGAACAGTCTAAACAAAAGAAAGGGGTTTTGTATGTTGGGGCCACAAATAAAACAAAGAAATTATGCTCATCACTATACCACAACGAAATGCTTACCAACTAAATGTATCTGTATACTGAAATAATGCATAGCCACGATACCACTATAATACCAAACCCAATCTGAATGCAAGGGGTGATTGTTGCTAAATTACTTTTATTCTTGGTGGTAAGAAAATACTGCTAGGCCCCAAATCTACACAAAATACCCTACAGCACTGGAAACAGTATCCCAAGGTTAATGCCTTCCTTTTCCAAAGAAACCTCAGAATCACCCACCGGGATACAACTCTGTCAAACATCCAGATTCGCTCCTGTTGCAGGAAGTTCTAACCCTGCTACAGAAAGGTGCAAGAGAACATGTACCTGCAGCGGAGAGGTACAAGGGTTGGTATTCCCCATATTTCCTCATATCAAAGAAGGACGGAGGACTGAGACCTATCTTGGACTTGAGAAGTTTGACCAAATTCCTCAGGAAGGACAAGTTCAAGATGGTCACACTTTCTCAGATCTTTCAGGCTCTCCAACTCCAAGACTGGTTGGTTTCATTGGGCCTTCAGGATGCTTACCTCCATGTGCCAATCCATCTGAAGCACAGAAAGTACCTGAGGTTTGCGATTGGCAATTCTCACTATCATTTTCGAGTCCTGCCATTCGGGTTGACCTCCGTCCGAGAGTTTTCACCAAGTTGATGGCAGTAGTGGCAGTGAGTCTCAGGAGAGGGGGGATTCACGTCTATCCCTATCTGGACGACTGAATGATCAGAGCATGTTCTCCAGAACAAGCCCAGGATCATCTGTCCAAGACTTGCCACTTCATTCACAAGCTAGGGATTTCTCTGAATTTAAAAAAGTCAAACATGATACCATCACAAAAGCTCCAGTTTATCGGAGCAGTCCTGGATACTTGTTTGGGCAAAGCCTCGCCTCCCGAAGAGAGAGCTCTCCACATTTTGCAGATTGTTCGGTCTCATGGCATCTGCATTTTTCTGGTGCCAGAAGCCAGATTGAGGATGAGATCCCTTCAATGGGCTCTCAGGACTCAATGGTCCCAATTTTCAGGGGAAGTGTCAGATCTATATTGCAAGTTCCAGCCCAAGTAGCACAGGATCTGCAATGGTGGTCTTGCAAAAAACATATCCTCATGGGAGAATCTTTTTGGCAACCGTAGCCGGAGATAACAGTAGTAACAGATGCCTCACTCACGGGGTGGGGAGCTCACACCAACGATCTGACAATCAGCGGTTGTTGGTCTCCATCGGAGTCCAACCTATTTGAGCTGAGTGCAATCAGACTAGCGCTGAAGGCCTTCCTGCCCTCTGTACGGGGAAAGAATGCCCTGATAATGACAGACAACACAGTGGCCATGTACTACCTCAACAAGAGAGGAGGAGTAGGGTCACTGCCACTGTGCAGAGAAGCAATGCAGCTCTGGGCAATGCAAGAAGGGATCTCTCTATCGGCAGTTCACCTAGCCGGAGAGAAAAACACAGCGACGGATGCTCTGAGCAGGCAGAGCACAGTCTCCCACGAGTGGGAGCTAGCACAGGAAGTCCTTCAAGAGATCTTCGCCCTTTGGGAACCCCTCAAGTGGATCTGTTTGCGATTGGTACCAACCGGAAGTGCGAACTGTACTGCTCAAGGGAATTTCCCCCGAGAGGAGCTCTAGGGGACACGTTCGTAGTGGAATGGGAGTTCCCACTTATATACGCGTTCCCTCCAGTCCCTGTGATCCCTCAATTAATCAGGAGGTTGAGAAAGTTGGGGAAAACCATGATCCTAATTGCTCCGGATTGGGCCAGGAGAACGTGGTACCCGGACCTTCTGGGCATGTCCATCTGCCCTCCAATACGTCTTCAAAAAGAGAGGATCTTCTCTCGCAAGAGGAAGGTCGCGTTTTCCATCCAGAGGTCAACACACTCAACCTTCACAAATGGCTTCTGAGACGTTGAGATACAAGGATTGGGATCTTCCGGATGACGTAATGGAGATCTTGCATTCAGCCAGAAGGCCAGCAACTAAATCCCTGTATCAGTGTCGTTGGAACAAGTTCAGTAACTGGTGTAGAGAAAAGCATGTCGACCCATTTCGATGTAATATTCCCACAATATTCTCTTTTCTGTACACTTGGCTAATCTGGGGCTCCAGGTTGGTACGATAAAAGGATACTTAGCACCGCTATCCATTTTTAAGTGCTCCTCAGAAGAGGAATCTTACTTTAAGATACCTTTAATAATTTATTTCTTAAAGGGCGTAAATAATGTATTTCCTCCAGTACCTTTTCAAGTTCCTGTGTGGGATTTAAACTTGGTTTTAAAGTTCCTCACATGTATTCCATTTGAGCCTTTACATTCTTGTCCGTTAAGGCTCCTTACTTTAAAAACAATACTTCTCGTGGCAATGACATCAGCCCGCAGGGTAAGTGAGTTACAGGTGCTTTCTAGCGGTCCTCCTCACACCATTTTTTGTAAAGATAAAGTAGCGCTTAGAGTAAAACCATCTTTTTTGCCAAAAATTGTTTCAGATTTTCATCTGTCACAAAAAATAACACTGCCTACTTTCTCCCCTCCTCCTCCTCACGCAAGTAAGGAAGAGGAAAGGATACATAGATTAGATGCTAGAAGAGCTCTTAGCTTGTATATTTCAAGATTGGCAAAAATATGTCACTGTGATCAACTTTTTGGCGAATACACTGGCCGCAAATTAGGACTTGCTGTAACTAAACAAACATTATCTAGATGGATAATTTTGGCTATAACAGAATGTTATAGATTGGCTGGGAAAGAACCACCAGATGGGCTGAGGGCTCATTCAACCAGGGGCATGGCAACTTCGACACTTCAAAGGGGTGTCCCTGTGCAAGATATTTGTGCAGCAGCCACATGGTCATCCAGGCATACGTTTATAAAACATTATGCTCTAGACTCGACTTCTTCTCAATGAGGTCTATTTGCTAAATCTGTACTTCATTCTGTACATGACTAGAACAATTCTGTACTCCCACCGCCAATACAAAACTGCTTTGGGAGTCTATCTAAGATGAGGAATATGTGGGAGGACCAAGATCGGCTATATCGTATGCAATTTAACTGGAAACGCGCTTGCCTGGGCCACTCCTCTGGTCTCCTCTAACAATCCCATCCTGAATGATTTTATAGCCTTCGAAAAGGCATTTTTGGATGTCTTCAAGTCACCTAACCTGGCTGCCGTAGCTCAGAACCAGCTGATGGACATCCGACAGGGTTCCGGCAACATCATAACCTATATTAGCCAATTCCGACAATCGGCAACCGATTCACAATGGCTTGAAATCACACAGAAGACCCGAGAGATGAATATAAGGATGAGCTATTGCACATTCCGGAACCAGACTCTCTACAAGTGCTAGTGGACCAAGTACTATGCATCGACCATAGGCTGACGGAGAGAAGAGGTGAACGACGCAGAAATGAGAGATATCATCTTGGCCTCCAGTGGCTTCTTCGGGATCACCAGGTCCTACGGATTTGGGTTCAAAACCTATGCAGCTGGGGGCAGTAAGGGGTCCTTTGTCAGAGATCGAAAAGAACCGACAACAAACCCATCTTTTATACGTATACTGTGGAGCCGCAGGCCACTATTTGGGTTCTTGCCCTCTACGCCCCTGAGGAAGTTGGAAAACTAACAGGCCTGTTGTGTATGGAGAAGGCAATGGCAGGTCCTTTTTATGTTCCAGGCCTTCGACTCATGCAGTCCATGGCTTTGATGTTTGTTTTGTTTGTTTATTCGTGTTTATATAGCGCACAACAGCTCGAGGACATTGTGGCACTTGTTACAGTACAAAGCTTGGTTACTTAGTTACATGGTCATTAGCAATATATATACAGGTTGCAATATAGTTACATAGTCATTAGCAGTATATATACAGGTTACAATATAGTTATATTACATTTGTGTTATACTACAATATACATGGCAGAAGTGGAGGTGGAAGTCCTCCACTTGCTAGTTGAGGAGAGTGGCCTTGAGGTTGTTGTGGAAGACAGAGATGGAAGTTCAGCTCTGAGGGTGGCAGGGAGTGAGTTACAGAGTTTTGGTGCAATATAGGAGAAGCCTAGACCTCCCGCTGTGGCTCTCTTTATGAGTGGTATGTGTAGCTGGTTGGTGTACTGAGCTCCGATGGGGCGAATGGATGTGGTCCTTGATATTGCTTCAGATAGGTATGCTGGAGCGGTTTTGTTGATGCACCTGTGAGTGATGGTGAGGATTTTCAGAGTAATATGGTCTTTGAGCTGGAGCCACCGGGCTTCACGTTTGGCATGGGATATATGGTCTCTTCTAGGGATGCTCATGGTGGCTCTGAGGGCATTGTTTTGTGTGGTTTGCAGTCTGTGAATGTTTTTGGCGGAGGTGCCAGCTAGAAGCGCGTTGCAATAATCGAGTTTGGCTCCTATAGTTGCTCTAGCTATGGTCAAGTGGTTGGTGGTGGATAAGTAGGGTTTAATGGCATTGATGAGTTTGATGCTGAACGCTGATGCAGAGACTATGGCGCTGACTTGTTTGTTCATCGATAGATTTGCATCAATGTGAACACCTAGAGTCTTGACAGAGGATGATACGGAGATGGTTGAGTTGTCTATGTTGAAGATCCTTGGGGGACACCGCAGTTTATAGTGGTAGGATCTGCGTTAGCTGTGTCGGAGTAGACCTTCATGGCTCTTCCTTCAAGGAAGGAAGTGATCCAGGATGCTGCCTGATTAGAGAAATGGGCTGCATGGGTGAGGTGGGTGGTGAGTGTTTGGTGATCTACCAGGTCAAAAGCAACTGATAGATCGAGGAGGAGGAACAATGCAGGTTTGCATGGTTTTGGAAATCAGGATTGCATGGCAGAACAAGAGCATAAACATGTTGGGTCTGTTGTATTGCGGTACTTCTGACAACTATACGTATTCAGCTTTTGTGCCGCACGGAATATGCCACAGCAGTGGAATTCATTGATGGAACTCAGCTATCCTCCGGTCCCATTCGCCAGCATACAGGGAGTTTGCATTTATGGATCAATGAACATCAAGAGCATATTTCCATGGATGTCATAAAATCTCCCTTCTACCCGGTAGTGCTGGGTCTGCCTTGGCTGTTGTACCACAATCCCCATATCAATTTCGAAACACAAACTTTGGTATTTGCTTCCATGTGCTGCAACCAAGGGTATTGTTCCTCTGGTGCTTCTCCGTCATTCTCAAATGCCTTTCCCTCATCTTCTCAAGTCTTGCCCATTCGTCTCTGTTACATCCAGATTGTTACGCAGGAGTATTCAGACTTTCTCAGAGTGTTTCCTGAACCTGGGGACATCCCTCTACTGCCTCACAGGCATTTTGACTGTTCCATCGACCTGTTGCCCAATGCAGTGATTCCCCATGGGAAGATCTATTCACTTGCCCCATCCGAGAAAGAGGTCCTGCAATGTTATATCAAGGATTGTCTCAAGAAGGGTTACATTGTGCAATTCAAATCTACTGCAGACTTTTCATTGTTCTTTGTACAGAAAAAGAAGGAACCCTCAGTCCATGTATTGACTATAGTCAGTTGAATGATATAACATGAAAGGACAGGTATCCCTTACCTTTAATCTGAAACATCGTTGAATCCCTACATGTTGCTCGGGTTTTCACTAAGTTGGACCTTACGGGGGCATACCACCTGGCTCGGATCAAGGAAGAGGACGAGTGGAAGACGGCCTTCAAGCCACCATCAGGGCATTACGAATATTGAGTCGGCATTACAGTGTGGGTTTAACTTGAGGATATCCTCATCTTTTCCACTAGCCAGGAGGAACACATCGGTCATGTTAAGGAAGTACTGCATTGGCTGTCCTTCAATAATCTGTTTGCCAAGGCCTAAAAATGTCTTTTCCTTCAGGAAAGCATGGAATTCCTGGGGTATGTGGTCAGTAGTACAGGAGTTCAGATGGATTTGGCTAAATTGCAAGCTATAAAGGATTGGAAACAACCACACGATCTGAAATCGTTGCACCGGTTTTTAGGCTTTGATAACTTCTACCATTTGTTTATTCCCCATTTCTTGCATCTGATGGCAGTTTTGTCTCGCTTAACAAACAACACGATATCCTCTGGAATTCTCCGGAAGATGCAGCTTTTAAGGAACTAAACAAGGCCTTTATGTTGGCACCCATCCTTCGGCATTTCAACAATGAGATACCATTCTTAGGGGAGACCGATGCATCCGATTTCGCCATTGGAGCAGTGCTGCTACAACAATACCCAGATACTGGAATCGAACATCCTGTAGCCTACTACTCATGGAAACTGTCCCCAAGCGAATGGAACTATGCAATAATCGAGAAAGAACTCTTGGCCATAAAAGCTGCGTTTGAGGAATGGAGACATCATCTTCTGGGGGAAAGATTTCCTGTGGTGGTACCTATTGATCACAGAAACCTACAGTACCTACGCTTGCTGCAGTGGCGAACTTTGCGACATGCCTATTGGACCTTCTTCTCTCTTTTGTAGTGACATACATACCCTGTGCCCAAAACCTGAAGGCGGATGCACTTTTGCGTTCTCTACAGAATGATGTTGAAGAACCAACATTGATATCCCACTGATATACCCAAAAAATGTCTTTCTTACCCTTGCACCACATCTGTAGTCCCTCTTGAAGGACACCCTGTTGGATTTAGCCAGAACGGGGCTATTACATCAACTTCATGTATGTGAACGTGACAGTCTATTGTTCTTTAAGGATCATTTATAGGTCCCCACTGTCAGCCTTTTGTATGTCAATACTACAAGTCTTCCACGATTCCATCATCAGTGGTCATCAAGGAGTCAAAGCCACTCTGAAATTGATGGCCTGCCAGTTTTGGTGGCCAGGATGGGCCAGTCAGGTAAAACAATACATGGATTCCTGTTCTGTTTGCGCTCAAGTCAAGACCCTGTGTAAAAGACCTTTGGGCCTCATAAATCCTACCAAAACACCTTCTTACCCGTGGCATACCAATGCCACCGACTTTATCGTCGATCTGGTGGGTACACCTGCATTATGGTGGTTGTGGATTCTTTTACCAAGATGGCTCACTTAATTCCATTTCTGAAGATTCCCACTGCTCTCCAAATGGCACGCAGGTTCCTTCATGAGGTGTATCGTCTTCTTGGTCTCCCAGAGAAGATACTGTCGTTTCGAGGTTCTCAGTTTATCTCCTCGTTTTGGAACGAGCTGTGTCACCATTTAGACATTCACCAGGCACTGAGCTCAGGGTATCACCCTCAGACCATTGGACAGACTGAATGGACGAACCAAACACTGGAGCAGTACTTATGGTGTTATGTTAATGCCTCAAAAGACAACTGGCTGGACTATCTAGACACAGCTGAAGTGGCATACAACAACTCTCTCCATTCTGCCACTGGTCTTAGTCCTCTGTTTGTTCCTTGGGACTACATCCCAAGTTGCTGCCCCTACGTTCATTGTTACCCAGTGCCATCCTGTCTGCCAATGAAATGGTAACCACCATCCATAACCAACACAAATTGGCAGCTGGTACTTTAGCGGAGGCACAAGAGTGCATGAAAGCCAGGCTGACAAGAGGCGTACCACTGAGCCCATGCTCGGGGTTGGAGACATGGTTTGGTTATCCTCAAAGAACCTACCGGTACGCAATTTGCCTATCAAACTGGCACCCGATTATTTTAGACCCTTTAAGAACACTAACTGCTTATCTGCAGTGGTGTTCCGCCTGCAGTTACCCCCCTCTTGGCGCATCCACTCTGTATCCCACATTTCACTCCTGAAACCCTATGTGCAGGACACCTACGGTCGCTCTTGCTCTCGCCCTGCCTCAATTAGCATACAAGGGGTCCCAGAATTAGAAGTGCAGAAGATATATGATTCGCGGATCCAATATGGATCCAACGTGGAGTACTCCAGTTTTTGAACGATTGGAAGGGCTATCGGGCAAGTGATCGGAATTTCGTACATGCCCCACATTTGGTTTGTGAGTTTTTTCTCCAGCATCCCAGGAAGCCCGGGGCACCTGGCCTTCCAAGAGGGTGTATAGTGTTATGCCCCTCACCGGGTCTGGGAGGCGGGGTCGTCGGCTTCAGCAGGTCCCGACGTGGAGGCTTTACCCCGATGATGCTTTATACAAGCCCATCCGGTCCACGTCTCTGGCTCCTTGTCCGCCAACATGATCGCAGGTCTGTGCATGCGCGGGCATCTGTGTCCAACTCTCTGTGCATGGGCAGTCCGCTTGGCAACCAGGGCTTGCGCTCCAAGCCTTGTTTTGGACCCAGACCTATATCCAGGCTCTGCTTGCAAGGAATCACTGCATCTCAATGTGGTCAGTCCCCTGATCACGTTCCTCGCTCCTGATTAGCTCTTCATCCTTGCTCCTTGCCTTGCTTTCCTTGTTTCCCACATTTGGTTTGTGAGTTTTTTCTCCAGCATCCCAGGAAGCCCGGGGCACCTGGCTTTCCACGGAGGGTGTATGGTGTTATGCCACTCACCGGGTCTGGGAGGCGGGGTCGTCGGCTCCAGCAGACCCCAACGTGGAGGCTTTACCCTGATGATGCTTTACACAAGCCCACCCGCTCCGCGTCTCTGGCTCCTTGGGTGCCACCATGATCGCAGGTCTGTGCATGCGCAATCATCCGTGCCCAACTCTCTGCACATGCGCAGTCCGCTTGGCAACCAGGGCTTGCGCTCCAAACCTTGTTTTGGACCCAGACCTATATCCGGTCTCTGCTTGCAAGGAATCACTGCGTCTCAATGTGGTCAGTCCCCTGATCGCGTTCCTTGCTCCTGATTAGCTCTTGGTCCTTGCTCCTTGCCTTGCTTTCCATGTTTCTTGCCTTTTGGTTGTCCTACTCCTTGCTGGTCGGTCCTTGACACTTCTTGGGTCTGTCTGGATACCTTCCCTGGGTCTGGGTTGTGTCCCAGCCCCTTGGTTCCCTGGGTCTGGGTTGGCTCCCAGCCTCCTGATTCCCTGCCTTTCTTTTTGGGGGTTGCTGCTCTCTTCCCTGATTTCCTGGATTCCCTCTCCTGGCACCCCTCAGCCTCCCTTGGCAGTCTCTTGGCTGTCTCCTGGATGTCAGTATCTTGTCACTGCCCTGTCTTGTGTCATGCTTGGGACCCGCCAACTGGAACCTGTGTACCTCAGTCTCTTGGAATCTCTGCTCTACACCTGAACTACAGTTGGACATCTCAGGGCCTTCTCTGCCAGTGCTTGCTCTGTCCTGATTTCACACTAATCTGAGAAGTGCCGTCCTGTGGCATTGGGAGCCCCTACAGTCCATCCTGTTTTAGTCAACCAGGAGGGTGGTGGGCTGGTGCCCCTCGTTGCTTGTTCTATGCCTTAAGTATACGTCGACAGATTGGCTGCCTCTCCACATCGCTCACCAGGAAGAACAGGTACCCAGCGTTCACGAGACACCTCGTTTAACACTTAATGATGGTGATGATGTGGTTGAGTTTTCTTAGTTTTATGATAGGGCATGCTGCAGTGTGATGGACAGCTTCCAGAGGGCCCAATTTGGCATTTGGGACTCTTGTGATTAGGGGTTTGCATCTGTTGAGGTGGGAGATGATCAGATCTTAGACAACTGTTGTGAAACTCAGGGCAGGATGAAAGGCAGAGGATTCAACTTTGCAGAGCAGTACAAGCTAGTAAAATACTGTTTGGTTATGCTGGTCAAAGTGTGTTTTGAATGAAATGTAGAAGTTGATAGAAAAGCCGAGAGATTTTGCACTGGGAAACAGTTCAGGTGTGACTCTGTCAAGCTTAATGTCACTCATTAAATTCTGAACTTGGACATGCTTGGTGGGGTTTCCTAGGCAAATTAATTAGTCCTTGTAATGTTGAACTTCAGGTATGTACATAATATCAAGGCTTGAATGAGTCACAGATAGTGCTTGAGTTGATGGATTTTGTCGAGGAAACTAATCTTTAGGTTTAGCTGCATGTCATCTGCTTATTGGTGTATTCCGATATCTGTATTGGTGAGGAATTGTGAAACTCTGTGATCTGTTGGGGCTCATGTAGATAAATAGGTCTATTTTGAAGTGGTAGGATGTGAACCACTGCAGGAGTCTTCCACCGAAGCCTGTACATGTGTTGAAAATGTTGAAGAGGGCTTCCTGGACAACATAATTCAAGGTGACAGATAGGATGTCTAGCACTGGTAAGCAGTCGTTTATGATGTTGTGTGGATAGTATCCTCGATAACCTTGTAGGTGGGGGTTTCTTTGCTGCATTGGGGTGGACATTCAGATTGATAAAACTGTAGGTGAGTGTGCTGAGTGATCATTTCATGCAACTGGTTGCAAAGGAAGGGGGCATGCATGATGGGCAATTGTTGGCTAGGCCATCCAGGTTTAGTGTGAGCTTTTTCAGCCATTGTAGGATTTCTAATGCATCTGGGAAGGCACCTTGGATGATAATGCATTGATTGCACTGAGTAGTGTTTTAAGTGCTTCATCTGTGATGGTCTTGGCAATGGATGAAGGAAGGATGTAATCTTTGTAGGTGGTGAATCTGAGGCGTGCAAGAGTGTTGTCCAGGTCCTGTGGAGTAATTGCCCTGAATTCAGTCCATTTAGATTAGCTGCGGGCTTGGGTGGAACATCTGTGGTGTGTTTGGGGCTATCAATGTTTTGGATTACCTTGTATATTTTGCCTAAGAAGAAATTTATTATGGCTTTGTTTATGTCACTAAATTGCGGTATTGCAGGGTCTGGTATGGGGATGATGCTGTACTTCATGGATTGTAAGATCACTCTGCTCTTGTTGGATTTTTCCATGATGGTTGTAGTATAATAATTTGCTGTGGTTGGGGGGTTTAGTGCGCTGAATGCTGACAGAGATTTCTCAAGATGATGATTTCTTCTTGTTTGGCTGATTTCCTCGAGAACGTTTCTGGTCTGTGGCTGGAATGCTTGCTGACTATGAGTTGCTGTGCTTACCAAGGTGTGGAGGTGTTTATGTTTTTTGATTTGAAGTTTCAGTGGGTCATTGGTGTTGATGGTCTCAGTTGGGGTGCAGTTGAATGTGCTGATGTGGGCTTTGATAGTATGTCAAAGGGATGAGACATCCTTCCTGTGTGATCTGGTGGGGTAATGGTGTATGGTTGAGCAGGATGGATACAGTTGGCTGTGTGTCCAGTCCAAGGGGGGAGGGGTGACATCCAGTGGCTGGCGATGTGGTGGATGCCAGGTCAAGTGTATTGCCTTTCTTGTGGGCTGGGTCTTTGATGAGCTGCTTGATGTTTGGGGTTTCAAGCTGATCAAGAAGAGTGTCTGTGGGTTTCTTTGTGGTGTGGCTTCAGAGCAGTTTGAGGTCTGAAAGGAATGTATTAGCTGTGTTATTGACGGATGCTGTTGTGCTGATGTAAGCGATTTTGTCAAGAAATGTCTTGTTGGTTTGGTGTAGTCAGTGGAACAGGTGGATGGTGGCTGTCTGTCTGAGACTGGCTTAGTGGGACGTGGCAAGTACGGAGTTTAATGGGTGCAGGTGTGGTTTGCTCCTATAGTGTGCATGTTTTTGAGGTCATTTGGATGATTGCAAGTTCTCCGCCCACCTTCCCTTTCTGTTTTATAATGTTGGATAAAGTAGCCTGCAGGGATGAGGACATCCATAATGTGTGTAGGGGTGTGGGTGAGCCATGTCTCTGTGATAAATAGTGCATCTAGGTGAGTGGTGATGGGGTCAGAAATGTCTGCTGTATGTAGTACTGCTGAGTGAGCATTTATGAGCATGGGGCTACATGTGTGTTTTAGAGGTGAAGTGTGGATGAGGCTCTGTAGGCTTGAAGTGATTGGGAGAGAGGTACAGGCTGCATCTTTGTCTTAGGACAGGAAGTGGGGAATGAGGTATGACACATATTCTGCTGATATACTTGGGTTGGGTACAGCAGGCGTTCTGGCTGCCCCTTCCAAACAGGAATTGCTCTGGTCTTTGTCTTCCTTTCTCTTTGGTTACCCTATGAGAGATGCCCTGGTATTAAGAGCTATTAGCTGTTGGGAAGGGGAAAGGCCATGTGACCTTGATCCACTTGCATCAGCTGCACAATCGATGGAAGGTAGCTTAAGAAGGAAAAAAAGTAAGGGCAGAATAAAATAGTGCTGAAAGATTAACAGTGATTAACAGGTGGTCGGGACAGGGGTCAAATGACCTTCAACTCTTTTCAAGTCTCTTGATTTACCGTCTTTGAGGAAATTACCTTTTAGTCTTACCATTAACCATGATATTTATAGGGAGAAGAGAACTGGGGATTGGCCTAATTCCACTGCCCTTTAAGGCAGAAATCATAAGATCACAGTAGAGTAGGAAGAAACCAAGGAGATTCCTCTTTGGATTACTATGCTCAAGCCTGCACAATACAAGAAGAACAACCCATTTTAGAGACGGCAATGGTACTACCTACCTGAAATGTGTAGCCGTGGTATATCACGTGCATCATCAAGGCAGCTACATTTGCCCCCAGTATTGACAATTTCTAGCACAACAAGTTCAGGTTATGCAAATAATATGCTGATGATGCTTCCATCACCCCATGAGGCCAATCTGTAGTGCAGCTAGCCCACATTATGCAAACAGTGTCTAGATGATATTTTAAACACCTGGTGTGTCTATGCTTGGATGCTAACGAAGATTGTTGTTTGAAACTACATACCCAGACCACAGAATTAGCCTCCCTCACAATAAATCAAGTTCTCGGTGGGTAAAATAACTGTTCCATGAGGAGATCTGATACGGCAGTATGTGTATAAAGGTTGGGACTAGAAAATTGGCAATCTGGCATGCAGACTTTTTTATTTATTTATTTAATTCATTTATTTATGGAAATTACAGGGAAAGCAATGCATTTTTGCCACAAAAACACGTATACCATTTTTATCATTGATTTATAGAGGGGAGGACCAGTGTCTTAAACAATGGCTGAGAGGATGTGGATATAAGACCAGATGATGCAGGGAGGTAGAAACATGAACCAGCGTCGAGGACAGTACAGCATGATATAGGAATGGTATAGTGGAGGAAGTGCTAAGTTTAGGATGATGGAGTGAGGCGTGAGGGATAAGTGCCATGGGGTTGATCATAGAGAGGTAGGGGGAGACGAGAACTGGGAGATGTGGTGGCATAGAATTCTGTGAACATGGTTCTTCAGAAATGAGGAGAGCTAGGAGGTTGAATTTAAATAGTGATAGAGTCGGTGTAGTGCGAAGAGTAAGGGAGTTACTTGCATAGTAAGGGAGTGAGGAGAGGGAGAGAGCGGAAACTAGAGGGAGACCAAGGGGCATGAGAGGTGGCAAGAAGGTAAGCCGAGGATAATAATGGGGGGAGTAGAAGTGAGATGGGCCAATTGATAGGGTGGGGCCTGTGTATAGTTTTGGAGATAATGAGAAAGAATTTATACTTTGCCCTCTGTCTCCAAGATAACCAGCCTAACTGACGACGGGCAGGGGAAGTGGAGCTGAAGCGGGATGGTTGAAGAGTGTACGGACAGCAAAGTTGAGTTCTTTGTTGAGAGGTGAAAAAGCATAGTTGTGAAGGTGATAGAGGAGTCTGGCACAGTAGTCAGATCGAGAGAGAACTAAAGAGGAGATTAGGTGCTTAGCAGTGCTGAAGGGGAGAAGATGTCTTATTTTCTGATGTTGAGGAGATTAAATCTGGCAGTAGAGGCAGATTCGAAGATGAAGAGAGAGAAATTGTGAGATGGGTCGAAGATGACACCAAGTTTGCTTCAGAAGCATAGTAGGGAACGTGGTTAGGAGAGAACAATAGAAGTGGGGGAGAGGAAGAGATAGCCTGTTTGGATGGGAGGTAGAGAACTTCATCCGTAGTGGAGCATGAGCGACTGAGATTACATCCAGTATTTTATGGTGGAAAGACAGTTAGGCATTTTTGTCCATAGCTCGTCAGATAAGGAGGGAAAGGAGAAGAAGATCTGAGTGTCATCAGAGAAAAGATGATAGGTGAAGCCATAGGAAGAGATCAATGTGCCAAGAGCAGAGCTACAGAAAGTGAAGAGAAGTTGACCCAGGACTGACCCTTGGGTAACACCAACAGTAAGTGGATGAGTGGGGAGGTAAGGCTGTTCCAGGACACCTTGAAGTGTCTGATGGCGAGATATGAAGCAAACCAAGTGAGGGTCTTTTGATACCTAGGAGAGATAGTGTTGAGAGAAGGTCAGAATGGTTGACAGTATGGAAGGCAGCAGAGAGGTCAAGAAGAATAAGAAAAGAACGGCTAGCATGACGAGCAGAAGAGATGTAGTTGCTGACATGGAGTAGAGCTGACTCAGTAGAGTGCAGAAGCCTTCAACCTTCAGAATATGATGCAACTAGCTAGCCACAGCATAACATGGCACTTTTTTCTCTTAGGCACAGTAGGTGGTGACTCAAAACAGCACCTGAAGCATTGCAGTTGGAGAGACCAGCCAGACATGGTGACTCAACATCATAGAAGTTCAGGCATGCCATTTGAAGCAACCCAGGTGTACATCTGCTTTAAACCTCACACTTAGCTTTTTAAGAGTCTGAACTCTCTTGGATGGTTTTGCGAGGCTCCTAACTAATTCCTGGTCTCTATTTTGCTCCTCCACTTACGGCCTTTGATTTTATTGCCTTTCCCTTATGTGCACACAAGTACCTTTGTCTCCTACCCCTCCTACTTGTCTACCTTGCAGGATTGTATATTCTCCTTGTTGGACATTATACTGACTTTGTCAGTCTTCCAACTCCAGGGTGTCTGCTCTAGCTCCCCGTGAGTGGCAGTAGTTGGTCTTACAACTGTGTCAGTGCTCATCAGGAGTCTGTGGCACAGCTGTATTGTAAGGATTACCCGACATGGGAGGGTGTGCAAGGTTTCTACAAATACTGGACTTGTAGTTCTTGTTATATTCTTCTGTTCTCTCGCACTTTTCTACAGGCAACTCGTTTTGTTCTCTTTGCATGTTTTTTTGTTCTCTCATGCCCATTTACCTGGAAGTTTCCAGGTGGTCGATTTGTAAAATTCATTACCCTACCTGGTGTGCTTGAGAGGGAATAGGGAGAATATGTTCAGGATTTAGTAGGCACACATCACATGGAAAACGTTGACACAAAAATCCATTGATTCATTTAATAGAATGTGTAGTTAGGTCATGGGATGGTTATCTTTATGGATCCATGAATGTTTCCCGATTTGTTTTTGCCAAATTACACTTTCGCGGATTTTGTTTTAACCAATGTTACCACTTATCCTTTACTGCAAAATGCCGGGGAGCCCACCCACACCCCCTTTAGTCTCCACCACCCCCTCTATACACCATTTCGAAATGGATTGTGTCCCCCCACGTATTCCTCATCTTGTGATAATTCGTTATCTCCAGGTTCGCTGCTTCAGAAAAAAAAAATCTCGGCAGAGGGCACTTTGCTCGAGGTCGCGGCGTCGATTGTCCCTCGATGGACTCCGTACTCTGTCGACGTCATCAATGGTATAAATAACTAGAGCTGCGCCCGTTGCTTCAGTTCCGTTTTTCCAATCGCTTTGCGATTGAGAACGGCGTGCTTCTATTTTCTGTGAAGAAAATGTTACCACTTATCCTTTACTGCAAAATGCCGGGGAGCCCACCCACACCCCCTTTAGTCTCCACCACCCCCTCTATACACCATTTCGAAATGGATTGTGTCCCCCCACGTATTCCTCATCTTGTGATAATTCGTTATCTCCAGGTTCGCTGCTTCGGAAAAAAAAAATCTCGGCAGAGGGTACTTTGCTCGAGGTCGCGGCGTCGATTGTCCCTCGATGGACTCCGTACTCTGTCGACGTCATCAATGGTATAAATAACTAGAGCTGCGCCCGTTGCTTCAGTTCCGTTTTTCCAATCGCTTTGCGATTGAGAACGGCGTGCTTCTATTTTCTGTGAAGAAAATGTTACCACTTATCCTTTACTGCAAAATGCCGGGGAGACCACCCACACCCCCTTTAGTCTCCACCACCCCCTCTATACACCATTTCGAAATGGATTGTGTCCCCCCACGTATTCCTCATCTTGTGATAATTCGTTATCTCCAGCTTCGCTGCTTCGGAAAAAAAAATTCTCGGCAGAGGGCAATTTGCTCGAGGTCGTGGCGTCGAATTGTCCCTCGATGGACTCCGTACTCTGTCGACGTCATCGATGGTATAAATAACTAGAGCTGCGCCCGTTGCTTCAGTTCCGTTTTTCTGATCGCTTTGCGATTGAGAACAGCGTGCTTCTATTTTCTGTGAAGAAAATGTTGTCATCTTCAATGCCTTCGACACCCAGGACTGGGTTCAAGAAGTGTGCAGATTGTGGGTCTAAGATGTCGATCACCGATCCCCACCGGATTTGTCTCTGGTGTCTCGGTTCCAGTCACCGAACCGACGACTGCGGGTCCTGCCAGTCTATAACCGAGAAAGCTCTTCGTGAGAGGAGAGGTAAACTGTCGGTGGAGAGGGAGGCCTCAAAGAAGGCTACGTCAAAAAGACACAAGAAAGCGACAGATTCTAAGGAATCGGATCACCAAAGGCACTCAAAGAGATCTCGATCTAGGAGTAGATCGAGAAAATTTGTCATCATCGAAAAAAATGAAGAGGAGACATAGATCTCCCTCATCATCATCTTCTTCTTCAGAGTCGACCGAAGAAATTCGTTGTCCGACTAAATCGGATTCTCCCAGTAAGTGGGAAGAATTCCGCAAAAAGATGATGGAGGTTTTCGAGAATGCGGCCCAACCCCCTCGAAAGACCCTCGAAAAAGCCATACCCCTAAAGTCGCTGCATTGGACGACAAAGGGAAGTCCAAGGCTACCATGGCAAAGACCGGTAGCGTTGAGGAATCCAAAAACACTCGAGTCGACGTAAAACCGTTGAAGACTCTTCGAGAGTCGAGCACTTCTCCAGTGCCATCCAAGAAACACAAATCGCTGAAGACTTCGACGAATTTGTCGACGCCTTCGTCGTCGGTAATTTCGACTCCAAAGCCGAAAACATCCTCGATGCCATTATCAAAGTCATCTTCGAATACTTCGAAGACCCCTTCGACAACTACGAAGGATTTGCCAATTCCTTCGAAGCAGATGGAAGAGGAAGAAAGGAGATTCACTCCGTTGCCCAGGTCAGACTTTTTCAAATCTATGTCAGCAATTTATGAAGAGTCTGCTTCAGAAGAAGACGAGGTTACTCCTTTGGGAGTTACTTATTGTACAAGACAAGTTCCTGAGGAACTTATTGACCAGGAATCTAGAATGAGAGACCTAAGTGATACTCTACATTCTGCCAGTGGAGTTGACACATCTCCAGAATTAGAGTTCGCCAAACCTGATCCTGCAGAGCATGCAGATGCTGGGTACAGGGGTCCTATGACCAGGGTAGTTGAATATATGGGTTGTGGTAATGCTTCACCCATTTTTGAACAAGATGACATGACGGATATAATCGTCAAGGGGCCTCAGAAAGATCCTGTTCTCCCTTTTCACAGGGCCCTTCAAAGGACTGTGGAGAAAAACTGGGAGAAACCAGAGACTATTGCTGCTGCAGATAGCATTTTTGCAAGAAAATATAGACCAGCTGGAACGGATCCTGAATATTTGAATAAACATCCAACTCCAGAGAGTTTAGTCATTCAGGCATCATCTACTTCAAAACAAACTGCTTATCCAACTATCCCTCCAGATAGAGAGGATAAAAAAATTGATGCCTGGGCACGTAAAGTTTTCATGTCAGCCAGTATGGCACTTAAGTCGGCAAATGTCACCTGTACCCTAGCCAGGTTTACCCATACCCTGTGGGACTGTATTTCGGCGGCGGCTGATCATATTCCGGAAGGCGAGGAAAGGGAAGGCTTCCTGAATATAGTCAAAGACGGGAAGGAGACAATGGGGGAATGTCTCCAGTCTGGACGGATACTGCTGATAGTATCAGCAGATCCATGGCTGCAAGCTTTGTGCTACGCAGATTTGCGTGGTTGAGGAAGTCAGGGTTTGCACCAGACGTGCAAGCTAGACTCCTCAACATGCCCTTTGATGGCTCGAGGCTCTTTGGCAGAAAGGCTGATGAAAGCCGAGGAAAACTTCAGACCTCGAAAGCGGCAGCTAAATCACTTAGCGCCTCTTTGCGCCAGCCTCTAAGACCCTATTCCGGCTCATCTTCCTGGAGGGGTCGTTTTTTTCGATACTACTCCTCTTTTGGTAGAGGAAGAGGACAGGCTTCTCAAAGGGGCAAAAGAAACTTCCCTCGTGGAGCACGAGGAAGAGGTGCAAAATCAGCCTCAGGAGCGGCATCTGTACCCTCAGCCACTCCTGCAGCCGCCTCCAAATCCCTCTGAAACCTTGTTGCACAAAACGCCAGTGGGAGGCAGGATCTCTCAGCATCTGAAGGAATGGCGGGGCATTACCTCAGATGCTTGGGCACTGGAAACAGTAGCCCAAGGTTACTGTCTCGCCTTTCTAAAAAGGCCTCAGAATCATTCACCGGGAGCCAACTCTGCCAAAATTCCGGACCCGCTCCTGTTGCAGGAAATTTTAACCCTGCTAGAGAAAGGTGCCATAGAACTGGTACCTGTAGCAGAGAGGAACATGGGTTGGTACTCCCCATATTTTCTCATCCCAAAAAAGGACGGAGGACTGAGAACCATCTTGGACTTGAGAAACTTAAACAAGTTCCTCAGGAAGGACAAGTTCAAGATGGTGACTCTTTCTCAGATCCTTCAGGCTCTCCAACTCCAAGATTGGTTGGTATCATTGGACCTTCAGGATGCTTACTTTCATGTTCCAATCCATCCAAAGCACAGAAAGTACCCGAGGTTCGCGATTGGCAATTCTCATTATCAGTTTCGAGTTCTGCCATTCGGGTTGACCTCCGCCCCGAGGGTTTTCACCAAACGGTTGGCTGTTGTGGCAGCAAGTCTCAGGAGAGGGGGTATTCACATATATCCCTACCTGGACGACTGGTTGATCAGAGCAAGTTCTCCAGAACAAGCTCAGGAACATCTTTCGATCACCTGCCACTTCCTCCACAAATTGGGTTTCTGGCTCAATTTCGAGAAGTCCCACATGATACCATCCCAGAAGCTCCAGTTTATCGGAGCAGTCTTGGACACTTCCTCGGGAAAAGCCTCGCCTCACGAAGTGAGAGCTCCCAACATCCAGCAGATGGTAACGAAGTTCCAGAATGCCCAACGTCTACCGGCCTTTGATTTTCTCAGGTTGCTCGGCCTCATGGCATCCTGCATTTTCCTAGTACCAGAGGCCAGATTGAGAATGAGATCCCTTCAATGGGCACTCAGTACTCAGTGGTCCCATTTCTCAGGGAATATATCGGATCTTCTGCAAGTCCCGAGCGCAGTTGCTCAGGATCTTCTATGGTGGGCTTGCAACGACAACATTCTCAAGGGAGAGACTTTTTGGCAACCATGGCCGGAGATAACAGTAGTGATGGACGCCTCACTCACGGGTCGGGGAGCACACACCAACAATCTGACAATCAGCGGTCGTTGGTCTCCATCGGAGTCCAAACCACACATCAACCTTTTGGAGCTGAGGGCAAACAGACTAGCTCTGAAGGCCTTTCTGCCCTCTGTACAGGGAAAGAATGTCCTGATAATGACAGACAACACGGTGGCCATGTACTACCTCAACAAAAGAGGAGGAGTAGGGTCACTACCACTGTGGAGAGAGGCAATGCAGCTATGGTTCTGGGAAATACAAGAAGGAATCTCTCTATCGGCATTTCACCTAGCCAGAGAGAAGAACACGGCGGCGGACGCTCTGAGCAGGAAGAGCACGGTCTCTCACGAGTAGGAGATAGCGCAGGAAGCCCTTCTGGAGATCTTCGCCCTTTGGGGAACCCCTCAAGTGGATCTGTTCGCCACCGCGATCAACCGGAAGTGCGATCAGTACTGCTCAAGGGAATTTCCTCAAAGAGGAGCTCTGGGAGACGCATTCGTAGTGGAGTGAAAGTTTCCACTGCTGTACGCGTTTCCCCCAGTCCCCTTGATTCCTCAAGTAATCAGGAGGTTGAGAGAGTTCAGGAAAACCATGATCCTAATTGCCCCGGATTGGGCCAGGAGAACGTGGTACCCAGACCGTCTTCCGCAAAGAGAGGATCTTCTCTCGCAAGAGGAAGGTTGGGTTCTCCATCTAGAGGTCAAGACACTCAACCTTCACGCATGGTTTCTGAGAGGTTGAGATACAAGGATTGGGATCTTCTGGATGACGTAATGGAAATCTTGCTTCCGGCCAGAAGACCAGCAACAAAATCTTTGTACCAATGTCGCTGGAACAGGTTTAGTAACTGGTGCAAAGACAAGGATGTGGACCCTTTTCAGTGTGGCACCCCAACGGTGCTTTCTTTTCTGCTACATCTAGCTAATATGGGGCTCCAGATAGGAACAATCAAAGGATACCATGCTGCGCTGTCCATTTTCAAGCACTCCTCGGAAGAGGTTTCATATTTCAAAATACCGTTAATAATTCAATTCTTAAAAGGGCTTACTAATGTATACCCTCCAGTACCTTTTCATGTACAAACTTGGGATTTAAATTTAGTACTAAAATTCTTGACTTGCATACCCTTTGAGCCTCTGCATTCATGTCCATTGAGGCTTTTAACTTTAAAAACTGTCCTTCTTGTGGCCCTATCATCAGCCCGCAGGGTTAGCGAACTTCAGGCTCTCTCATGCAAACCACCATATACTATTTTTTATAAGGATAAGGTAGTCCTTAAAGTTAAACCTTCGTTCTTGCCAAATGTAGTCTTGGACTTCCATTTGTCACAAAAAATAGTACTACCAACTTTTTATCCTCCTCCTCATCTGGGCAAGGAAGAGGAGAGATTACACAGACTAGATCCCAAGAGGGCTCTTAGTTTTTACATTTCAAGGATGGCTAAATTGAGACAAGATGACCAACTATTTGTGGGTTATACTGGTCATAAATTAGGCTTATCTGTAACAAAACAGACCATTTCCCGCTGGATCATATTAGCCATAGTTGAATGCTACAGATTAGCGGGAAAAGAACCACCAGATGGGCTCCGTGTCCATTCTACAAGGGGAATGGCTACTTCTGCGGCTCTAAAGAGGGGAGTCCCGGCAGCAGACATTTGTGTAGCTGCAACCTGGAAAACAATGTATACTTTTGTTAAACATTATTGTTTGGATACTGCCTCCTCTAATGAGGGTTTATTTGCCAAGGCAGTTCTGCATTCTGTCCACGAAAACTGAAATTAGTACTCCCGCCTCCAAAATTGATACTGCTATGGGAGCGTATCACAAGATGAGGAATACGTGGGAGGACACAATCCATTCGAAGAACAAGTTACTTACCAACTGTAACGTTCTTTCGACTGGATGTTCCTCCAACATATTCCTTATCGACCCTCCCATCCTACCCCACAGTACAGTTTTACGTTTTCTTACACTTTACTCTCATGAAGAATGTATCGGTCAGGGGGCACGCCTGGGTGTTCCTCCTATATATATTTCATCGAAAAAACAGAACTGAAGCAACGGGCACGACTCGAGCTATTTATACCATCGATGACGTCGACAGAGTATGGAGTCCATCGAGGGACAATCGACGCCACGACCTCGAGCACAGCGCCCTCTGCTGAGTTTTTTTTTTTTCCGAAGCAGCGAAGCTGGAGATAACAAATTATCACAAGATGAGGAATACGTGGGAGGAACATCCAGTCGAAAGAACGTTACAGTTGGTAAGTAACTTGTTCATCTTAACCTAATCTTTTTTTTTTGGTGAAAAAAATTGAAATAATTCTGCAACAGTTTTTCGGTGAAAGTTCAATTCAGTGAAATTTTGTATTACCCTCTTTGCAGCAGGCTCAAGGATTAGACTGTGGTGATGGCTGTTGCTCTTATATTTTAAGAGATGCTTTCAGGCCACAGAGACAATTTTCCATTTAGTCATCACAGATTTAGAAGAAACGGTTCTATAGGACATGGCTCTGTGAGGCACTCCCGGGCATGGACTGAGAAGCTACCAAGTAGAGTGTATTCAAAGAGAACAATGGCATATTCAAGAAAACAGATAGGGGTTGCACCACTAACTTATATGGACTATTTGTAGTAACCCCAAAGTTGGCATTTACAGCGTTTCTTTAATAATAGTGATATTAATTCCCTCCTTTTCCGGTTATTCTCTTTTTATGAATGTGCCAGTTACCAACATGATCCATTCCAGTCTGTAGGTGCTTATCCAGTTCAAATGTGACTTTTTTAGAGATGTCCCCACCCACCCCGGTTGATTATATTGCACCAATTAAGTAAAAAGTCATTCCTCTAACTGGTTTTCCCTGAATGTTCTCCCACATCTTTTATGATATCTCATAAGCGGATTTTGTTTATTTGTGTTACCCTATAAGGTGATTGTCAAATTCATTTATAAAGTATGAAAATATAATATTATAGGTATAATCGCAAATTATTACTAGGCACTCTCATTAGGGATCAAGCTATTCGAGAATAATGATTGATTATGTCCCATTCCCCAAGTCCCAAGTAATGCATAGGTGATATATCCATATACTCTTGCATTTCAAATGTACCTCACAGGAAACTCACCTTGCTTGGACTGCACTCAAGCTCAAGGCCTAATATGCTTTAAAAGGCATGTTTTCTAACAACCCCTTTCCCCTGGCCGCTCAATATGTATTTCTGGGTACTGCTCATTAGTTTGTTTTGAAAGATCCAGAATACTATTTGTGAATTTTGAGACATTGATTTGCTGCCCAGTACTTCTTTTTGGTCCCAGAACCTGAAACCAAATATAGCTTGCTCTGCAGAACCACATAGTCACCAATGCATACATCTTACCCTTTGAAAGAAATTTGATCGGTTACCATGTACCTATGTTGTGAGCATGCAGCACAAAAGCCACACTACTGTATTCATTATTTTAATATACTCTTACCTCACTTGTTCTGTTTGGGGTTGCTGTTTTGCTCCTTCGAATTTTCATACTTGTTTTCAACCTGTGATTATTTGTAAATGTTGTTGCCCACACCCATACAACTATTTAAATCTTGCCGTTTGGCATCAACTATGCCCTAAGGAAGTCCTATTTAAACAATCTCTGGTAGGAACGCTTTTGACTCATACGAAGACTGCGCGTCTTGATTTTGTATATATTTGAATCCAACTGTCGATGCGCAGGGTCATCATGATCACACGTAAAATGCCCCATAAAATCCCTATGAGCAGCTTATAAGAACTTGTGAGACATGAGTGGGAATTTGGGAATACTAACAACTTTATATGAATTCATCAATTTCTTATAATGTGCTGAATGTTTTAAGTAGGATTTGTGTAATATCTTTTAAGATTTGGATATGATCCGTAAAAGAAAATTAAAATGATAAATATGTGCATGGGATGCCATGGCCCGTACCCTGATTCATTTACACAACTCATTTGTTCAAACTATGTAGGGTATGTTTACTGGAGACTGTTAATTTACAATAAAACCCTATTATTCTGAATAGTACAGCAATGTTACTAAGCATTTACAAACGTAGAGACTCTGCTAAACTTAAAAAGCTTATTTTCACATAGGTCTGCCTTGTTGCTAAAGGATTAAAGACTAATGATAAGAAGAAGTTCATTCTAAAACTCTGTATTTTCCTGCCTTTTCTATCCTTTGGGAATCCTTCTTACTTATACTATTTTCTTTTTTCCTCCCTGAACTGGAATTTAGGGCTTTATAGAGGGAGTAGGATTAGAACATGTTCACTAAGACTGTCTACCTAATCCCTCTCCCACATGAACCAAACGCCATTTGGGAGACAGGAAATAAGACACAAATACCTAATTACAAAGGCCTGCAATTAGTACTCTTACACAGAAGGCCACGTGTCTCACAAATTAGCCAAGAGATTTGTGACAAATGTGGATGTGTCTTACCTACGTGACTATGTGCAGGTCTGTAGAAACATGATCTCTCAGTTTTCCTCTCGTTCCCAGCTCATAACAAAAGGGATATGGCAAAATGCAAATGTATACGGAGGAGAGATATATCCATTTGCCTACCTGCTTGGGGGCTCCTTTCTCTAAATTGTACTCGCATCCTTACTTTAAGGACATCACTGGGTTTGAAGGTAACTGTCTGTGCACTGTGTCTCAGCTTACTCACCACCTAGACAGAGCTACTATCTTTGATAGCTCTACTATACAAATGCCTTACCCTTGCACAATCTGAAGGGGTATTTCAGAATCATCATAACTGATATACAACAGTACAATATGGCTGTCATGCCCTGCCAGGAGGGTGGCATGGCCTTTAATGGCTATGTCCACCTTATTGGTCGGGCATGAAAGCCATTCACACCCCAGGTTTTGTCCGGAGTGTGAATGGCTTTAAGTTGTAAAACTTTAAAAAAAGAAAAAGATGGCTGCCGCTATATGGAAAAGGGACTAAGTCTCTTTTCCATGTCTGTGGTGGCCCGATGGGACCAGAGTGCAATGCTCCGGTCCCGCAGGTAAGTGTACGGGAATCGGGACATTTTGGTGATTTGGGGGGCAACAGGGAGGGGCTCCCTGTTGTAATTGGTTATTTATAACACACTTAATACCCAGAGATTTCTAAGGGCGGACCGGGGATCGAACCTGTGGTGCTCCGCGTCGTCTTGCTTCCAAGGCGAGCATGTTGCCCCTGAGCTATCCTCTCGACCTCCCCACATTGAAAGAAAATAAAAAGAAGGTGCCACCTGTGGAAGGGCCTTGGGTGGCTGGGACAACGAGCAGGAATTGTGTATTCTCATGTGCTGATCCAGCCACCTGATTGGCTCAGTACCCTTCCCTGAGTACCCTTCCCCGGTTGCAAATATATAAAGAACCCAATGCCCAAACAAAGGGAATTCCAAAAAAGTATAGAATTGCATCAACACAAAATGTCTATCTGTTAACCAATTCATCCAATAATAATTTGCAGTGGGATCTTACCATGAAGGGTTATGTAATGGGCCATTCATGTTTGTGCCATAGAAAGATCTGTTGTAGAAAATATTTTTGTGTGGTCAGGGGAGATTTTAGTGAGCAGAGGTGGTGGGCAGTAGAAACCAGTAACCATTCACCAAGTAATCCAATATGCAACCCAGGAATTAAAGCAAGAGACAGGATTTATTTCAATACAGCTCTGCACTAGCATCTTGGAGCGTATCAAATGCGCAGAATGGAATTACCATAGTAAATGACCCCAGACCCAAATAACCCTGACAGACCCAAAGAATATGGCAATATACTACTTTATTGTTAGCTCAAATAAAGTAGGGAAATCTGGTGACCATCCAAAATGCAGCTCACCCACTCTCATCAAAGTTTTGATTACACAACGGCTTTATACCTCAATGTGCGTCAGCTATGACATTATCCTACCTGGCAAACAGTAAAACCTATTGAGGGGAGGGATTTGTTAAGGGAATATATATACTTATAATATGTATACGTGTTAATAACATGAGTGGCTGCCCCTTATTTTGTAGGCACGCCTCAAAATACCTATTATTCTGATTATAAAGATAATAACAAAGGGTTGGCTTCTGCAACATTGTATAGTATGTTGCTAGATAGCACTCATGATTAGTTGGCATAATCGCGCACCTTTGGACATTCGGCTACCTAGTTGCTGCTACAAAAAGCTCACGGTGGTCTCCCTCAGTCGGGCTCAGACCTCTCAAAGCAAGAAGTTCAAAGCAAAATGTTCACGCAGGTCTGCCTCTGTCGGGCTCAGACCTCTCAATCACAACACTTGCAGGGGTTCCATTGCTCAAGCTTAATTCACATTCATTAGGGGTTCCCTTCCCCTAACTTATGACACTTCCGGTCTCCCTCGGTCAGGCTCGGACCTTTCACGGATGTCGAAGACTTTCAAATGTGCAAGGCTTTTACTATAGACCACCACAGGATCACTTCGACTTTCTCTTCAGCTCACTCTCTTGTGTTATTTGCCCATGTGTCTCTTGGTCTGGGTAGTTCAGTATCATAAGCACAAAAGTGCTCATGAACAGAATGAAGCCCAGCTGCAGAGAACAACGTCAGACCACTGCCCACTTTGGTCAATTAGCCTACCAGCTCTCATCAGTCAGACCATGAGCCAAGGCTTCCCCTTTGTAGTTGACCTTGCTAGCTGTTTTCTTCTCTGGGATTTATAAGGTTGGCCAGGGTACACAACTATCTTCGTCTGAGGCTTGATGGAAGATCTTGTTTTCGAGTCCTGCATCACATGTCGATTGACCACAAATGTGTCATTTCCTACCTATTATTTACTGTTATTTGATGTAGTTATGCTGGCTGCTATTACTTTCATTGGCTTCTTAAGTCTTGGTTGCTGCATCTTACTTGTGCTTTCTGCACTCTTGATTGTCCAATGCTTGGCACTTGCAGATGTTGTTGCTTCTGCTTAATCTAAGAAAAATGTGCAGTTCGTTCACAGCTTGTCCTGGTTAATTCCCTTTGTACTTTCCAATTATGTCTTGCTGTGTCATCCTTAGTCTTGGAAAAACAGATATTCTTTGTTTCATGCATGAAGCTGTTTTCTGCAGCATTTCTGATCTGCAGCCCTGGTTTGTCTTTGAGGTAGTTTTAACATGATCTGAAGTCCATTTTTTTATCGAGGCCGCTTTCCTCCTGTTATAGTTTCTACTGCAGCAAGCTTCTATGTAACTCAGCCATCTTGCGTTTCTGCATATATACATTCATTGAGCTTCATCTCACTTGTCTTCTCGGCACAGATGATTTCTTCATCTTTTCATACTTGATCACTTTGTTGCTTGGATTACACCTTCATTCTTTAAGTATTCATATAGCGTTTCTGTGTGTCATCTTGCCTTCCCTTTATGACATCACTTTGCTCTCATCTGTTCGCACTTACAGCTCTTCTATGTCTGATAGTGTATGCCGACATCCTACCCCCACTACTACAGCGTGAGTATACATTTGATACGGTTGTCTGAGAGCATAACAGCTCTCATATCTTCAGTGTGGTATTGGGACAATACCTGATGCCATGCACAGAGTCTTCCTGCTTTGCTTTCAGTATGACAGAGGTTATGGGGCCGGCACTAGAGATGACGTCATCTGCTCCTCTACACAGCTCTACAGAAAAAAACAGAGAACTGCCAGATTAACAGAGTCTCCCAAAATACTGCCCCTCCAGCTCACAAACCTCGTGGTTTTATATGGTTTTACACAATGAGACACATACAGAAAATTCAGCAAGATACATTTAGTCAGTTACATTAACAATTAACCTCCTAACACTACCTCCTCCGACCTTCAGGGACATGGTTTTGCCATACCATACGAGAACTGTATAATTCTGCTTGGCCTACCCACATGATCCACCTTCAGCAGATATTTCCAGTACATACAACAAAATACGATCTAGTGTCTAGCACCCATGTGTACTGTGAGAAACCAAAGAGTGTTTCACCTGCTAGTCCACGGGGATCCCTATATCAGGTGGCCAGGGCACAGCTATCACCTTTAGATCCAGACCCTGGGGGTGGACCAGTGCAGGAGGATCACCTGGGTGAGGCGTCTTTAGGGAGTGGGGGTGAGGCAACCGATGGTGAGACGCAGTATTCCCCCCTTTGCCATGGAAGATACACGGAGAAGGGCAAATCCCAGACAAGAAGACTGCATTGTGTATCAAGAGTGGCACCGACCCTCCCGGATGAATGATAAAGTTCGGGAGGTGAGACCAAACATGTGTTATTAACCTTAACTCATGAATTAAAACCACAAAGACAAGAAAGGAATGCACACAGCTGGTGAGTTGGCGAGCAACATCAAAGACCGGTGTGTGTTAAGGAAAGATTGAAGTTGCCACAGTATATCTCACAATTGAAGGCTGCACCCATGTGGATGAGATATGAAGGAAGGCAGACCTGTGGTGAACTTTAAATTACTGATAACTGTGAAGCCAGTGATACTGAGTATCGGAGTGGTCGGGCAAAAGGAAGTAGCCCACTCGAGAGTCTCTGTGAAAGGTGAAATATTTTGTTAAAAAGCAACAAAGTGAATGGACTCTAAAATGCCTAATGGTCAAGATTAACCCCCAACAAAAGGGGAAGTGAAAAGGTGAATGTTTAACTTTTGTGCTATGATAATGAACTACCCAGACCGAGAGACACTTGTGCAAATAAAACAAGAGATTGAGCTCAAGAGAAAGTCGAAGTAGTCCTGCGCAGGTCTATAGTAAAAGCCTTGCACATTTGAAAGTCTTCGACATCCGTGAAAGGTCCGAGCCTGCCTGGGGGAGACTGAAAGTGTCATAAATTAGGGGAAGGGGACCCCTAACGAATGTGAATTAAGCTTGGGCAAGGGAACCCCTGCAAGTGTTGTGATTGTGAGGTCCGAGCCCGACAGAGGGAGACCTGTGTGAACTTTTTGTTTTGAACTGCTGAAGATTCTGTTGCATGTTAACTGCCTCAGCTGCCCCAGGAAGCATAGCATTGGATAGTTTACCCAGGCTTTGGAAGCAAAGGCATTGGCATCAAAAGTCTTGAACTGGATTATCCAAGAGCAAAGGGTTGTTAGTACCCTCTAGCCTCTTTACTTAGTTCCTTGTTAATGTCTGGAACTGCCAATCACAAGGCTTAGAAGAGTGTTGCAGAAGACTTTCCAGTGAATGCCTATGACATGGACTGGGACAGTTACAGATCTTCTGGCATTACCAAGGCTTCCAGAGACAGATTCTAGGCATCCACGCAGGGTAGATCAAACTGTTGCCGGTGATCTGCCGAGGTCTTTTGAGGCAAATTGCTAATTTTGGCAAAAGCCTCTTGCTACGCCTTTAATAAGCTGGTAACTTTGTGGGGGAAAAACAAGTAGCTGACTGGTGCAGCCTTTGAATCAGAACAAAAACCTATAGTATATAAACACAGCATGCCACGTAACTCAGTCTTCAAAATGATTTCTCTGGATATACTGATGGGAGAGTAGGTTATTGGGCTAATGCTGATGTTGTACTACTATGGCGAGCTAATTATCTAATTTATTTATTTATTTATATTTATTTATTTATATTATGTATTTATAGAGCGCTTAAACCCATAGATTGTGTGTTCAAATATTTCTTCAGATGCAGGACATTTTTATAGAGAAAACATATCAAGTGAAAAACCTTGAATTTGATCATTGTACCATAGGACAATTGTTCTTATGTGATTTATCCATGTTCATGTCCACACCATACAATGTACACATGCCTTGTTAGAGATGGACTTGTCCTCCACCTTGGCACTACCCTATGACAGCGATCTCTGATAATGATTTAGGCAGAATGGTATACAGCCCCACCTGCCTACACTGTGAACTGGCCTCCACACTTGGTGGAAGACAAACAGGAGGAACCCAAGCTGCAGGGCCAAGGAACTGGATCAAAGACAAAATATCACTCGAAAGTCCTATTTCGTTCTCAGCCAATATTATCTTTTAACATTACCACTGTTCTCTGCAAACATATCTGAGCCGAGGAAGAGATTTGAGCTGCAGCATATATTTTATTTTGCAAAAGCAGAATGAAAATTAAAGTATAGCATTCTCTGCTATAATTGTGTCTGCTCCATTTTAGTGCATCATGCCCCTGGGTCGACCATCCAATGTCACCCTAGAAGAAGGTTGGCTTGGTGGTATGCATAATTAGCATGTATCCACTGTAAACTGAATGTACTGTAGCAAACATTAATACTGTCGCCAGGACAACTCTCCTGCTCCAATAGTGTTCAATGAAACTTTTTTACATCATTAACTGAAGATGAAGGGATACCGCACAAGGAGTCGATCGTGCACTAACCAAGTTTGCTACTTGTTTTAATGTACCATGCCTGGGTCGGTACTGTGCATTCTGTGTCTGCTATAGTTCCAATACTTCACCGACAACATCTGCCCACAATTGACCACTAAGATCCACACATTAATATATTGCATGCGCCTATTCTGAAGACCTGCTGATGGCCATTGAAAGTCTTGGCAATAATTAAGTGCACCATCATTATCATCATCACCATTTACTAAGTGCTGCCTTTACGTGTCTCATATATTTCCAATATCCCCAAAAAAGAAGCAAGGGAAGCTTTACTCATAATGCTGCATGGTACACAATTCAGGTTGTATACTTCATTTGCTAACGTATAGAAGTACCTGAATCATTTATATTCATCCTGCCACATCTGTTTTTATTTACAACCAGCAACGATGAACAAATGCATTGCTCCAACCAACAACATCATTCCGTTGTTTGGAAATGATCAGAAACATTCATTTGAGTACATACAGCATATAGCCTGACTTTGTTCATTTAGCAATTCAAGTATGTATAAAAGAGCAACACGTTTTAACTTGCAAGTTGTGAGCTGCCTAGATCCTATTTTTTATGTTTTGGCTTTGTAGTTTGCAATCACCAACGTGGTCTGTTGGCACTGATGATTGAGATGGTGTGGCAGAGTTCCATTGCGCCAGCTCAACCTCTGTATAAGAGCCAGATTTTCAGGGATCAGCAGAAGGAGAGGTCATCTGAGATGTTCTTGATCTATAGTGGAAGTCGGTCCCAGAGTTATGATGCTAGCGCAGTGAAATCTTGCTTGACTGCGCAGGATCCGTCGATGGTGGAGTTGGTGCGGCGGGATCTGGATGAGGGTTAGAGGTTTCAGTAGGAGTGTATTCCCTGAATGTGAAAGACTAGAAGTTTGCACCAGTCTTGTTGGCAACCGAGTGCATGGTGTTTGAATGTGATATGTTTGCAGAGAATAGAGAGCTGGGGTGATGTAATCTCCATTGGAGTGAAGAAGGGGACCAGCAAACACAAATTAGATCAGAGAAAATACCAAGGGAAGCAGTGTTTCCATAATCTAGCCTGGATTGCGATTTTGCTGTTGATTCCTGGGACTCTGTGAGGAAACATATGAGTGGATTCTCTTAAGGGAGTGGAGGTGAAGGAGCAGAGGTAGGGGATCACGTTTGATTGGGAGAGTATAGAGGGAAGACCCATATTTTTCACCATTGATGAGGGCTGAAGGCTAGATGGAGGACAGTCATCTGCCAACCCCACCCACCCCAACCCAACACTACCATCAAGCCATGGGGTTGCAAGCCAGCCTGATTGTCATATCTGATGTTGTGGTCTTTCATTTAAGACTAGAGCAGGTCACTGCAATAGATTCCCAGATCATTGCAGGTAGAGGACAGCTAGAGATAGATTGCTTGTTCATATAACAGAGGGGCTTAAAGTGTTTTTTTAAGGTAGGTGTAACAATGACATGTTTTAAGTCTGAGGGGATAATCCCAGAAGGGAGGGGGGTTAAAGAGATGGAGAAGGTGGGTGAGGAAAAAAGAAGTAACGTTCTTTGAAAAGAGCAGTGGGCAACACCCAAAGCGGGAGTACAGGTTTTGAATTTTGGAGAGTAGATGTAGTTTGGAGATTTGGGAGAAGGAATGGAAGTGGATGGAAGATAAAGGTGGTGATGTATTCATTGCTGGGGTGGGGCAGGACAATATGGGAATTCACCGGAGCAATACTGTGATAAGCGGAGTAAAATGTGTCAATAATGAAATTGGAGAGCATTTTGCATATGGCGAGTGAAGATAAGAGAGAAGAAGCAGAGTTCTGGGACTGGAAGGTTTACTGAGAACTACATGTTTGGCACATCACATACCCTTGGGGAGTCCCTTTTGTGTTCCTGATTAGATTTGTTGGGTCTCTGAGATTGGAGTGGTAGACGAGTAGGATTGTTGCAAGATTATTTCCTTGGAGCAAAACTGTTGTTTAAATTGCAGGATGTCTATAGTGAACCATTTGTCTTGGTGCTTTCCTGAGGAGGATAAATAAATATATATATATATATATATATATATATATATATATATATATTTCCCAGTTACAGAGGCACAAAACCTTTGTTTTTTGTAGAGCTGCACTCCCATCACGGAGATTTGGTTTTGCCAGAATGCGGCAAAAATTGCTGAAAAAACGGGTGAAAGGCACTCAAAACAAAACTGCTGAACAAGAAAAAGCTTTATTTTTACAATGCAGTTTAAAAAAACAGCTTCCCAAAATGTTTTCATGCCAGAGAGGCTGACTGACGCGTTTTGCCACACTCCTGTGGCCTGCTCACAGTAACTCCTCCCTGTGTTGGGAGTCTATTTACACACCTGCATACAATTAGCAAAAAGTGAAAAGTGGAAAGTGAAGAGGCGACTTAGGCTTGATGGTTTTAAAATTCTCTCGGCCATTTTTAAGAGGACTAAATGGGTCTTGTAAAGTATATGCACATTATATCAAATGCTTGCCCCAAACTTGATTGATGTGTACCAATATTATTACGTTGCTCTAAGATGTTTTAAGAGCAACGTTTCATAAGGCTACATCATTTATTTTCAAAACATCTTTATATATATATTTTAAATTGGATATTTGTTTAAGGACTCAGGAAATTATGGGGTTACCTGTATCCTGTAAAATGATGGTGCTGGAGTCAGGACGAAGAGCTAGGTCAGACTCATATAGAAATGGTAGTAATGATTTTATAGAAACTGTCTTCCATGGTGTCATAGTGAGAAAAGCTGGAGGACTGGAACAAGCAAAAGGAAAGCGGGGAGGCATATGAAGAAATGAATTCTGAAGTTGTCCGTCAATGGGGACGTTTGAGTGTAGGAGATGGTTGTGGGATCAGTGTTGAGGAGCGTGTCTAGAATGAGGTTTTGATGTGCGTGGGGCCAGTGACTAATTGTTTGAGGCCAAGAGACTCTATGTTGTTGATGAAGGTACTGGAGGCAGGAAGATTGTGTTGGTTGAGCCACATGTTTTAATCTCGGGTGATGGTGAATTTGGAGAATGTTACAAGCAGGTGAACAATGGTGGCAGCAAAAGACAGCCAAGTCTGTTTGCAAGGATAGTGAGGGACTGGTGTAAAGACCCATATTTTTTTTACTGTTGATGAGGGTTGAAGGCTAGATAGAGGAAGGTCATCTGCCTTCCCACTATCATCGGTACACATTCACATGCCACGGGGGTGTAAGCCAGCCTGCTTGTCATCCAGTATGTTTTAAGTCTTTAAATTGCGACTGGAGCAGGTCACTGCAATAGATTCCCAGATCTTTGCAGGCAAAGGATGGTTAGAGATAGATTGGCTGTGCATATAACAAAGCAGCATAAAGTGGGTTTGTTGAAGGGAGGTGTAACAATGGCTTTTTTGAAGTCACATAGGGGGGATAATTACAGAAGGGAGTGTAGTAAAAGAGATGGAGAAGGTGGTTGAGGTAAAGCCAGAGGTGTAGACAGGGTAGGGCTTGAGCGGGCAAGGCCCACCCAAAACCTGTAAATGCCAACTCAGCAACAACATGTACAGATGTTAATTTCACTGCCGTGGGCTCAACTACATTAGCTTCAGGCCCCACTTGATAGGCAACCCTGGCTACGCCTCTGGGGAACATTCTTTGAAAAGAGCTGGGGAACATAGGCCAAAAGGAAGTACAAGTTTTAATTTTGGAGATTAAGGAAAGTGGATGTGGTTTACAGGGTTGGGAGAAGGAATGGAAGTGGATTGAAGGTAGGGGTGGTGATGTATGGACTGCTGTGGTGGGGAAGGACAAGCAGGGTTTTCTGAGGAGCAATGCTGTGACAAAAGAAGTCAAATGTCTCAATAATTAATTTGGAGAGTCTTTTTAGTTTGGTGAGTGAAGTTGAGAGAGAAGAAGCTGATTTCCTGGATTGGAACATTCACTGAGAACAAAACTAGTTTTTGGGAGGTGTTTGATGCATTGCATACTGTGACAAGTGTGAGGGGTCAGTGTTGTGGGGTGGACAACTGTTTGAAGATCTTTCAAAATATGCCATGGCGCGCACCCAGCTGAGTACCCGCAGAGTACTGACTACAACGTCTGCACCTCGCTCTGCTCCTACGTGCTCCTTTCAACTTAGATTATACCAACGCTTTGTGGACTTCTCTGAGTGCCTGCCGGAATTAGCCACGTCCCCTTTGACGTTCCATCTACAAATTCGAACCGTGCGCGCACCTGCGCGCGCCCACCCAGCTGAGTACCGGCACAGTACTGACTGCAAGGTCTGCACCTCGCTCTGCTCCTACATGCTCCTTTCAACTTGGATTATACCAACGCTTTGTGGACTTCTGAGTGCCTGCCGGTACTACCACTGGGACTACTATTACTACTTTACTTTACTACCCCTCTAAACCACTATACTCACTTAATATACGCTTTTTCTTTACTTCTAGCAATTAGCCACGCCCCTTTGATGTTCCGTCTACAAATTCGAACCGTGCGCGCAACTGCGCGCGCACCCAGCTGAGTACCCGCAGAGTACTGACTGCTGACCGCCGCACCGCGGCGCAGCGTGTCAGTGGGATTCTCTGCCGGTAAGCCTATATTTTGCTCTCATTGCCCAAACCTATCTCGCTTATACAACCCAAGTAGTCCTGTCCTATTTCTTCGTCGTTTCCCTTTGATTGGGTTTGAGTCTGAAGTTACTATCTCGTTCAAGATAGACAAACAACTGTCATAGCCAGTCAACTTCTCTCGATACCATGAAACGCCTCACTGCGGGCATGCCCCGAGTCCCGAGTCTCCTAACTCAGCGTCAGAGTGTATCTAAATCCCCAATAAGTATGGCTCTCACTAAACCTGGACCTACATCAAAGAAAAATATAGGCTTTTCTCCTGACATTCGTCATTTCCTACTCAATACGGATTCCACTGAAGTTCTTCCTCCCAACACTCAATCGCGAAACTCCAGTTCTAGAGTTACAGATAATCTGACTCTTCTGGAACAACGCTTTCCAAATAAAAGAAGTCAACCAGCTCACTTGTCGGTCTTAACAATGCAACGCTGTGCATCTCTCTCCTCCAGTCCATCTGACAATGACCACTTTCATACGCCAACATACTTACCTGAATTCTGCATTGAACCAACCCAAAGCAACCCTGTACAACTCCCTCAAATTGCTCCGGCACACCCCCCCCAGCTCCAGCCTCCTCAGGCTTCATACTCGCAGGTAGCAAACCCTTTCATTGGAAAAACATCGACTCACAATTTGGTTGCTTCTCCTTCTTCTGACACAAGCAATCCCTCCTTCCCCCTTTTACAACCGCTTTCTTCCTCCACTCAAGGGGCCGACCCCAATCTTATTGAATTTATTCCGTTTCAGACAGCCGTGCCAAATATTGCCAATATTTTTACTCTTTCAAAAACTCCTGAGTTATACACTACTGATGCACCTGAGGACATCATCTCTCCAAGCGAATCCCAATCATCACTAGTTGCCTCATTTTCCAAACCAATAGCTCGCCCTTCCTTTGGATTTCCATCCATTGTCAATCCTGCCTTAGAAGCCGCACTAACTGCTATCAATACAAGTATTTTTTCACTGATCAAATTGTTTGAAGTACTGGACCTTAGATCAGCTACCCAACACGATTCATTACTCCTCCTACACAAGAAAACGGATTGGGTTGCGGCCTATAAAACTAATACTAGCTCCACTGAATCAAGTGTCGAGCTTCAATCTGTAATACCGCTGGAGATAGAAAAAATATGGGCAAAGGAACCCTCTTTTTTAGGGGGCCTGACTCTTGAGGGTAGAAAAGATACACAATTATAAGGGGGTAGAGTCAACAGGCTTCCCTAGCCAGTAGCGTGATGGGTGGTCGGTAGGACCTTGCAGGAAAAATACTGTGTCGGTAGTTAACCATAGACAAAAATCACCACAATGTGCATGAAACAATGATCAGCATTTATTTTCAAAGAAAAGAGAAGGAGTTTTGTCTGAAGGAATTCTTATGTGCCGTGGCACAACACAAGTACATATAAAAGTGCATGTATACTCTGCACGGTGGTGGGTTAGTAAAAGGTGGTTACAGAACATTCAGTGTAACGCCATTGTACAGTGAACATTGTTAAGTTGATAACAGTCTCTTATACATATTGTTCAAGGTCACAATATATCAAACAGTGTCTCAAGTTGATGACAGTCTCTTATGTATATTGTTCAAGGTCACAATATACCAAACAGTGTCGACACTTGGATGTGTGTTTCTGGTTCGGTAATTGGTTAGCGGAGCGCAGGGCTGGTAGACATGAGACAGCGCTGCAAGATGGATACCGAACTGTCTTCAGGACGTGTGCATCAGTGGTCAGAAAATGGCGTCATCCTGCAGTGAGATGGACAACTAACGTTAAAAAATGGTGAATTTGTCTAACATTAGTGAAAAAAGGGAATGCAAGGAACAAAAGACCTACCAGGCAAAGAATAAACGCTCTGGCTGTAGTCCGTAAGTGGAGGCAGCTGCTTAAGATGCGGCTGGGGCGGAACTGCAAAAATCAGGCGCTCGAGTCTATAATTGAGAGGAAGAACTATTAGGAAAAGGGCATAAAGGTTATGCTCCTACTAAGTGAGGGAGTGCTGATAGCTGGAAAAAGACTAAAACCGCACGCACCCCAATCGTAGTAAATAACGTGGATAAGGTGGAAACTAATTGAATAAAGTCTGCTGCAGTACGACGTTATTTCATGTCTGCTGTGCATATGAAGAAATTAAAGTACGGCCAGTATTGCGACTTCATCGGCAGAGTTATCAACAATGGGTGCCGTGACAGTGGTTCTAGATACAAGCCGGAGGTCGAGTGCCGGTAAGATAGTGAAAGGGGGTCCGAGGGGAGTATCGGACAATTATTGTAAAACGGAACGCAGAAGTGCGGCCGTGAGCTTACCTATTAGTTAGCCAAGTGAACTGTGTCAGTCGAGATCTGTGCGCAAGCGTAGTGGACAAGCCTCGGTATAAGTCGAGGTATTTGTCAGTGCGCATGCGCCGGAGAGTAATGTCTACGTTGTGCGCCAGTGGGCCAGCCCATCAGGTACCGGTTCAGTATACTAAATTAGTTCGATCGCGTTGAAAAACATGATTGAATATCCGACATTGTGAAGCTTACCATGAATCTGGCATGGAAAAACACTGTTTTAACCTTGTATTTTACATGGTGTGTCGTTTGAATATGCCATCCGTGTGCAATAGAATATAGTCACACATAGCCCCAGTGAGCTGTGTAGGTCTGAGTTTGTGCGCAGGCGTGATGGACAAGTCTCAGTGTGAAACAGCATACTAGTGGCTGTGTATGTGCCGTGCGCCGTTTATGTGATGTGTAGGGCTCATGTATCAAAGATATCAACGCTAGTTGTCCATTTGTTATTAATACAAAAAAAGGCAATCGTAACAACATATTAACAGAACAATTCAGATAATCAAATATACGATGATTTATGATATTGTACTACATTGTTCAGCGTGTGGCAACCAAAGAAGGGAGTTATTACACTTTGTTTTAATCAATGTATGTCATTGGAGAGGTATTTTGGACACATTGAGAATTGTTTAACAAAAGGTCAAAGTGAAAGCGGGAAACAGATCTCGGGGTGTGTCATGACAGTGGTCAGCCAAAGGAATGGTTTGAGGATGAGCACAAATAAGCTATAGTAGTGTAGTCTCTGGTGTAGCGAAACAATGGACTATTTGTTAAAGAAGAGATTCCATTCAATCGAGATATTGAGGCCATGTTTCACCGAGTCCAACCGGTAGATCCACTTTTGTTCGAGTTTGCGGAGGGCGAGATCTCTGTCGCCTCCGCGGAAGGGATTGCGGACTGTTTGTAATATTGCCCAGAATAAGTCATTGTGAGTGTGTTTCATTTTCTTATAATGTGCCACCAGAGGTTTGTCATCGACCTGATTTCGTATGCACGATCGATGTTCACATATGCGTAGTCTGATTTCTCTTTTTGATTTGCCTATGTATATCAGGTTACACGGGCACTTTATAATGTAAACACACCATTTGGTTTTGCAATTGGTGAAGGAATTGAGTGTCCACGGATTTCCTTTAAGGTCAATGGTTTTGATGTTCGCTGTTAGGCTGCAGACAGAACAGTTTCCGCATTTAAAATGGCCTTGCACCGGGGGTAGCTGCCATAATGTGGTTTGGGTGTTGCTGGTGGTATCAACCTCAGGGTATGTGTGTACAAGGATGTCTTTTAGATTCCGATTGCGTTTGAACGCAAAACGTGGTTTTTCTGGTTTGAAACAATCTGTGTGTAGCTTATCCCAGTGTTTGAGGATCACTTTACGTATAGAATTACTCATGGGGGTAAAAGTGGTAACGCAGGTCATTTTTTTCTTTTGATTGATTTCTGACAGTTGGGGTGAGGCAGATCTCTCGGTTGGTATGTTTGACTCTTCTTCTTGCCTGACGGATAATGTGGCTAGGATACCCACGTTCTTTGAGCCTAGTTGCTAATTCTTTACTTTTCAGATCATATTCACTCAATGTGGAACAATTACGTCTGATACGTAGGAATTGACCAAAGCGCAGATTCGTTTTGAGGCCCAAGGGATGGGAGCTTGAGTACTCTAGCAAAGTGTTTTTGGAGGTTGGTTTGCGATATAATGTGGTATTCAAGGAATTGTCTTGATTCTTGGATATTTCTAAATCTAGAAAAGGAATCTGGTTTTTACTGTAGTCAATGGTGAATTGGATACAGACATTTTGGGAGTTTAACCATTTCAGAAATGAGTGTAGGTCCTCCTCTGTGCCTTTCCAGATCATAAAAACGTCGTCGATATATCGTAACCAGCAGCCAATTGAATTCTTGAAGGTGTTGTGTTCAGCGTAAATAGAGGACTTTTCAAAATTGTCCATGAACAAATTTGCTACACCCCTTATAATTGTATACCGCTGGAGATGCCACCAATTGAAGAGGCTATTGTAGAGGCCCACCCAAGTTCTTCTATGCCTGCACTTGACAGTCCTATTGATACTGTTCCTAATTCCCCGACATACAAATTGTGGAAAGACCTTTATACGAGGTTTTTGCGAAGCCTGTACATATCACCAGGAGAAGAAGGAGAGATAATAGGAAACGTACAGCGCAAGGCCCTCAAAAAAATCTCCAAAAAATAAGAACAAAAGTCCAAAACCAAAAAATGTATTGCTAATTTGACGTCTGGTGATCGTACGTCTTATGAATTAGCCGACCAATTACCAGAACAGGGTTCAAAATGTCCTGCTTCGTCTCTAGCCTCCTTCTTACCTCTTGTGTTGGATCTTGACATCTCCAAAGGTAAGAAGCTCGATTCTGTTCAGCCTATATGCAATAATAATGATGAGCAAAATCAATCCAATATGAATGATACACATGAACAACTTATGAATCTGTCTGTATACCCCAATGATCTAATAACTGAGGTTGTACACCAGGGCTTACACAATTTTATAGCCAACAAGCAACATCTATTGCCAACTTTTCATGTTAATTTTGACATCAATTCAACCTTGTTTAAAACTTTAGATTAAAAGAGAATTGAAACTCAATCAAGCTCTCATACTCTGATCGAGAAATTTACCCCCATAGCTGCCCCACGTTTATCTCATCAAAGTACTCATGCAAACTCTGAGTACCATCAGATAACTTCAGAATGTTTACCAACTCAGAATCTTGATTCAAGATGCTCTGTGATTCCAAGACCTCTACCCAAATCTATTCTTAGTCCCCCTTTAGATTTAATCCATGAAGAATACAGACCTGACATCTATCTGCCGAATCCTACAATTCTGAAAGATGAATATATACAAGTTACAATGCTGGGCAGGGTCTACTCAGACCGATTTCCAATCGCACAACAATTGTGTCAATACTGAATTCAATTCCATCACTCTGTCAGATCAATTCAGATGATATAGTTTCAGTATGGTATCCAATTCCTGCTCAGCAAGATGTTAGTGCAATCAATGTTCGATCAGGAACTGTTAAAAATTTAATTTGGAAAGAAAGGCAAGAACTATTTAATAGAGGCCTGCGTCTAGAAGCTTTTCTTCCTCCTCCTTTGGCTAATGAAATTAACTCCAGGAATCCAAATGTCAATTCGAGGGAACAAAACACTAAGGAGGTAATCAGTTGCACTTGCAAATCAGATCCTCACGCCAATAAGACGCCCCCTCCTTCTAAATGGGAATGGTTAAGAAATGAAACTAAGAATCTCAGGAGCACATTAAACCATTAGACCTATCCTTCAAGTTTATCTCATAGTTGTAGCTTAATGTCATGGAACACTAGGGGGTTTTCTCATCTTCACTTCACTAATGCCTCGAAACTAAACAAATATGATGTAGTTCTCTTACAAGAAACTTGGATTCAATCTGCTCCATGCTGGGAAGATCATCAGATTAGCATTGTGGCGGCTTCTAAGTTCACGAGCGGGCGTTCTGCGGCAGGCCTTTTTGTTTCAGTCTGCAATGACTCCCAGTTATCTCTTGGAGCCTGACCGTCCCCTGATATTGGGATTCAAGTTGTAAAATTATCCACCACTAACACTACCCATCCCTTATTCCCAAGTTGTTTGTTGTTAAACATTTATTGGAATCCGACCTCTCCATCTGAACCTCAATTTATCGATAAAATTGAAAATCTCTTAAATTAATCTTTAATGAATCCTAATATGAAGACGGTCATTATCGCCGGGGACTTTAACTTCAATTGCATTATACCTAACCTGAAATACAACTCGAGAGCTTACAGATGGGCCAAATTGCCATCCCTAAGAAAGCATTTGATGCTAAATGGCTCAACACCAAAAGATTCGACCGCTAAGCCGACGTGGAATCGAAATACCAGTGAATCTATATTAGACTATGTCTACATTTCTTCTGAGGCAAATAAACTGATTGCGTCATTCCAGGTAATCCCTACTAAGCTTAGTGACCACAACATCCTTAGTGTTTCTTGGTTGCCTCCTTGTGTTGAAAATTATAATCACTATTCTCTGCCTCTTGATATAAATAAGGCAGGTAACCGTATTAAACTGATTGATTGATTGATTTAAATGGTATCCTGCCCAAATTTCAAAGCTCAAAAATAAAATTTTAGAATCAAATCAACATCTTCCGACCCTACCTAGTATGTTTTATAATGCCTGCATACAGATTTTAAATCAAGAAACAAGCAGTCTAATTCGTACCTCCTATTCGCACAAATACCCACGTTCGTTACAAATCTCGAACATGAAAAAAGAAATGAGACGCAAACTGAGAAGTATATCTGCCAAGGCCTGTAAGGTATCAAAAAATAAAATAAAAAGCAAATACAGAATTAATCAAGAACGAGCAGAAACTATGTTGAAAGCACTTATTACCAAATCCACTGGTGAAATTTGGAAGGTGATTAATAATATACCCTCTAATGCACATAGATCTACACTGTTGAACCCTATCTCAGAATCTGTTTGGTCTATGCATTTCCAGTCCTTATTACAAAAATCGGCGCTGGCTAACAATTCAGAGTTTATAGCCAATCCGGTTTTAACAGATCTTGAATTTGATGAACTTGACATTCTAATTATAATAAAGAAACTCAGCACATCAAGAGTTGCCGGGACCTGACCAACTCACTAATGCAATATTAAAAAGAAACCCTGAGTTTTTGGGCGTCTGTGTTGAAACTGATCTTTTCAAGAGTCATAGAATCGAACCAAATTCCACCCTTCCGATACCAGCATAAGAATTACATTAACATCAAATGGCTTGTTATCAGAGTCAATCGGAAATAATTCTGGTTTAGAGCAAGGATGTCCGTTTGCATCGATATTGTTTAATTTTTACATCAATGATATGCACCTTACTTTTAACTCCGCACACTCATTTCCACCAACATTGGATGACCAAGAAATATCATATTTACTATACGCAGACGACCTGGTACTTTTAGACAGAACTCCTATTGGCTTGCAGAGAAAGCTGTATGCGCTACATGAATATGCACAGAAAAATGAATTAATAATTAACATGTCGAAATCTAATATACTCATTTTGAACCATCATCGTCCCTCAGCCAATTATAACTTTAATTGGAGATTAGGAAATGATACCCTAAATCAAATACAAGAATACACATATTTGGGTATCAACTTAAACTCACATCCTCTTGACTCACCATATCAAGGTGAACTCTTAACCAGAATGAGACTACTTGCCATACAGAGCAAAGCTTTACAGAGAAATTATGGGAAATGTTCTATTATTCCATCTAGGATTTATTAATTACAGAAGGTTGTTCCAATAATAACATATGGAAGCCAAACTAAGATCAATCCCAAGGCTGACAAGTGGGACATCATTGAGGGGATATATTGGAAGCATATATTACCGGTCCCTGCTTGTACTCCTATTTCCCTTATTAGATTTGAATTGGGTCTTGTATCATTGAATGCTGTAGTTTCTTTGTTTATGCTAGCCTTATATAGGAAATGTTTAAACGCCACTGTTACATCTATGAATCTGTTTGCTGTACTTAAAAAAAGTTTGAGATAAACCTATTTTTAAACCGCTTTTAGAATGGAAAAACGCTTGTCTTTTAACACTGCGCGAAGCGGATATTTCTTTAGAAGAATACCTAGAATTCCCATATAAAGCAAAACTGAAATTGTCGCGAAGCGATTGGATAAACACCATTGAGCAGATTAAGGTATATCAAGTTGTTAAAAAAGGTGCTTTCCAATTGCGTGCTGTCAACGTCCTGCCTCAATATCTTATTAAGTTCCCTTATATAAAATATGCAGATGCCTTCCTATGGTTTCGATTTAATTTACTTCCTACTAAAGACAAACTAGCTTCGTACAATAACTCTCTGAATCTGTCTAGATCATGATCCTGATTCTGTTGAGACAACAAAACATCTTTTAGTAGATTGTTAATCCCTGCTAGACACTAGAACTCGTTATCTACAAAAACATTTCAAACATAGATCACTGTTGACGAAAGATGAATTGTGGGACGTAATATTCAACACATCTAATACTTCTCTCATCATAGACTTCGTACAATTCTTAAAAGAACTCAGTTTGATTTTGTTTGGTTAAACTCTGTCTATTTGATGAGAACCTGTTTATCCCATTTACATGTATAGATTTCTAAACAAACCGTCGCAATATTAAGGTTTCTTTACAATTGTTTGATGGTCAAAGTACCATACGGTAGCACCTGCTTTTGACAGGCACACTTTCACCAGTGTCAATCTCGTGCCTACCCCACGGTGTAAGGCCTGGTGTCAGTGAGAACAGAGAGGCATACTGCCAGAGCAAAGTCCTGCAGGCCTTCTGCTGCTCTGTCGTCAGATCGGGAGAGAGAGGTACTCCCTCCACTGAGCCATCCTGAGGGTTGCTATGCAGCAAATCAGGAAGGGGCTCACTCTCAACCTCTTCTTGCTCTGAAGCTAGCAAAAAACATGAGACTTCGGCTCGCCTGTGGAAAGGCTTGAGCCTATTAACATGGAATACCTGAGGGGCTACGCCCGAGTCTCCCATGTCAACCAGATAATTGACCTCGCCCATCTTGGAGATTATCCTGAAGGGTCCAGTCCACTTATCTGCCAAAGCCTGAGGCTTGGTAGACTCCATCACAAGGCCTTCCCTCCCGGAGTCCAATCCACTTGCGATGCTTTAAGGTCATGCCAGTACTTATTCAATTCCTGGCTGGCCTTGAGATTCGCTTTTGTCTGACCCATCATCTGTCTCATCCTCCGTCTGACGCCTAACACATAGTCCCCCACTTGCTTGGCGGGACCTGGAGGGGTGGCCTCCAAACCTTCTCTGATTAAGGCAAGGGGCCCTCTCACAGGATGTCCAAAGAGTAACTCAAAGGGGCTGAAACCAACACCCTCTTGAGGTACCTCTCGGTAAGCAAACAGCAGGCATGGCAGGAGAAGATCACACTTCTTCCTTAGGGGATCTTCCAAAGTGCCTAGCATGCCTTTGAGAGTTTTTTTAAATCTCTCAACGAGACCGTTGGTCTGGGTGGTAAGAGGTAGAGAACTTATAGGTTACCCCGCACTCTTTCCACATGGTTTTTATGTAACTTGACATGAAGTTGGATCCTCTATCAGAGACAACCTCCTTAGGGAATCCAACACGGGTGAAAATGCCCAGGAGAGCCCTGGCAACCAACTTGGCAGTAACAGTCCGAAGGGGTATAGCCTTAGGGTACCTGGTGGCATGATCTACCAAGACCAGGATAAACCGATGTCCACCTGACATGGGAGGGTCAAGGGGACCGACAATGTTGATGCCCACCCTCTCAAACGACGTGCCAACCACTGGCAATGGCTGCAGTGGGGCAATGACACTGCCTCCAATTCTTGCTAGACAACTGACAAGTCGGACAGGTCCTGCAGTGGGACTCAACTTCTACTCCCATCCGGGGCCAGTAGAAATGGGCAGAGAGCCTCTGCTTAGTCTTCTTGGTACCAAGATGACCAGCCAAGGGCACCTCATGCACCAACTGCAACAGGAAGGGCCTGTAAACCTGGGGTACCACCAACCTCTTGAGGGTACTAGGTTCAGGCTTAGTGGGCTCACTAACAAGGAGCTCGCCCTCCCAATAGAACCTGAATGTCCTAGGCACTTCTCCTTGTGCCTGGGACAGGGCCTGTTTCCTCAGACCATAGAGAGAGTGGCACTCTCTCTGTCCCTTACAGAAGTCCGCCCGGGAGGGTCCCCCTTCAGCTAACAAGCATTGAAGGTCGGGATGATCCTCCGGGTCGAGAGCCTCTCCCACAGGAAAGTCTTCTGGCTCTTTTCCCACAGGAGTTGAGACGGGATTCACCACTGGACCCAGCCTGTCCGGAGCATGGATCCCAATGGGTGCTGTCGGAACAGCCAGAAGGGCAGGGGCTCCCTCCACAGAGGAGGCCATCTTACTCTTCCGTTTTCTTCGTGCCTTGGGTTTCCCCATCGGTAAGGATACCGCGCTTGTAGCCGGACCCTTTGTGACCTGCGATCGGGTGACCACCACAGCAGCCATGGGTAGACCATCCGTGATCATCCCTAACTCGACCAAATCGTTTCCCAACAAAATGTTCGCAGACACATTGTCGTGAAGCTTCGCTGTCTTGTCTCCAATCGTAATGTTGACTAAGGCTACAGGTGATAATTTGGGAGGCCCACCAGCTAACCTGGTGGTTCTCAGAGGAGCACCTACATAGTCCTCTTGCTTGAGCAGGGGCCTGTCCACCACTGTCATGCTTGCCCCAGTGTCTCTCAAACCAGTAGAAGGCTGGCCATTCAGGAGGACACTTCTCAAAGACCTATGAGTGTTCTGTGGGATAGTCGCCAGTACTTCTGCGTACTGGTCCCAGGCCTCAAGGGACACTAAGGAAATCTCTACGGGAGCCCCAAAGGTGATCCCAGTAGAGGAGGAGAGGACAGTGGCCTCCACCTCAGGTACGGAGTAGGGATAGGTCCGGCTGACAGCCTGGACTCCAAGTGCCTTAACCTTACACTTGGGGTCACCCCTTCAGTGATCCAGAGCCCCACAATCCCAGCATATGCCGGGAGTGCAGGTTACGGTACTGGAACCACTGGGACCCTGCTTTGCAGCAGGCGGACCACTACTCTTACTCCCACCCACAACAGACTTATCCCCACTAGGTTTTTGGGTCTTCGGAGAGGAAGGTTTTGGTTTACCTGACTGTGACTGCTTTTGGGACTCATCAGCTTTCTGAGAGGCCCCCTTTTCTTTGAATTCACTGACATTCAGTGTCCTTGTCTTTGAGTTCAAGATCCCTATTCTTGAGTTCAAGATCTCGATTCTTGAGCTCTACTTGTTGTGCCAACTCCTCTTTCTTAAACTCAGCATCTATTTCCAACTTGCGATATTCAACGGCCAATTTCATCCTTAATAACTCAAGCTCCAAGGAAGTGCTGGGGTTCGGAACAGAGGCAGCAGGATGGTGGTATTCCCAGAATCAGATTCGGGGCAACCCCCGGGGTAGAGTCCTCATTGGTTGCATCCCCCGATTCAAGAGTTTCACAATCAATCTGGTAGTCCACCAGGGCAGCTATCAGCTCAGCCCTAGACTTATCCACAAAGTCTAATTCCCTGGCTTCACAAGCACTCTGGAGAGCCTCTAAGCTCATCCGAGTCAATTTACCATTCGCAATAGATTCCATTGCTTGTAATGGATTTATCTTGTACACAACTAAACCTCAATTTAATAAAGTGCAAATATTTTTTAAGTGCCATGGTTATACACTGATTCTTAAAACCATAAGCATCCCATCGCTGCCACCAGTGTAAAGACGCCGGAGGGGGGTGTCGGTACTTCCGCTCTCTATATGGTAGAGGAGAGGCACAGAGGACCCCAGTCAGGATTCTCTTTTCGGTAGCTATGGTCGAGCAATCAAGGCCTAGCTTCTCAGGAGGTGATTCGGGCTGGTTCTTAAGTACAGTGTAGTCCCCAAGCACCCACAAAGGAATGTCCGCACACTGTATCAGTTAAAACACAGTCTTTATATAATTAATATTCAAAGGTATATACAATATCACGATAATGCACTGTGTGCTCGGAAAATCAACAATGGTAAATATATACAGTTCTAAAGTGGTACCACAACGATTATTAGATCTCATTAAAGTGCATCAACTATACGGTCAAAAAGCCACACAGGTCAATAAAGAGGAAACCAGCAGTAGAGAGAGGAAGGAAAGCAAGATGGTTGAACAATTGGCAGAATGCTTGCCCCGTACCATTAGACACAGTTCTGTGTGGAGATCCCCCCACCTGGGCAACCTGTAGGATAAAGATACAAGCCCAGTCCATATATTGTTCACAATAGACTTCCCAATAGTTCTGCAACCCCAAAGTACCTGGCATTGTAGCGTTCCACGTCGGGGAATCGACAGCCCTTCTTGAGTGTCCTCCCTTTAAGGCAGGAATCACGGGTCGTCGAACGTCCGACGGAGAACAGGTTGAGCTATGACGGTGAAGTGGCAGCTTTGTTCCTAGCAGTGCTCGTTGACGGGGAAGCGTAAATGTCCTGCAAGGAAGAGGCGTGTGGGGTACTTCGGTGTCGATAGTTCTGGACCGCAAAGAGTTTGAAGAACTGTGGCCACTAAGGGCGTCGAGTCGTCGGCATCTCTGTGGTCTTTGGGTGACGGGAAACCCACCAGCGGATGCTCCTCGGCGCATCGACGGTCAGGCCTTCTCCAGCAGGATACAGCGGCGACGATGCGGACGAGAGCGTCATTGGATCAATGAAGTTCTTAGCCAAACGGGAGCACGGCGGCTCCAGTCGGCGACGGCGGTCGTCGACAGTGGAAGACAACAGTCCGGGTGCTTCTCCTTGTGATTCTGCGGCGGTCCCTGTCTCAGGTCGGCAGCCTGTCGAAGGTCTGTCTACCAGGGAGCTTTGGCAAAGATCTGCTGGTGCATGATGGTCCCTCGTAGCTCGGGAAGAGGACACCTTACCAGGTCCTCTCTGGGTCAGTCCTTGGAGGCACAGCAGCTTTCAGACAGATTGGGAGGGAGAGCAACAGCAATTCTTCTCGTCCAGCAGGGCTTCAAGGTCAAGCTTCAGTTACTCCAGTTACTCATCGTAGTGGACTTCAGCTTCTGGACACGATTCCTAGCAGTGAGAGGTCCCAAGATATACTGTTGATCTCCCATTCATTCCGCTGGGTCACACCAGATACTAGACACCCACAACATAGAATACGTATTTGTCACACACTCCATTCACCCAGGTCCCACCCACAGGCGCATCCACAACATACGGTCGTTGAGAAGGCTCCAGCCAGTCTGGTCAGCACTTCCCCACACTACCATATAAGGAACTTCCACCCAACAGCCAGGCAGGGGGAAGGGACAGAGTCAGGGCTTCCCGGGACTTCGGGAAGATCAAGGTAACAGGCGATGGAAGGCAAGAGGCCATGGGGGGCATTTTGTCTCCATCAGGAATCTACCGATTCCAATGACAGGGCCTGGGCATCCCAAAATGGAGGACGCTCAGGCCACCAGTCAATTCAGCACGTAGCTGCCACCAGCCCGTACCCTGCTCTGTCCACAACATACGGTTGTTGAGAAGGCTCCAGCCAGTCTGGTCAGCACTTCCCCACACTACCATATAAGGAACTTCCACCCAACAGCCAGTCAGGGGGAAGGGACAGAGTCAGGGCTTCCCGGGACTTCGGGAAGATCAAGGTAACAGGCGATGGAAGGCAAGAGGCCATTGGGGGCATTTTGTCTCCATCAGGAATCTACCGATTCCAATGACCGGGCCTGGGCATCCCAAAATGGAGGACGCTCAGGCCACCAGTCAATTCAGCACGTAGCTGCCACCAGCCCGTACCCTGCTCTGTGGGTCACACACAGGTCCCACACACACACAGGGTTGCACCCCTACCCATGGGTGCCATAAGGGTATCCCATGGGTCTGTTCACCAAACCAAGAGAGAGAGCTGCACCACCAGGAGTCCCACATGAACTCCTGCACGGAAAACACGACAGAACACACGATAAAAAGCAGTAAAGGACAAGGATACGGAGGGCCTGTCCCTCTGATGCATTTCCAGCATCACAGTCCCCCACTCTTATACTCACTATCTGCTCTTCCCGCCTCATCTTTATACTAAGCGGTTCTATGGACAATGCAAAAAGTAGAGGGGACAGCGGACAACCCTGTCTCATACCTCTCTGTAGGCGAAAGCCCTTAGATATCGTCCTATTAACCACCACTCGCGCACTAGGCTCACCATATATTGAGCCAATTGCTCACTGCATTCTGTCCCACAGTCTCACTTTGCGCAGTACCACTTGACTCGGTTGAATGCCTTTTCGGCATCAAGGCTGAGCAGCGCATATACAACCGGTGCCGCAGACACATGTTGCATTAGGTCCAGTGTCTTCTGTATTGTATCGGTTCCCTGACACCCAACGATAAACCCTACCTGATCTGATTAGATCAGTCGCAGCATTTTCCCCTCCAGACGTGTGAATGCGTGTGAATATCTTTTCATCCACATTTAGCAAGAATATGGGGCAATACGAGGAGCACATTGTGTGTTCCCTCCCTTATTTAGGTATCACTGTTATTAAAGCATTACTAAACGATGCCGGGGCCTTCCCAGCCTCCAGTATGTTATTGTATATTTTATTCAGGTAGCCCTGGAGGACACCGAAGAATTTCTTGTAAACACCTGTCGTGTACCCATCTTCTCCTGGGACCTTCCTATTTGGGAGCCGTGTAATTGCAGCCAGTACCTCCTCCCCAATTTTCAGGCTCTCTAGGGACTTAATGTCAAGGTCAGTGAGCCCCACCATATTCAAACCCTCAAGGAATTCCTACAGCTGCATTCCTGCCTTAGAGCTCTCAGTATCACAGAAGCCTTCATAATACTGCACAAAACCCTCTGCAACCTCTGCCGACATAGCCCAAGTGGAGCACCCGGCGTCCCTCAACCCTGTGAGCCACCGCTCAGCACTCTGTACCCTGAGCCTCTCAGCCAGCAGCACGTCAGCCTTGTCCCACTTCTCGTAAAATGTTTGCTAAAGGTACTTCAGTTTAGACAGAGTGCCCCTTCATCTTCCATGTTGCCTCTAACATCTCCTTGTCATATCCCCCTTATCTCTGCATCTGTGACTCCCTATCTGCAATACTCTTCCTTAGCACTTACTCCTGCAATCTCTGTTCTCTTTTCTCTGCGCTCCTTCCCTCATGAGGAGCCCCCTCCAGGTGGCCTTCCCTGCTTTCCAAACCACATTTATGTCCATCCCTCCCATGTCATCTATCTTGAAATATTCTGTGATGTCCCCAGATAGTTGCTCAGAAAAGAGTGGTTCTCCCACACAGAAAGTAGTTATATTTCCACCTACTCTCTGATCTATTAATCCCCTCTATGTCTAATTCCATCACTACCATATCGTGGCCAGACCACCCCACCAGCCAGATGGCACAGCGGGTAATCCTCTCCCCCTGATCTCCGTTCACGAGCAAATAGTCAATCCTGGTATAGGTGGTGTGATGGGCGGAGAAAAAAGTATAACCCTTCGGCCCTGGATGCATCAATTTCCAACCGTCCCCCAACCCCTGTGCTGCGATTGTACATTCCAGGTGTCCTTTCCTCCACCCCCTATCCGGGGCAGCCGAGTCTTTTACTGACTTCCTGTCAAGTGCTGCATCCACCCATGAGTTAAAATCCCCTCCGATGATGAAGAGATTCCCTATCGGGGCCAGTCTGCTGTCCAAAGCATGCCTGACCCTGATTTGGGGCGTAAAGGGCTACCAGCACAATCTGCACCCTTACCTATAGACCCTGTTTTATGAGCATTTGTCCCTCCAACTATTTTGTAACTACACCCCTCTGTAGCCGGCACTGCCTATGCAGTATTATTCCCAATCCCCTTGCTTGGCCAATCCCAATGCCCAGTGGACCTGCCCAATTCCCTCCCTTGCAGCCGTTTCTCTTCCCCCTCCACCAGCCTAGTCTATTGCAAATTCTACACATCTAAGGCTGCATTTCGGAACATACGTGTGACCAGGGAACTCTTTGTGGGTGAGTTCATCCCTTTCACGTTCAGGGTGTCAACTACTAACCTCCTCCACCACTAGTTCCCATCACCCCATAGCCCATTCCTCCAACAACATCCCACACTTTCCACACACAGGACCCCCATGCCTCTCCTCTCATATTCCTTGGTGTTGACTATTATCAGGAAGGTCACAGTACGTACATGCTACCCGTGAGATTCCCCAAAGTAACCATAACTCAAACTGGATAAACTGAAACCTGCAACTGGCAGTACAAGTTCTGGAGATGCCCTCTGTCCTTCCAAGGGCCACTTGGATTTGGAGTCAGATGCCCCCTATCAGCTGTCATGTAGGTGCACTGCCATTCCTCCCACACAGTATATCCATCTGGAGATTGTGTGTATTTACATCTCCCCTCCTCCCTCCAGGCACTTATTGGACCTTGCGTGGGGACGGTCCATGTAAGAGCATATACTTGTGCCCAGTCTGCCCTCTTCGGAGGGCCCGAGGATGATGCTTGCTTTCCCTTGTTCTCAGATGGACCTGCCTACATTTCTGGCATCTCCGCGTTGTCCGAGGTTAAATGGCCCACGGCCTGCTCTGCCTCCTCTGCCTGGTGAGGTGATCCGACAGTGCCTGCGTTAAGCTTATTATTGTCCAGGCCTTCTATCTTGCTTTCCACTGTCCCCACCCTACCTGTGAGGCCTGCCAAGTATGCTTGTAAATCCCCGCAGAGCGCCTTGATTTCTGCCAGGATTCTCCTGATAACATCCTTCGTCGCAAAGTGTGATCTGGGTATTCCCGCCAGCATTCTCCCCTCGGGCACTGGCCCGGGTGCCTCACCTTGCCCTCCCTTCTGCATGTTCTTGGGTACCAGCTCTGGGTGGTAGTAGGTCAAAGGATCGACAACCAAAGGGTCGAATGGTCAAATGATCGACACCAAAGGACCGAAAACCAAAGGACGGATTTCTTTTTTATTTATTTTTTAAACATTTTTTTAAATTTTTTTGGGGGGTCCTCTCCAAACCCCCGTTTTTGTGGTAAAAACTACTTTTTTTCACTAAACAAAAACCCCCCAAAAAAATAATCAACAAAAAAAATTCGATCCTTTGGTTTTCGATCCTTTGGTGTCGATCCTTTGACCATTCGACCCTTTGGATTCGATCCTTTGACCAGACACCGCTCTGGGTGACGTCTCTGTGCATCCAGTCCTGTTATATCGGCCGTCATCCGGGCACTTACAAGATGGAACCTCCCCTTCTGTGGTCTTTTGCTGCGGTCCTTGTGAGCTCCTCATTCTGAACCCTCCCAGTCAGGTGGGATGCGCCCCTTTAGAGTAGAGCACCCACAACTAGAGGCGTGGTGTGATAGCCTCACTCTTGCTGACACTTGCCTCTTGGCCTGCCCTTGGCTCGCACCCAATGCACTCCCCAGCTGACTGCTGCCACCTTCGTGCCACCTCCTTTCCTGGAGCCAGTGACCTCCCCTCCTTCACAGTCTCCTCAGTATTGCAGCGGCCCACCAGGGAGTCCTGCAACGTTGGGAACCAGGTGTCACTCCCTGGCTATGGGCGTTCTCTGGCCTGCTCCTGCCGGGTTTCCTGGATCCTCTCAGCCCTCCTTGGCTCTGTTGAGCAAGTTTGCCTTCTCCCAGGTCAATCACTATAGTTAAAGGTCTGTTGCAGGTGCCCGTTCCTGCTCAAGGGCCTATTGCCCCACTGCCACTAGTCCCACTGCTGCTCTCCAGGGGTCAGCATTCATGTAGCGCCTCAGTCCAATAACCGCCAGTTATCCTCCATTCCAGTGGAGCCAGGGTGCGACCATCCGTTATCACGGTCTGCTGCTTCCTGGGCTCTCCGATAGCATGCACCTCACAGGCTGTCCCATCCTTCCTCCCCCCGGCACGGCATGCCGTGGCTTCCATGTTTGTGCTCATCTGGGCAGCAGGGAGTCACACGGGAAGAGCCACCACAGCTCCGTCCCTCTTCTGGGATTCCCTGTGCCTCCGACGGCAGAATCACCAAGGTTCGTCTCTCCAAGCTGTGCCGGTGGTCTCCCTTGGGTGCGATGGAGCAGGCCTTTTCGCCGCTCACCCGGCATTCTACACCTTCGATGGCTCGGCCCGCTGATCCTCTGGGACCCGTCTCGCCACAGCCTTCTGGGCACGTCAGGGGTTCCAGACCCCTTCTGCTACGTTAATACCACCATACTCTGTTTCAGGACAGCATGGCACAGCTCTTCTGCATCTCTTCCTCGCCGGTAGAAGCAGGAGTCCAAGCACAGACAGTCATGCTTTGCTGCTCCCCCTGGTGGTCTCTGTTTATAGTCTTTTAGCTTCTTGTGAATTAAATGTATGTTACTGTTACACAAAGTATAAGGTTCAATCTTTTGGTAGATGGACGGATATGTAATTGTATTCCTGTAGAAGAAAAGGATAGAGTTCAGGCCTCCTTGGGGAATGCCAATAAGACAAACAAGACCATTCGTTAATGTAGTTTCCCCATGGTAAAGATTGTAACTTTGATATCGTCACCGTTACATTTTCTGAAATGGTCTTCACAGCGTTCCCTTCCTTAATTAGGGACATTCAATCACTCTCTGAACAGTAATAGTCTTCGGTTAGTGGGACAATGGGTTTTCACAGCGTTAGCTTCGGATGCGAGTAAGAAACTTTAAACTCTATATGCGTGTATTACAATTCCATTGTTCAAAGGACTTTTGATACAACAATTAAATTCTACTCACTTAGAAGTCTTACGCAAGTGGCAAAGGATCTGGTTACAGTTACCAGCAAGGCTTGCACAATGTTTTAGAATGCTGTGATTCAATCACCAGTGATTCAATCATCAGCATCAGAAACACTTGCTCTATGGTTTGCACTGCTTTTCAGACTTCTGCTTCAAATTCTGATGCTTTTGGCTCACTAGGGACCCGCATCCTTCTCCTGAACTAGTGTCTTTGGTCCGGCCACCTGCTTTGGGAGTCTCCTCTGTTCCCGAGACTCTCAGCTTGACAATTACTTCTGGCCTCAGTCACTGGCATGCCAACAGCTCATCAACCGCGGCAATCGGGCTCATATAAGGAAAACGGCTTCTCCTGCACGTCTTCTGCTGCACAGCTTCTGCACTTCCGAGTTTGGGAAGACAGGCCTCTCGCAGAACACACAAGTGAAATCCACTGTCTCCACGTTCTGGCATCGCTCTTGTTCTCCCACTTCTGATTAGTTTGCCAGCCTTGTGCCTTCCTTCTGCCTACACTGCTACAGCCTGCATTCAAGCTAACATTGCAGCATCTTCCACTCATTCTCTTTTCTTCTTCGTGAGGGGGCATTTAATGCCTCCCTGGTCCCTTCAGCTGTGGGCTGTTGGGCTCAATTGCCTGACTACTGCACCTGCATGCTTCTTTTGGCCCTCTTCCTAATCTCAGTTCCTCTAGAATTCTGGGACTTGTAGTCTCCTTCAACAAAGTGAGTTTTTGTCATATTTAAGTTACTTTTAAGGGTAGATGTAATTCCCTTAAAGTTATACAGAGAGGGGCTATGTACCCATGGGTTTGAGGAAGCTGTTTAGTTTGGGATACCCAAAAGGATATTTCTTTTGGTAGTTTGCTCAACCTTCCCAACATTAAGGTGCATATAACAAGGGTTAGGGACATTAAAATGACAATGGGCCTCATTACCGTTGTTACCGGACCGGTAGAGTACAAGTTTGCAGGCCGGATGCCCTTCCAGGTCGGACCTGGAGGGCGTACGGCACCCGCTCGCAGACTTTGACGATAGCAGCGGCACCATTATGAATGGTGCTGGGGCTATCATCCTCCCCATTCCCATTGAGTCTCATGAGACCCGAATGGGAATGGGGAGTAACATTTTCCGATGCCTTGCTTCACGGACCACTGGGGCACTAATGCCTCTAATGATTCCCTAAACCCAGGCGCTGGAAAAAAAACACAACTCCGGCGGCAGCCTGCTGTTTTTACCAGCACGGCTACCGCTGGAGTTATAATGAGGCCCAATAAGCCATTACCTCTTTAGGTACCTTTGTATGATTCTTCCTTTCAGAGAAAAAATACTGTGTCTTATCCCATGAAATCTCCTCACCACCCTGGGCCCTTTCTCCTCCCAGGTGATCCTTCCGCAGAACACCACCTGCAGGGTTGGTGTCACGATCATCCCCCTTCTGGAAGCTCTGGGATAGTTGGACGCACCACCATTAGAGCGTCCCTCCATGCCTGGTTGCCGTTATGTGGGTTGTAGTCCAGTTCATTTCCAATATGGCTGCTCTTCATTCTACGTGTTGGACTGTTTCCTTCCAGCCCATGCGTTGCAATCCTTGTTTGTTTTCCGACGGGTAAGCCGCTAGTGTTTTCCTTCATCTTTTGCTTTCCGCTCCTGGTATTCCTGCATTGCTTTTCCTGCTCCTGTTTTCCTGCTTACCTTGCTACCACTCGCCTTTTTCAGTGCTGTTGCTCCTCCTTTCCTGGAACTGTCGCTGCTTCCTTCTCTGTGTACCTTCTTCAGACTCCCTTTTTCCTTCCTTAATTGGCAGCGCTCCCCTTCTGCTGCCTCTGTGGATTTCTTCCTGATCATGCTTGCTCTGGGGAGACCTCTTTTCAATTCCACACTATTGAATACGCTGCAGTCCAATGTCTACATGGGTTTTTGTGTCTGGAGGCTTTTTCCCTTGCATGGGCTGTTGCTGGAGGGTACGCCATTCTGTCCTTTTGTTTGACATCCTCAGGACATAGTGGCTACCTCCCAGAACAGACCCTACAGAAGAAGAGCTCCACCCGAAGCAAGAAATCCGAGCCATCAGAATCTGACCCCTCCACGTCATCATCAGGTAATAGTGAGGAAGAAAAAACGCTGTTCTGGAGAGTTGGGATCAGGAAGCGTCTGCCTTCCCCTGGCCTCCTGGGAGGAGACTTTAGGTAGGGTTTCAGTGAGGGATCCGTAGGATTCTTCACATGGGTCAGACATGAGAGGCAGACACAAAATTGTAATGTTTTCAACTTTAGACATCTTATGAAAATAAAAGGGTTTGGATAAAGGCCTTTCTGTCCCTCTACAAAAGAGAGTTTACCTACCTAAGGAATCAAAACTAAAGGTCAGTCTGTGGGCCTCATTACGACCCAGGCGGTAAGTTACCGCCTGGGTCGTACCTTTACCTCCATGGCGTAAACTACGTTTACGCCATGGTGGTTGGCGGACTTACCGCCCCATTCCGAGGTGAGTGGGGCGGTAAGTCCCCATTTACCCATTTACCCTTCCCCATTCCCATTTTTGCCCCATAGGGCATAATGGGAGTGGGGAAGGGGTTAATTACGCCACCGTAAATTACGGTGGCGTAATTAACAACAAGGTCCCTTAGCGCCATGGATTTTAACACCTGCTAAAAGCAGGTGTTAAAACCTCCATGGCGCTAAGGGACCTCGGAATCAGGCGGTAAGGGTCGGCGCTGTTTACGCCGCCGTAAACCCCTTACCGCCTGGGTCCTAAAGAGGCCCTGTGTCTTGTCATTAAAATGAGGCAAACTGTCTTTGTGTCCAAAACGTATCTGACCCTCACACTTTATTAACAACCAAAGGTGCAAAGTAAATGTCTCTGCTTCAGCAAGGAGTGTGCAAAAACTTAGTATATAAATCCAACAACTTTGCCGCAGTTGACTTCTTTTTTGCATCCTCTAATCTTCTACATCACTGTAAACAGTTTTGTAGTACTGAGATTGGTTACAGTGACCACTGTGTCATCTCACTTAAACTATCACTAGCTTGCGAATAACTTAACAAGGCGACTGAACTCAGTCTTATTGAGATAGAGCGGCCGTTGTTGTCTGTTCAGTGGAATGTTAGATTGTGTAGACAGCTCATCAAATTTCTTAAAGATACCGCCATAGGTGATCATTGTGTAGCATATACCGCACATGATGTCAAACGCTTAGAAGAGTGGAATAACTTAATTGTTTGCATGCAGCTTACTCTCTTAGCTCAACAAAAAACCATGCTCATATTTCCACAAACACAACTACTCGAGTGAAGTGGCGATCTTAAAAAATAGCAAAAATAAAAGATTAAGGGCCTCATTACATGGTAGGCGGTAAGGGTTTACCGGTACCAGTAAGGGCACCGGTACCAGTAAACCCTTACCGCCTTACTACGAGTTCCCTTTGCGGGACCCGACCTTAACGGCTGGTTTTAATTACGGTACCACAATTTGCGGTACCGTAATTAGCGCCTTCCCCATTATGCCCTATGGGGGCAAAAATGGGAATGGGGAAGTGCCCTGGTGAATGGGGAATTACCGCCCCCGCTCACCTTCGAGTAGGGCGGTAATTCCGCCATCCACCAAGGCGGACATGTTAAAATACCGGCGGCAACCATGGCGCTAAAAGCGCGATGGCTACCGCCTACCGTGTAATGAGGCCCTAAGAGAGTTAATGAGGCAGCAGTTTTCAATGGTAAACTATTTGAACTCAAAAAAAGCGATCCTGCAGACTCACAAGAATGCCATGAAGGCCCTTAAATATAAGCTTCATCACGCTGATAATCAGGTTATGATTTCCCATCTTTGCAAACGTGATGTTCAGTCTATATGGGCATTGATGAAGGATGCTTCTTGTAACCTTCCTGTATCATTGTGTTTCTCCATCTCAGCACACTCTTGGACGCAGCATCTGGCCCAAGCCCATAAGCTTCCAGCATCTCATGCTAATATCGTCTTCTTTATTGAAAAAGTGTCTTCTATGGCTCGTTCCCAATGGTCGATTTTTGACATAGAGTGGGCAATCAACAAACTCAATTTCTCCAGGGACTCTGGGCCAGACGGCATTCCTGCCTGCGTAATTATAACTGATGCCAACTTTTGGGCAGGTATTCTCAAAGTTAAGTTTGATAACATCTTTAATACTAACTGTGTCCCTCCTTCATGGCTGACGCCCATCATCATTCCTGTATACAAAAAGGGGGATCCATCTATTCCGTCCAACTACCGTCTAATAGCCATAAAGGATGCTTCATATAAAGTATTTTGTATATTACTTTTACATGAGTTGGACGGCTTCATTCGGGAACGAGACTTATTTTCTCATTTTCAAACGGAATTTCGTAAGCAGATGGGAACTGCCCTTAATGCCACTGTGCTTTCTCACATTCTAGAAGCCTCAAAGAAAACATATAGCGGTCCTGTGTATATGACTGCATTGGATCTAAGTTCTGCATTTGATTCCGTAATATGTAATTTGTTGTGAGCCGAAATGGTACAGTTGGGTATTCCCACATTTATTATCCATATGATAGCTATGCTGCATAAAGATACTTGTTATAAAATCTGCATCCATCAGTTGGGGACTCTTACAGATGAAATTCCAACAAAAACGGGAGTCAAGAAAGGTTGCAAACTTGCCTCAACCCTTTGTAATTTATATTTAAGTGACATGGATACTATCTGGGAACAAATGACAACGTTCCCTGTTAGGCTGGGACACTTCCGCTTGCATTGGCTCACTTTCACAGATGATATCATTGTTTTTTTATAGATTGTGGTATGGTTTACAGAATAAGCTGGATGCATTCTCATTATAGGCCCATCATCATAACCTGCAGGCTAACACTCTAAAATCAAAAATCTTAATTTTCACGGCCAGACAGAAATTACATCATTTCAGTTGGACACTTAATGGCATACCTTTAGAGAGGATCTCTGATTTACGTTACCTGGGTTATGACCTGTCCAACGTCTCTTCATTAGTAAACTGGCATAACTCACTCAAGCACAAATCTCGACCTCTTACTTCTCAACTAAAAATCACATATAAAAGATATAAAAGGTACTGTAAGTTCTCAATCCCTCCTGCTATTGAATTTTACTCTCTCAAAATTTAAGCCATTCTCCTATATGGCCTGGATTTGTGTTTCCTTGACATTGACCACATTCTAAATACTATTCAAGCGCAAATATGGAAGCACACTTCTAACTCACACTTCTAACTCCTTGCCAAATGCTTGCATAAGCCTTGATCGGTGCTTGTTTTCCCTAGCTGCTAGTTTCCATTGGAGGCAGCTTAATACTTACGCTCGTATTCTCAATCCTCCAAGAAACTCGATCTATGAAGATCTCTTAGGATGCTTCAGGAATCTGAGCCTCCATCTATGGTGCACTTTGACACCAGAATGAAAAGGATCTTGGATTGTATTCGTTTGTTTGTTTGTTTATTGATTTGGTAATGCGCACCAAACCCTTAGGTAACTGGGCGCAACAGGTACAAGGAAACCTGAAACTTAGTTACAGCATGTAAAGGTACAGTAAATACAGTAGTGCTACAGGTAGGTCCGGTAGGAGGGTACAGTGGGTAAATAATTAACATACATGGTCAGGTATAAACATACAAGGTCAGGTACATAAGTCAGTAGAGCAATGAGTCTAGGTATCAGATGTCATTCAATCGTAACCAGTTAGCATGTTGCATCTGAATCTGCAGTAGGGTTGTTCAGTTCTGAAGGCTAGGGGTAGTGCGTTCCAGGATTGTGCAGCTTTAACCGGGAAGCTTGAACCACCTGATTTAGATCGTTTAAATCTAGGAATTTCTAGGCAATGGGAGTTGGCTGATCTAGATGGATGGGTCGAGGTTTTCTTGGTCATTCTCTCTGTGAGGTATAGGGGTGCTTCATTGTTGAGGCATTTGAAGGTGAGTGATACCGTTTTGAGAAGGATCCTGTTGTTTATTTTTAGCCAGTGATGCTCTTTTCTGATGTCAGAAATGTGCTCTCTGCTAGGTATATTCAGGGCTGCTCTCAAGGTGTTATTTTGTAGAATTTGTATTTCATCTAAGATGTACTTATTGGCATTAGTACCATTCCTTCTGACTTAATCACTTATCCTGCTTACGTAAAAAAATAAACGTTATGAATATGACTGGCTTTATGCAATTAATGAACTAGGGGGTTATTAATCATACCTAGAATATTCCAAAATGAACGAGAAAGAGGATACCAAGATTGTTGTACTTTACATGCTTTCCATGTAAAAAGGCTCTTAACATGTATATGATGTTCATGTTAAATCAGATGCATACCTTAAAACACATCAAGCATCGGCACAACGTAAATCCTTCACCATCAGTGACGTCAATTTTCTAAACACTTTTCTGAAATTGAAACTTTGAAACATTTGGTGAACTGCTGTCCCCATTATGAAATTGCGAGAGTTCTTCATTTGGGTCAAACTCCCATTCATAATACTTTCTCATCGAGGGAATTGATTTGATCTGGGTGCATGCAGGGTACTAACAAATCTTTGATCCTCTCTCTTTTTCGTATGTTAAATGTGATAAATGATGATTTGTCTAAGTATCTCATCTCTGCTTGAGGTCGAACATTGGTATCCACTGGCAGATTACTGTGGGATCACATCTGACATTGTTACATTTCTTGTCATTATGTTATTGTTGACTCTACTTTTTTAACTGTGAGACTCAATGAATACCATGCGTAATGCAATTAATCGTATTGCCTGATTTGCCTGATGTTAATAAGTAACAACAATTCGAAGGGATTGTGTCCTCCGACGTATTCCTTATCTTTGATAATACGTTTCCAGCTTGCTGGCCTCGGAAAAAAATTTCTGTAGAGGGCGCTGCGCGTCGACGTCCGCCGAGTCGATGTCCCTCGACGGCCACCGTATCGGCGCCGACGTCACCATGCCCATAAATAGCCACGCGTTGCGTCCGTTGCCCAGTTCCGTTTTTCCGTGCTTCGTGGGGCCTCGGAACGTCGTTGCTCAGTTCAGTCAGGATAACTCTATATCTACTCGAATAATACCTACTCGTTCTCGATGGCATCTTCATCGGAACCGACGACGCCGCGATCCGGCTTCAAGAAATGTCGAGACTGCGGTAACAAAATGTCGATAACGGATCCACACAGGATCTGCTTGTGGTGCTTGGTATCCGAGCACCATTGTTCGGAGTGTGAGGACTGCATGTCCATGATGCCGAAAGCCTTGAAGGAGCGCAAGGGGAAGCTCGAGAGAGGTAAGTCAAAAACCTCCTCAAAGGTTTCTTCGGCTGAGTCGAGGCATTCGTCTGCTCGCCATCGAAACCATTCCCATTCTAGATCTCGAAGTAGCTCCCACCATTCGTCGAGATCAAGACACTCAAAAAAGAGACGTCGAAGATCCCCTTCCTCGTCGTCTTCTGTGTCCCCAGAAAGGGTCTCCTGTCCCACAAAACACAGCTCTCAAGCTGAGTGGGAGAAATTCAGAAAGAAAATGTTAAGCGTCTTCGAGAACGCGGCCTCGACCCCCTCGAAGACAGCTGAGGGTGATACCCCGGGTGAAAAACCCAAAAAATCAAAATGCTGCGAGTCACAGCACCCGGCGAAACATTCCACCCGAGAGCGCCACGAGCCATCGGGTAAGAAGGCACCATCTTCGACACCGTCGTCGAAGATTCCTTCGACGCATGGATCGGCGCCATCGACGCCGTTGTCGAAGGGTTCCTCAACGCCATAGTCGACGCCGATGAAAGAGAAGACCAAGGCTACTCCACAGCCAACAGTGATTCCAAGGGCCTCCGGCACGACGCCGACACCGTCGTCGATGTCCTCGAGTAGGATCCCGATCCTCTCGAGTTCTTCGAGACCCCTTCCAGTTTTTTCGACGCCGTTCTCTGCGCCTTCGAAGCCTGTCACATCGGCGTCAACGACATTGACGTTTTCTCACCCAATAATGACAAGTTTGGCTCCTTCTGCCTTAGAGATGGGTTTTACACCATTTCAGAGGTCAGAGTACCCTGGATTATCTTCAATTTATGAAGAGGGGGAAGATTCTGACCAGGAAACATTTGGGTTACAGAGGACCACACTGCCTATTTCAGAGGAGTCCACCTCTGAGGAAAGAAGGCTGAAGGACCTACAAGAGTCACTACATGAGGCAAGTGGGCTGGACACTTCCCCAGAAGTGGAATTTGTTAAGCCAGACCCAGGGGAACATGCCGAAACACCCTATAAAGAATTATTGAATTTATGGGTTGGTCTGCGCCTTCCCCTGTTTTTCAACAGGATGATTTAACAGATATATTAGACAAAGGTCCACAGGAGGACCCTGTGGTCCCCTTCCATGCAGCCTTACAAAGGAAAATTACATCTAATTGGGAAACTCCTGAAGTTATCCCTGCGGTCAATAAAAGATTGTCAGCCAAGTAAAGGGTAGCGGCTGCTGTCCCTGAATACTTATCAAAACACCGGACTCCAGAGAGCCTGGTGGTTCAAGCGGCAACGTCATCTAGCTTACCCTACTGTCCCACAGGATAGAGATGACAGGAGGTACGATTCTATGGCGAAGAAAGTCTTCTCTGCTTGTAGCATGGCGTTAAAGTCCATCAACGCCACCTGTACGCTCGCCAGGTTCAGTCACACACTATGGGAGTGTGCTTCATTAGCGGCTGACTGCATACCCGAAGGAGAGGAAAAAGAAGCCCTCCTTAACATTATTAAAGATGGCAAAGATGCCATGTGCGAATCACTTCAAACTGGCATCGATTCCGCTGACAGTATCAGCAGGGCCATGGCGGCAAGTACAACAATCCGCAGGCATGCGTGGTTGCGAAAGTCTGGCTTTGCACCAGATGTACAGGCCAGACTTTTGAATATGCCCTTTGACGGCTCTTCACTATTCGGAAAAAAGGCTGATGACAGTCTGGAAAAGTTACAGACTTCTAAAGCAGCAGCAAAATCTTTAGGAGCTGCTATCCGCCAAACTCCTTTTCGCCCCTCAGGAACCTCTGGGAGAGGAAAGTCCTTTCGCTATTATTCCGCATTCGGGAAAGGCAGAGGACAGCCGGCTCAAATAGGCCAAAGGAGATCCACCCGAGGTGGACGGGTCAAAAGTACTAAGGCCGCAGCAGCAACAGGTGCCCCTTTACGCTCGGCATCTGCATCAGCCACCCCCAAACGACTCTGAGGCTTTTCCACACAATACACCTGTAGGGGGCAGGTTCACTCACCATCTGATGGAATGGCAGGCTATAACGTCAGATGCTTGGGCATTGGACACAGTTGCCGAAGGTTACTGCCTACCCTTTCTACACATCCCTCAGAGTCATCCCCCGGGGAACAGCTCTCTAAAAGTTCCAGATTCGCTCCTCTTGCAGGAAATTATAGACCTGCTAAAGAAAGGTACCATAGAACCGGTACCTGTAGCGGACAGGAACAAGGGCTGGTACTCCCCCTACTTTCTCATACCAAAGAAGGACGGAGGACTGAGACCCATCCTGGACTTACGAGAATTGAACAAGTTCCTCAGGAAGGACAAGTTCAATATGGTAACTCTCTCTCAGATCCTTCAGGCCCTCCAGCTCCAGGACTGGCTGGTATCTCTGGACCTTCAGGATGCTTATTTCCATGTGCCAATCCATCTAAAACACAGGAAATACCTGAGGTTCGCAATTGGCGACTCTCATTATCAATTTCGAGTTCTGCCATTTGGGCTGACCTCCGCCCGAGGGTCTTCACCAAGCTAATGTCGGTAGTGGCTGCGAGTCTAAGGAGGGAAGGGATCCACGTCTACCCCTACCTGGACGATTGGCTGATCAGGGCTGTATCTTCGGAACAAGCTCAGATCCAGCTACACTATGTCTGCCACTTCCTTCACAAACTGGGCTTCTCCCTCAATTGAAAGAAGTCACAGATGATACCATCACAGAGACTCCAGTTCATTGGAGCGGTCCTGGACACTTTTCTGGGAAAAGCCTTGCCACCAGAGGTGAGGACTCAAGATATTCTACAGATGGTCACCAAGTTTCAAAATGCCCAACGTCTCCCAGCCTTCGAATTTTTGAGGTTGCTAGGCCTCATGGCATCCTGCATCTTCCTTGTGCCAGAGGCTCGCCTGAGAATGAGATCTCTTCAGTGGGCACTGAGAAGTCAGTGGTCGCAATTCTCAGGGAGAATGACAGATCTCCTCCGGATTCCGGACAAGGTAACCCGGGACCTTCAATGGTGGGCCTATCCAGAGAACATCTTGAAAGGAGAACTGTTTTGGCAACCATGGCCGGAGATAACAGTAGTCACAGACGCCTCACTAACGGGGGGGGAGCCCATGCCAACGACTTGACCATCAGCAGTCGTTGGTCTCCATCGGAGTCCAGACTACACATCAACCTATTGGAGCTGAGAGCGATCAGACTAGCGCTGAAAGCTTTCCTGCCATCAGTACAGGGGAGAAATGTCCTGATAATGACGGACAACACGGTTGCCATGCACTACCTCAACAAAAGAGGAGGCGTAGGATCACTGCCACTGTGCAGAGAGACGATGCAGCTCTGGTTTTGGGCAATTCCGGAAGGAATCTCTCTATCGGCAGTCCACCTAGCCGGAGAGAAGAACTTGACAGCGGACGCTCTGAGCAGGCAGAGCACAGTCTCCCACGAGTGGGAGCTTTGCTCAGGAAGTCCTTCAAGAGATCTTTGCCCTTCGGGGAACCCCTCAGGTGGATCTGTACCCCACAAGCACCAACAGGAAGTGCGATCTGTTCTGTTCAAGGGAATTTCCCCCGAGAGGAGCTCTGGGAGACGCGTTCGTAGTGGACTGGGAGTTTTCACTCCTTTACGCGTTTCCACCAGTCCCTGTTATTTCTCAAATGATCAGCCGGTTGAGAAGATTCCGGAAAACCATGATCCTAATTGCCCCGGATTGGGCCAGGAGAACGTGGTACCCGGACCTTCTAGCTATGTCCATCTGCCCTCCAATCCGTCTTCCACTCAAAGAGAATCTTCTCTCGCAGAAAGGAGGTCAGGTTCTCCATCCAGACAGCAGAACCCTCAACCTTCAAGCTTGGCTTCTGAAAAGGTGAGGTACAAGGATTGGGATCTCCCTGATGACATCATGGTGTCAAACTAGAAATTATATCGTGCCTCCTATTGCTATGAATATATGTATATTGGCCTACGGCAAGCTGCTAACAAGCTGCTTATAAACTACATGTGAATAAACTCGCATTGCAAGGTCCTGACCTTAGAAACCATGTAAACTGTCATTTTGGGTCAAGCCGCCATTTTAGGTTTTCTTGCTCTATAAAGTCACCATGTGAGCTAAAATGGTAGCCTATGTTATTCAGAACAGAACTCGATTGTCATGACCTCTGTACAGCTAATGTATAACTTGCCTGCAGGCCACTTGTTAGGGTCATGAGCTGAGACCTTGTCCTTCTGCTGACCTGTGTGCAATGGATTACCTGTATCACCAAAACTGATCTATAATTGAATGAGAACACCTGCTTAACTATATTGTATAAATTAAGTCCCGCATTGTAATGTTAGGCCTAGAGCATACACTAATATACATATAGATGAGCAGATGAACTAGATTTGACCTGGCAAGGGACCCTAGAGCAGTAACTTATTTATGGAATGGTTAACCCAAAGGAGGGCTGAACAACAGGCTTGAAATGTATAAAAGCCTGACTGTTTCAATGAATATTTGCACTCACTGAGCACACCGAAACCACGCCGGAGTTCGCTGTGTTGTACTGAGGGTCGATAGCTATCTGAATTTTGTTCTGTTCTTTTGTAACTGGATTCAGTATAAAATAAAGTACTTTGTATGTTCCTTTGTAACCTGTGTTTGGTGTGTTTCCTTTTTGGTTACCCTGCCTCATATTATTTCATTGTTTTCACAGTTGGCGCCCGGAATAGGGACCCTCAAGATTGATGCCGGATTATTGAAGGTTGACGCACGCTATCGGACCGGGATCGGACGGTGTGACATAACGGGCCCGACTGAACGAGACGCGACACCTCAACAGTGCTGCACGATCCGTTCCCTGGACGATAGCCGTGTGGTCTGAGATGGCATCTTGACGAGGGTCAATTTTTGGAGGCTGGCAGATTTGCCGAAATCACCATACACAAGGTAAAATTCGTTAGGTAAGTCCTTTGTAAACCGATCGTTCCTCCTTAGGTTTGGTCAGGTGAGTCGTTACCCGACTCTTAATTCAACCCTGACAGTTTGAATTTGGCGCATTGTATCTGCAGGCACAATTATTGACCAGGTAACACCGAGTATTTGAGAAATGCCTGGGAAATTGTCTAGCTGCTTTAGGGCATTATTCCGCAGCGATAGACAATCTTTGGAATTTAGCCGTCCAGCACCACAGGAGGGGTCGCCGGCATGTACTATGTACTGTAAGCATGGCATTGGAAGTGTAGTATTTAATAAAATTTGGCACAGACAAACCAGACATGCCTCCGAACTTCAGTGGCTAGTCAATGGTAGTTTTGAGATCCCTCGTATTGAATATTTAGAGTCAGTCTTGTTAAAAAAGAAGGCCAGACCTGCAGCATTTGATGTTTTGCAAAATTGGAAAAGAGAAGCGTTGCAGCAGCTTAAAAGTAGGGAAAAACATGTGCACCATCATAAAACAAATGCTGAAAAGGCGTTGTTATATGATCAGGACAAACAGTCTGAGTCGGTTAGGAATATGGACAGGGCTTTCTCACTCGGTATGCAGAAAATCTATCCTTCTAAAGATCTTCATGTTTCTGATGAGTTTATCGACAAATTGTTAAATGAACGAAGGCCTGGTGCCTCTGCACCACCTCTGTATGTTCCTCTTCCTCCTGCTGTACCTCTTCCTGCTGTTATTCCTGCTCTTCCTGCTCAACCTGTTGTTCCTATTCCTCCGGTTGTTGTTCCTCCACCTGCTCCTCTGCCTCTTCCCATTGCACCAGTAATAGTACCTCCATTGAATTTGCCTGCACCCTCACTCCCAAGTAGTTCTGTACCGCTTGTAGTTGATCAGGGTGCGGGGTCGAGGATTGTTACTCGTAATACTGTTCCTACAGAAAAGAAACAGGATTTGTTTGCATGGGCTAAGCATTGTATGGAGAGAGATGATCGAGCTAATGTTCTTGCCACACTTTCTAATATGGATAATTTTCCTGAGAAAAATGTTTTCATTGAAGGTTTAGGGATTAATTTATGTGTAATGTGGGGTAAATTAAATATTGCAGACCTCCCACAAGGGTTGAGGGACCTGAATACTTTAGCGTTTTCAAGAGACCCTGTGGAGAAGGTACATGAGCATGTTGAGAGGATATTTGAGTATAGAAAAGAGTTGGAAAGGTTACGGAATGAGGATGACGAAGAAGAAAGTATGTATGTACAGAAACAATTTCTTCCGTGTCGTAAATCGACATCTGAGGAGGCGCGAATTTGTACAAAAGATGCGATTAGATGGATTTCAGACATATCATTGACTCCAGTTGAGGTATATGACACATACAGTCAATATACGCTAGAAATGCAGAGGAAAGTGATAAAGGTAATGGTAGAGTACCTGCAGGATGAATGTTTAAAGAGAAAGGTTAGTTGTCCCACAGAGTTATTGAGCATTTATAAGAGAGCTTTTTCACTTGACACTTCTTCAACTGCTTTAGCGCTCGACTTAGCTCTGTTGCTTAGTAAGCGTTCGGAGTTGCCTACATCTCAGTTGCCTATGAGAGAGGTTCCTCTGACATTTGTCCCAAAGCTTGAGATTCCTGCTAATGCTGCAGCAGGTGCACCTGCTGTGGACATTCCTGCACATTATGTATCGCAGTTTGTTCACGTCCCGTTTTCACGACAGGAAGTGAATACTATTAGACAAACTATTCCTGACATTAGGAAAAATCCGACAGGGTTCTATAAAGAGATAGAGTCCGTTTTGCAGTCCTCAGTGTTTACCCTAGGCGACATTGATCTGCTATTCCCTGTACTCCTGCCTGTAGATTTGTGGAAACAAGTTAGAACTATAGACGATGTACCAGGTTTGGGATATACATGGGCTAACATAGTTAGGCTTGATGGGGAAAGGCCAGCTGGTGAGAGACCACCTCAGGTGATACTAACTTTGCCTGACAGAATCATTGCAAAACTGAAAACTATAATCCCCGAAAAGAGAATTATTTGGGACAAGCTTACGGCCTGTGTCCAAGGAAAATCTGAGGGTGCTACCGAGTTCTTTAATCGGTTCGAACAGGTATTCTCGGATTTCAGTGGACAAGACTTAGGCACAGAGTCTGGGAAAAGATTATTTGTGGACAAATTTGTACGTGGATTGCTGCCTGACATCCAGTCACAAATTATGTCTTCTGAGAGCGCTTGGCAGGCGAAATCCCAATCAGAAGTACTGCACATAGCTCAGTACTACGAGAACCGCGTCAATAATGAAAAAGATAGAGTCGAGAAGGGAAAAGGTGATTTGAAGACTAAAGTATTGTTACAGCAAATTGTTAGAGGCCCCAGAGGGGGTAGTTCGCAGATTAGAGGTCAGTATGTTCCACAAGGGAATGTGCCCTTGGGTCCTGTGAATATTAACCAGTGTGCCTATTGTCGCCAGGAGGGTCATTGGCGTGCACAATGCCCCGTCCTTCGACAGAGGTCGAATAACACATTTGGAAATATGGGTAGACGATCCAGAGGTCGCCCGGGTGTAGTGGGCCCTGGTAGAGGCCAGTTTTCGCAGGATCCCCAACAACCTTTTTCACAGGATAATCAGACTTCGAGTGTGGATACTAGAAACATATTTGATCATCCTTCTGCTGCATATCTATCTGAAGAGCTTCCTTTTGATGATATTTTGTTTCGTTAGGATTGCCCGAAGCAGGGTTTGGAACCTACACCTATTCCCGTTAATCAAAAAGGTCCCTACGTTGAAATGGTAGTGGGAAATAGGAAACATCAATTTTTGATAGACACTGGAGCACAGAAGTGCTCCATTGATCATTCTCGGGTTCCAAACATTCCACTGTCAGGGCAAACCAATGTTTCTGTAGGGTTTTCTGGCACACCAGTTGTTTGTCCGGTTTCTTCACCGGTACCTATTTCTTTGGGTCCCTTTACGCGGACCACTGTCCATTTCTCTTGACTTCGAATTGTGGAGAGAATTTGCTGGGGTTGAATCTGTTGAAGGAATTAAATGCGGTAATTCATTGTTCTTCTGATGGAGTGCGTTTGACGATTTCACCACATCAATGTTCTGTTTCGCAATTCTTGACTAGACCTTTGCCGCCAGAATTCAGTAATGTACCAGAGTGTTTGTGGGCAGTTGATGACAATGATGTCAGTGTTTTGCAGATTGAGCCTGTTAAAATGGTTTTGAAACATGGAATTAAGCTGCCCCGTATTCCACGGTATAGGATCTCAGTTGAAGGCGAGCGAGCTTTGAAGAGCATTGTTTCCGATTTTGTGCATCGTGGGGTGATTGAGGAGATTGCAGGAAGTTTGTGCAATAGTCCGATTTTACCCGCGTACAAAAAAGGTGATAATGCAATTCCATTTCGTTTTATAATTGATTTACGTGCCATTAATAAAGTCGTCGCTCCGCAATTTCCAATTGTACCTGATGTGACGACAATATTAACCATGATTCCAGCTACGGCTACCCACTTCAGTGTTGTGGACCTAAAGAATGCTTTCTTCAGTATTCCTATACATGAGGATAGTAGATACTTGTTCGCGTTCACCTTAGGGGGACGCTCATTCACATTTACTCGTGCACCTCAAGGTTATACTGAGAGTCCTAGTATTTATAGTAGGGCTTTGAAAGAGCAGCTTGATACCCTTGGATTGCCCCCTACTTGTATGTTGCTTCAATATGTTGATGATTTGCTTTTAGCCGCTGACTCTGAGAGCTCTTGTAAAGAGGGCACTGTGTTGTTGCTCATCCATCTAGCTAAGCATGGTCACAAAGCTTTGCTTAAAAAGTTTCAATATTGTTGACAGGAGGTCGCCTATTTAGGCTATCTCCTGTCAAAGGAGGGAAGAAGATTGACACCTGAAAGAATAAAACACATTTCTGGCATGTCTGTCCCAAATACACAAAAGGAAGTTAGAGCCTTGATAGGTATGGCTTCTTACTGTAGGTTATGGATCCCAAACTTCTCACTAGTGATAAAACCGATGTTGGCCTTGACGAAGAAGGGTATTTCTTCGCCATTGCCATGGAATACGGAGCATCAACATTCATTCGAGTTGCTCAAGCCTGCATTATGTTCGGCGCCAGTTTTGGGCACACCGAACTATGAGAAGGCCTTTGTATTGTTTGTGCATGAATGTGATGGATGTGCTTTGGCTGTATTAACGCAGGAACATGGAGGGAAGAATAGGCCATGCGGTTACTACTCTTCCGCCCTTGATCCTGTTGCATGCGCTTTGCCAAGATGTTTGCGCGCTGTCGCTGCTGCTGCTGCGTCTGTAAAACAGAGTGAGGGAATGGTCCTAGGCCATGATTTAACCCTGATGGTGCCTCACTCTGTAGATATTCTATTGAACAAAACCCAAACGCAACACCTCACTTCCGCACGACTGACAAGATATGAATTAATCTTGTTTGCTCCCCACATTCAAATTAGGAGGTGCTGCGTTCTTAATCCGGCTGAACTCCTACCTTTCCCGCAAAATACTGTTTGCGGTGACGAAGAGTCACATGACTGCCTGTATACTACTGAACAAGATACAAAAGGCAGAGTTGATTTGAGGGACACTCCTTTGGATAACCCACAAGGGGAGCTGTTTTGTGATGGCTCCTGCTTCAAACTACTGGATGGTACATCCACAGCTGCTTATGCAGTCACTACATTGTGTACGGTTGTGGAGACCAAGAGAATTACGCATAACTCTGCGCAGGCCGCAGAGATTATAGCATTGACTCGAGCTTGTGAGCTTTCCGAAGGGCTAACAGTGAACATATATACTGATAGTCAGTATGCCTTTGGGGTGGCTCACAACTTTGGGAGACTTTGGTCAGAGAGAGGGTTTTTAACTTCGCATGGCACCAAGATCCAACATGGCTCCCTGATAGTACAATTACTTTCAGCGCTTGCGCTCCCTAGTCAGTTAGCAATCATTAAGTGCGCAGCACATCGCAAGATTATAGATGATGTAGGGAAAGGGAATGCTTTCGCTGATCAAATAGCTAGACAAACTGCCTCTGATCTCTTCACGGAGATGTATGTTTCAAGGGAGACTGTAGATGCCTATGCAATGGATGAGGGTGTTGGGTCTGTACGGGAGATCCAAGCCGATGCCACATTAGAAGAATCCAAGAGGTGGGCTGAGGGCTTGGGGAAACTCGATGATGATGGGTGTTGGGTGGATATGGTTGAAGGGAAATGGTTGCTTCCTAATGCCTATATAGTAATGATGGTTACCATGGCACACGGTCCCACACATTTGTGCGCTCAACAGATCACGAGAATGTTAGAGAAAGTCTGGGTAAATGATAAGATTTCAAAAATTGCCCAGCATTATGTCCAAAATTGCATGATTTGCCTACAACACAATGGCCCTCATTACGACCCTGGCGGAAAGGGTTTTACGCCGGCGTAAAGCATGGCGTACCTTTCCGCCAGACTACGAGTTCCCGTAGCGCCATGGTGATTTTTTCGCCTGCTTTTCGCAGGCGGAAAAATCCATGGCGCTACGGGACTTGTTGTTAATTACGCCACCGTAATTTACGGTGGCGTAATTAACGCCTTCCCCACTCCCATTATACCCTATGGGGCAAAAATGGGAATGGGGAAGCGTAAATGGGGATTGGGGACTTACCGCCCCGCCAACCTCGGAATGGGGCGGTAAGTCCGCCAACCCCCATGGCGGAGTTGGCAGCTTTGCGCCATGGACCATGGTGCAAATTGCACCATGGTCCTCCGCCAGGGTCGTAATGAGGCCCAATGTGGGAAAGGGGACAGCAACTCCAAGAGGTAGCTTTGGGCCTCCTTCTGTCCCGTTTGAAGTGATTCACTTTGACTTTAATGAAATGGAGCGATGTAACAATCTAAAATATGTCCTTATGGTCATTTGCGCCTTTAGTAAGTGGGTCTAGGCTTTCCCTGTTAAAGACGCTACAGCCATGACCACTGCAAAGACCATGTTAAAGGAATTCTTCCCACGGTTCGGTTTGCCGAGAGTTATCTGGTCGGATAATGGTCCGCATTTTATCGCTGCTGTAATTCTACAGATATGTACGGCATTGCAAATTGACAAACGATTCCATTCGGCCAGACATGCTCAGAGCGCCGGATTAGTGGAAAGACACAATGGTATCATAAAAAACAAGCTCGCTAAGACGTGTGACGGCACCAAACTAAAATGGCCGGACGCCTTACCGATCGTGTTACTTTCAATGCGGACAACCCCTCAAACTAAGACTGGGCTCTCTCCCTTTGAGGTGGTAATGGGGAGACCTAATATTTGGGGTTTCCCTAAAAGCTGCGCATTGCGCGATGTAGAAAATGTACTTCTCTCCTACTATTGTAACCAATTGACTAAAAACTTGTTTTCAATTTATCACCAGGTGCGAGAGGCATTGCCGGTGAGGTACAAGGGCCCCGGTCACAGTCTACGACCAGGGGATTGGATCCTCGTTAAATCCTTCGATAGAGCGTCTTGCCTTGCAGCACGTTGGAGGGGTCCCTACCAGGTGCTCCTGGTCACTCAGACTGCAGTGCGGGTAGGAGGACGTCGCCACTGGATCCACGGCAGCCACACCAAACGGATCCCACACCCAGTGCCATACGATACAGAAGACGCAGAACCCCTTTCCGACATTGAAACCAACGTACCCGAAACGGCAGACGGTGGAGAGAGAGTATCGGAGGCCGTTCCGGAAGTTGTAAGGCCCGACAAAACGGTCATCTTGCCTCCTTGCTCTCCCACTGCATCGTTTGTGGATCATCCATCTTCTGATCCAACTTCCGTTCCCTCGCCACCTCCTGTGGGAAGTGACGACATCCTGTCTGCTGATTCTTTTGCACCGGAAACTGTGAAGTATAATCTCCGCCCAAGGAGATAGGTTTGCAATACGGCTCTTGCTGTACAATTGAAAGAATTTGAGGGCTTGCCTTTTTTTGGCCCAATTGCATAAAGGGTTCTGCTGGCTAAGGGTTGTGGGAAAGGACATTAAGAAGACGCGCGACCGGAGTCACCAGCAAACGAACAATTGGTGTTTCTCGATTGAAGACGACAATGCCTGCATCCGCTACCGTTCGTACTGAACTTTTGGACAAAAATGTGACTAGGAGAGACAATGAGCAGATATGTATGGGGGCCCCAAAAACGTTTTGTTGTCTATGGTGATAATCACGGGACTTTTAGTAACTGTTGGTTGTGGGTTTTGGTATTTGGAGAGAATGTACCCTTTGAATGATTTCCTACCTGTTGAAAATATAACTGTTGTTCCCACTCCTTCTGTGCAACTACATACCTTCTCACCTAGGGATCTTTTGCATGGACGGAATTATCAAAATACTTCTAATTATGAATGCTACCCATGCAATCTTTAACAGAACCAATTGTTGGATCTGCTCGCATTTACCGCAACATGGGGCTAAGGGGCTAGGTTGGTATATTCACCCTTTACCTTTGACAACTGCTTGTTATGCTTCACTTAGAGCACTGTTCTCTGGCCGATGGAACGATAGCATCTCGGGGAACTTTGATGGCACTAATTTGAATAGTTTTGAGAAACGTGTTCTGACTCCCCTGGGATGCTCGCTTTTCGCAAATAGGAGTAAGCTCAATATTGCTTCTATTAGGCCTTCTGATAGACTGTCTCGTCCTTTCCAATCTTTGATTTCCTTTAAAATGGCTCCGATAGGCAATAAGGATGCCGTGCCTCCTTCTTATACTGTTAACCATCGCCCCGATTCAGTTTCTTTCTGCATACAGAGGAATGGCACCCGGTCAATGGGAGATTTTAAAGCTTGTGCCAACGTTGCAAATTTGACTGGGGAAGACAGACCTTTGTATGTAGGCGAACCTATCTATTTTGTTTGCGGTAATGTAGCATTTCCATGGTTGCCCAGGGATTGGCAGGGAACTTGTTATCTAGGAATCCTGTTACCTAGGGTGTTTATAGCAAGTAATGTAGAGGTTGCGAAGACTCGTCCACGGCGGGACGAGAATGGCGACACTCCAGCACAGGTTTTAGGAGATGTAGCGAAATCATTCCTTCCATTCTTTGGGCAGATAGCGAATTCCGAGGATATCAGGAAACTAGCGAGAGTACTGGAGAGAACCATCAACCGGACCACAGATATACTCTATAATATGACTTTAGAGCAGAAAGCGATCAGATTGGTAGCGCTTCAGAACCGGATGGCATTAGATGTCATTCTGGCTGAACGTGGTGGAGTATGTAAACTAGTGGTGTCCGCTTGCTGTGTTTTCGTACCGGATTCCTCCCCAACTATTTTTAAGGCAATACAGAATCTGCACATTCTTAGTTCAGAAGTGCATGTTCCCGAGGGAAATTGGGATCTTAGCGCTTGGTTCTGGGACTTCTTGCGGTCTTGGGGTTGGAAAGTGCTTTCAGTCTTGCTGAATATTTTGGGAATTCTGCTATTTCTTTGTTGTTGTATCCAATGTCTACCAAGTATATGTTCAATGCTAGGGGGATGTTGCGCTCAGGCGATAGGTACAATAGGACATAAAGTGTATGCCCCGGATAAAACCTCTAAGGAGTATGTACTGAAAGAGATCTTAGTAAAAGATCTAATGGCGATAGATATTTCTGACAGCTATTCAGGGTGTATGGACGATGACACAGAGTTATTTGCAGGGAGATCAGAAGTAGTTTAGCACTTGGCATAGGCCAAAAGGAGGGTTTGTCAAACTAGAAATTATATTGTGCCTCCTATTGCTATGAATATATGTATATTGGCCTACGCCAAGCTGCTAACAAGCTGCTTATAAACTACATGTGAATAAACTCGCATTGCAAGGTCCTGACCTTAGAAACCATGTAAACTGTCATTTTGGGTCAAGCCGCCATTTTAGGTTTTCTTGCTCTATAAAGTCACCATGTGAGCTAAAATGGTAGCCTATGTTATTCAGAACAGAACTCGATTGTCATGACCTCTGTACAGCTAATGTATAACTTGCCTGCGGGCCACTTGTCAGGGTCATGAGCTGAGACCTTGTCCTTCTGCTGACCTGTGTGCAATGGATTACCTGTATCACTGAAACTGATCTATAATTGAATGAGAACACCTGCTTAACTATATTGTATAAATTAAGTCCCGCATTGTAATGTTAGGCCTAGAGCATACACTAATATACATATAGATGAGCAGATGAACTAGGTTTGACCTGGCAAGGGACCCTAGAGCAGTAACTTATTTATGGAATGGTTAACCCAAAGGAGGGCTGAACAACAGGCTTGAAATGTATAAAAGCCTGACTGTTTTAATGAATATTTACACTCACTGAGCACACCGAACCACGCCGGAGTTCGCTGTGTTGTACTGAGGGTCGATGCTATCTGAATTTTGTTCTGTTCTTTTGTAACTGGATTCAGTATAAAATAAAGTACTTTGTATGTTCCTTTGTAACCTGTGTTTGGTGTGTTTCCTTTTTGGTTACCCTGCCTCATATTATTTCCTTGTTTTCACAGTGGAGGTATTGCTTTCGGCCAGAAGGCCAGCAACAAAGTCTTTATACCGCTGCCGTTGGAACACATTTTGCAGCTGGTGTAGGGAAGAGAATATCGACCCTTTTTCATGTGGTACTCCAACGGTGTTATCGTTTCTACTCTACTTGGCAAACTCAGGCCTTCAAGTTGGCACTGTAAAAGGCTATCTCGCAGCGCTTTCTATCTTCAAGCGCACTACGGAGGAACCATCGTATTTTAAACTTCCTCTAATGGTACAATTTCTCAAGGGATTAACTAATGTTTATCCCCCAAAACCATTCCAGGTTTCCTTATGGGACTTAAATTTAGTCTTAAACTTCCTAATGGGCACTCCATTCGAACCACTTCACTCTTGTTCGCTGAGATTACTCACACTTAAAACTGTCCTATTGGTAGCACTAACATCTGCTAGGAAGGTGAGCTAGCTACAAGCTCTCCTGTAAACCCCCACATACAATTTTCCACAAGGACAAAGTTGTCCTACAGGTGAAGCCTAATTTCCTCCCAAAGGTGGTTTCTGAATTTCATATTACTCAGAAAATTACCTTACCTTCATTCAACCCTCCTCCCCATCCGGGGAAAGAGGAGGAAAGGCTACATAGGCTGGACCCAAGGCGAGCTCTTAGCTTTTATATCAGCAGAATGGCTAGGATCAGGCAAGCAGACCAACTGTTTGTAGGATACTCAGGTCACAAGTTGGGACTACCCATAAGAAAACAAACCATCTCCAGGTGGATTATTTTGGCCATTCTGGAATGTTACAAACTGGCAGGGAAAGAGCCACCCCAAACGCTCAGGGCTCATTCAACCAGGGGTATCGCAGCCTCTTCAGCTCTCCAAAGAGGGGTGCCGGTCCGAGACATATGTGCGGCTGCCACATGGTCGTCCGCACATACATTCACAAAATTTTACAATCTGGATTCCTCTACTACTCAAGAGACCAGATTTGGCAAGGCCGTATTACATTCGGTCCATCCCTAAAGGGATACATAACATTCTCACTCCCACCTCCAATTACATGCTACTGCTATGGGAGTCTATCAAAGATAAGGAATACGTCGGAGGACCCAATCCCTTCGAAGAACAAGTTACTTCTTACCTTGTAACGTTCTTTCGACGGGATGTTCCTCCGACGTATTCCTTATCGACCCTCCCATCCATCCCCGCAGTGATACTTCCCTTGTGGTTGCAGCTTACCTCCTTCAAGGTCAATAACCAATTCAGGCATGACTTTTCTTATGCTACAAAATGGAACTGAGCAACGGACGCAGCGGGTGGCTATTTATGGGCATGGTGACGTCGGCCCCGATACGATATAGTCGACGCGCAGAGCCCTCTACAGAAAAAAAATTCCGAGGCCAGCAAGCTGGAAAAGTATTATCAAGGATAAGGAATACGTCGGAGGAACATCCCGTCAAAAGAACGTTACAAGGTAAGAAGTATCTTGTTCATCCTGTCTTTATGTAAAGTTGTACATGTCGCTATTGTGTTTTCTTTTGATATCCAGTATAGTGCATTGGAAGTCTCGAAATTGTGTTCACTTTTCTTTTGGATATTGTCAATAATATAGATTTGATCGTCATGCTTATTCCTTATTATTCTGTCAGGACTCAGGCAGTCTGAACCCTAGTGTTTGATTTGATTTCCACTTACTTAGGACTTGGGAAGTCTTTACTTAAGTGTTTTTTTTGTATTTTTTTTATGCTTTCTTTTAATGTAATCATGATGCACTTTTTATGTCTGTACACATTTTAAATGCATTTTATCATGTAATAGTTGGCAATTCTAATTTTGTAAAGGTTCTTTGAAACCAAAATTCCAACAAAACAATCCTTGCATCCAGGGGATGATTCCCTTTCCCTGAACTGTCTCAGGTAGAATATTGAAAATGTTCTGTTCAAACAATAATTATTTAAGATTAGTAACACTGTCTCTTTCACATAACACACTTTAAGGATGATGAAAAGTGTGTTTTCCAAGCAATTTTCTTTTAAAAGATGCAAAAGTGTCTATTCTCGGCAGTGACTTCTTAAAGATGGTCTCCTGGTATACTCTCCTGCCAGGAACCTTTTCAAAATGTCTTTTCCTTCACATACTCTAAATTGATCACCTGGTGTACTCCCCTGTCAGGAATCGCCCTCTAGGCGATCCCCTGGTATACTCTCCTGCCAGATGTCTTTCCCCGAAAGGCTCACTGCCTGATGCACTTCTTTCACCAGGTCTTGTTATATCCTTTCCTTTCTCTTTCAGTTCTGTTTCTCTTTAAGTGTAACACAGTTGTACTCCTTCACTGTTTATAGTTTGTTGGCTCCAGGTATTACTTGTTCCAACTTCCCCCATATTGACATTTCATGTATTGAGACTTGTTCAAGTGTTGTTTAACTTTTTGTTAGTATTCTTTGAGTTGTGGCAATACTTGTTTCAGTCCTACCCATATTGACATCTAACATATGAAGACTTGTACAGATCTTGCCTTTCAACTTCTTCTTCTAGTCCCTTGTTGAGCCACCTCCAGTGCACCACTTTGGCCCATGGCAACGCTGAGGTAAGGCCCCCTGCAATCCATTGATAATGTTTGTTCATTTTTGTTCATTCAGCTGCTTAGAAGCGCCTTGGCGCTGTGTTGATCTACCTGTCTCCCATTCCGTGTTCTTTTCCCTGCCTCATGTCCCTGCCCCCGTCCCCCAATTGGCTAATTACACCTGCAACTCGAACAGGGAACTAGTCCCTTGTTGAGCCACCTCCAGCGTGCCGTTTTGGTCCCTGGCAACACTGAGGTAAGGCCACCTGCACCCACTGATAATTTCTGTACATTTTTGTTCATTTAGATGCTTAGAAGCGCCCCAGCGCTGTGTTGATCTCCCTGCCTCCCCTTCTGTGTTCCTTTCCCCACCTCATGTCCCACCCCCTTCCCCCAATTGGCTAATTACACCTGCAACTCGAACAGGGAACTAGTCCCTTGCTGAGCCACATCCAGCGTGCCTTTTTGGTCCCTGGAAACACTGGAGTAAGGCCCCCTGCACCCACTGATAATTTCTGTACATTTGTTTTCATTCAGCAGCTTAGAAGCGCCCTGGCACTGTATTGATCTCCCTGCCTCCATTTTCTGTGTTCTTTTTCCCTCCTCTTGTTCCGCCCCATCCCCTGATTGGCTCATAGAATCCCATTAATAGTATAGCACTAGTGAACCCCTATGCCCATAGCAGCCCAGCAGCTAAGGGCCAAGGCAAAGGGTGTCTCCTACAGGGATGGCTCCATACTGTAGCTGCAGGTGTCCGCAGGGGAAGCAGCCACCCACTAACATAAACCAAGCCTAAACTACCAACTAACCCTCAATCGCTCAGTGACACATATAACCAAACCGACCCACTGTGCCCCATAACCTAGCTCATTCTCCACACTGTGCTCAAGGGAAAGGACCAGCAGTGCTCCCACCTGACTCCCAGAGTGCAGTGTCAAACTCCTACCATTCCCTCTAACAATAGCTAACACTTCCCTGCTGCAACCACATTCAACAAGGTTGTTGCAAAGGCATAATTCCACCCTTGAACAAGCAGTAGCAACCGGATTAAGTACCCAGACGCAACAAATGAGGAACAGACTGCCGTCAACCAGCACCAACGGATAAGGAAGGCGCAATTCTCGCACAATCACACTGGTACCAAGAACCACTTTAGCATTCACTCCACCATACAAAACTACCACTGGAAAGAAGCACACCACCCACTCACACCCATCATCGGCACTAGGAAATCCAGTGTGAAGACAAACTATTTAAAAACGGACTGCATCGTGAAACCTAGGCTTCTCTCCCACTATACAGGATTCTCTAATCTAGCTGCTGTATTACTGCCTGCCATTCTGTGAAACCTAGGCCTTTTCTCCCATTATCTAGGTGTCTCAAATCTTGGTATTCTAATTTACTGCCTGCCATTCTGTGAAAACTAGGCTTTTCGCCTGTTATCTAGGTGTCTTAAATAGGGTGTATTTAATTGCTGCCTGCCGTTCTTTGAAACCTAGGCCTTTCTCCCATTAACTAGGTGTCTTAAATCTTGGTGTTGTAATTTACTGCCTGCCATTCTGGAAAACCTAGGCCATTCTCCCATTATCGAGGTGTCCCAAATCTTGGCGTTGTAATTTACTGTGTGTCACTCTGTGAAACCTAGGCCTTTCTCCCGTTATCTGGGTGCCTCAAATCTAGGTGTATTTAATTACTGCCTGCCATTTCTGACCATTTTTGGTCCCTGGTGCAGGTGAGTGTTGTGCCCATAGCGCTGCCCGCCTTATTTGGGCCTTTTTTGTAGTAAAATCGGGCCCGCAGCCCAGCACGCACACCGTCTCGCAGGCCGTGTTTCCCGTTGTAGCTCCCGCCTCAAGTCCCTCCCTCCTCCCCTGATTGGTCCATTCTCTGTATCTTACAACCCTTCAGGGCAGCCCTCTGCCCATGCAGCTCCTGCAGCGAGGTACCCGAGGCAGAGGACGATGCCTGCAGAGACAGCCTCATACCGTGTTGGCCTGTGTTGACCTGGGATGCCTGCAGCCGTCAACCAGCATCAACCGACAAAGTGGGTGGGGTCTGAACAGTGGGGGTCCAGCAATTACTGCCCCTCTGTGAACTGTCCAAACCCTTCGAAAATCATCATTCTATCACGATACTGTTGAGTCTGACTATAGTTAGATACGGCCCTTAGCCAAACTTTGCATCTAGATAGACTGTGCCCCCTCACCATATCTACTGTTGTGCCCCTTGTTAGGCCCTCTCTCCCTCTAACCAGGTGTCCCAAATATAGATGCTATAGATGCTGCTATCGCATTCATTCACTGTTATTGCATTTACTGTTGTTCCCCCGCCTTGGCCCCTTTCTTTCTCTATCCAGGTGTCAGAAAATGTAGGTGCTGCTATTGCATCTACTGTTATTGCATTTACTGTTTTGGCCCCGTGTTATGCCCTTTCTCCCTCTGCCCAGGTGCCCCAAATCTAGGTGTTGCTATTGCATTTATGGCCATTGCATTCACTGTTATTGCATTTACTGTTGTGCCCCTGTGTTCGGCCCTTTCTCTCTCTATCCAGGTGTCCCAAATCCATGTGCTGCTATTGCATCTACTGTTATTGCATTTACTGTTCTGCCCCCGTGTTAGGCCCGATCTCCCTCATATAGGTGTCCCAAGTCTAGGTGCCGCTTTACATTTACTGTTACTGCACTTATTGTTATTGCATTTACTGTTGTGCCCCCATGTATGGCCCTTTCTCCGTCTAACGTGCTATCCAAACTCTAGGTGCTCCTATTACATTTACTGTTATTGCATTTACTGTTATTGCACTTACTGTTATTGCATTTACTGTTATTGCATTTACTGTTATTGCACTTACTGTTATTGTATTTACTGTTGGGCCCCCATGTTAGGCCCTTTCTCCCTTTATCCAGGTGTCTCGAATCTAGGTGCTGCTATCGCATCTACTGTTACTGCATTTGCTGTTGTGCCCCTGTGTTAGCCCCTTTTTCCCTCTATCCAGGTGTCCTAAATCTAGCTACTGCGATTACATTAACTCTCACTACATTTGCTGCTATCTTTAACCCAGAAACCTTCTGGCCTAGCCCTCTGTATCTGCAGATACTCTCTTACCTCCACATCGCACTCCCACCAATCATCATACCCCCTCTAACTCTAAGATCATAGGAGTGCTCTGGTGTGTCAGATACCACTCACCCCCTACCCACTTCCAACACACCTTAGCCCATCCGCCCTCACCTCTCTCAGCCCCCAAGCATCCACTGCGAACAACCCCCTACCCCCATTCCTAACCCCACACAATTTCCAACTCACAAGCCAGAGGAGCTCTCTGGCGCTCCAAACAACACGAGCCCTCGCCACTACTCACCCGCCACTACCACAACATTGGTACAGTCACGCAAGTACTCCCCCCAGACCTGCCCCTGACCTCATTTCTCCCCCGCCTGCCAAAACCCCTTTGACCCCTGCACTAGCATTCACCCACTTGTGCAGAGCTCCACATCACACCATCATCGTAAACCCTCTGCCAACACACATTCCATCCATCCCCCACTTCAATTCCACACCTCTTCACCACCAACACCACTCCGTCATGTCTCCTTGACAGCACAGACCCACTAGGACCACTGCACCCCCTGAACTCTGGACAGCTCGGTGACTCCCCTGCTTCACCTGCAAAACCTTCTCGTCCTCCACCATTCCCCTCCTCCCCAACCCTCAGATCCTCCTCGACTCCCACCCACAGACCTCCCCCTTGAAGCCCTTTCCCTTCTCTCAAAGTAGCACAGCTTGCCCTTCCTAAAACCGTCGCTTCATCCCCTTTCCCCTCTGACCCTCCAACACTCTCTCACACTCCTCTTGCAGCCAAACGCACAAAACGCGGAAAGGGTGATTGGCCCTCTCCCTCGATTCTCCATACCTCGCCACTTCTTCATCAGTCCAACCTCCCATCCTTTCACAGCCCTGCCCTCAGGCCCACCCCACCCCAGCTGCCACTCCCTGTCTCCACCTCTTTGAACACAACATCTCACCCAGTACACCTAAACCCCTAGCTTGCTCCAGACACAAACCACACTCAACAACTTGCCTGACCCCACACGTGCAAAAACAACGCCCACCCTCCCTCCCCTGGTCCACTCGACCACATCTCACGAATACGTACCATCACCTGCCTACTTTTCCCGCTCCCCATCGACCTGACCCACTCACCCCTCCTCAAAGAGCACTAGCGTTCTGAACCCCACTACCACCCCTCGGTCAGCCTCAGCCACCCAGACTGTTCCGACTACACCTTGCATCGCAACAACTGACACCTTACCCACTGCCTCTCAATCCAACCGAGTCCTCCCAGCCACGAGCATCAGGAAAACCGCCACACCTCATGAAGTCACCTGCCTCTTTTTCAAAGCCTGCTCTCTGGTGAAAAACAGACACAGTATTTTGACCCTATTCTCTGACAATCCAGACCTCTTTTTCATCACTGAAAGTTGGTTCTCTGATGATTTTGCACCAATCACGCACAGGGCTTTCCCTCCAGGCTACTCGCTTATCTCCCACAACAGACCTTCCAGATGTGGGGGAGTAGCAATCCTCTATAAACCTCATTTCTCCATCTCACTCACTGAAAGCCAGCCATGCAATGCAAACTGTGAATCCCTTCTAGTAAAACTCTATCAACTGTCAACACTCACTCACAGCTTCCTACTCATATACAGACCCGCTGGATATGAAAGACATTTTGCCAGCAAGTGTAACTTGCTAGCTACCATTCAGGTAAACCAACCAACACTTACACTATTGGTGCGACTTCAAAATCTGGTTTGACGTGCCAAACAACTCCATGACCCAAACCTTTGTCGAAAGTCTAGAGGCACTCAACCTCTCCTGACATACAACAGGTCCAACCCACTCTGGAGGTCTCACCCTTGATGCAATCTTCAGCTCCTATCTATATTTATTTTTATATAGCACCATTCACCCACAGGCCTCAGAGTGCTATGACCTTGTCTCTGTATCTAGTCCCAAACCGCTCATCTGGACAGACCACTCTGCCAACCCTTTCTCAATCCATACTCCAAGTCATCCACCCAAGGCTCACTCTGCCCACACACATGATAACAAATGCTGAAACAAGGTGAAAGTACTCCCTGACATAGCTGAAGCGCCGCTACACAGTCTCTCAGTACTGCTGACCTCAGATAGACTTTTAACTGTCAAATCCTTCCACTCCTGGCTTAAAGAATCACTACTTTCACTCACCCCCTCATACCCTGCAGCCTCTTGCAAAGGTCCATCCCCCAAATGGTTCACGCCCCACCCGAAGACCTTCAAAAGCCAAAATAAATCTCTTGAGCACAAATGGCGAACATCTAAAACCACTCTCAGCAGATCTATGTTCGCCCGCCACCACCGTAATTACAAATCCGAGATCCGAAAGGCTAAAAAGGCCTATCACAATAAACTAATCCTGAACTGTTGCAACAGCAGCAAAGAACTCCAAAGGATCATCTCCGAATTTGTGAAATCCTCCTGCACCTCTGCCCAGACCACACCGATGCAAGCGCTCTGCGACTCCCTCTTCCTTCATTTCTACAACACATCACTAGACAGGATGGCAACCCTTAATACCAAACTTTCTTCCCTCACCCCTTGCCCCACACCTGCCCTTCCTAACTCCATTGCTCCGACCTACGCAAAGCCATCTTTCGACTCTTTCAACCCCATCTCGAGAGCAGAGTTCCTTGATCTACTATTGAGCAACAGCCCCCCCGGATCCCCCCTTGACACCCATCCGGCCTCTTTTCTGAAAGAAATATTCTCCTCCACATGTGCAGGAGAACAAGTAAAGTCCATACTAAAGGACTCCCTTGCCTCTGGCATGTTTTCCGAGGCCTTTAAAATAGCGCATGTCAAACCTCTTCTGAAAAAGGCATCCTTAGACCCCCTAAAGCCTAAGAATTACAGTCCGATTTACAACAACCTTTTCTTGGTGAAACTCATTAACCACGCCACGTACTCTCAGCTCAACCGTTTTGTAGAATCCAACAACCTACTCGACCCCGCTCAATCAGGCTTCAGGCCACAACATGGAACAGAAACCACTCTGATCTCTATCTGGGATGATCTCAAGGTCTCGGCGGACTTGGAGGGCTGTGCAGCACTGGTTCTCCTTGATTTGTCAGCCGCCTTCAACACCGTTAACCATTCTATCCTCCTTGACCGACTCCTCTCCCTAGGAATCCGTGGCTCGGCACTCAAATGGATTGCCTCATTCCTCAACAACGGGAAACAAATCACTTTCCTCTCCTCTTTCTCTCAACCGCTCGCACTGTGAACACTGGAGTACCACAAGGCGCCTGCTTCGCTGCTCTCTTTTTCAACCTCTATCTGACCACTCTACCAGGGATCATCCACGCGCACAAGCTCACCTGCTACACCTATGTTGATGATACCCTAATTATCCTGAGAATTCCCAAAACAAGCTTCAACTCACGACCCGACCTTGAAGCTTGCCTCAGAGACATTGACCGTTAGTTGAGAAGAAACCACCTCCTTCTAAACCCAGATAAAACTGAGATCATGGTGTGACAACACAGCCCTTCTCCCGCAACCACTCCCATAGCCCCCCTCCCTTGGCACCCCTCTCTCCTACCTTTGAAATAGTAAAAAACATTGGCACTGTGGACTCTGGCTTAACCCTCTCCCATCAGATCAATAATGTATCAAAATCCTGTCACTACCACCTCAAGCTCCTAAGAGGCTTTTTCCCTTACCTCAACTACCCCAACAGACTCGCCGCTATTATGTCCATTGTTATGTTGATACTAGACTATGCCAACTCCTTATATCTGGGTACATCGGCCTACCAACTTAACAAACTCCAAAGAGCCCAAACGCTGCTGCCAGACTCCTCCTTGAACTAGGACACAGGGATCACATCTCGCCCGCTCTCTGCACCCTTCACTGGCTACCTGTTGGACGAAGGGCCACTTTCAAAATCCTATGCATTACCCACCGATCAGTGCACAAGACCGCCCCAGCATACCTACAAGAGAAAATTACACCCTACCACCCATCACGCACCCTAAGGTCAAGCACTGTCCTCTTACTAGTGATTCCAGCCTCCAATTTAACCAGGATTGGAGGGTCCGCCTAGGCTCCAACTCTGTGGAACTCACTGCTTCCTCACATTCGACACACCCAAGACTACATGGCCTTCTGTAAAGCTCTAAAAACCTGGCTTTTTCTGTAAACCATGATTAGGACTGTCTAGGGCCGCTGAAACCCACACAAATTCTAGAACCATGAGTTCTATGACATTGAATTGGAAAGTGATTACAGCTGGCCAACAAGTGTTCCTAGGGATACTGATGGAAGGGACCACAGAAAACGACCAATAAGACATCAAGGTGGAATTAGGAACTGTGAGGCCACAGTTGGCAGCCTTAGTGTCCGGCAGACTCTAGGATATGCATCTGCTGACTCTTTGCTTCCCGATTCCACTACACAGGTCTAGCAGCCTCTCGTGCCATCAAGTTGATCATGCCCATTCACTCCCTACCTTACCCGACTACATACCTAAGATACGAACCCACCGAAGGCACTAAAACAACTGGGCTCTACAATATCCTTTAGCACCTCTGCCTTGCTTGGACTGGGCTCCCTGACACATAGTGCTGAGCTTAAGAATAATGACCCTCTGACCATGCAAATCATAACTTACTCCGGTCCAACCTTTGAATCTACCACAGAGTACTGCTACCGCAAAACATGAGGATGATCACTGCCAGCTCATCCAGACCCAGAAAGTAACCAGAAATAGTGGGCTCCTAAGAGTAAATCATCCACTCCAGACACTCACTTTTCCTACCACTATGCCACTCACCACTTTACACCAACAAACAATAGAGTGAAGCTATACCCCTCAATCAATTTCGGCCTAGCTGCACACATAACAATTCTCCATGAACACCTCAACAACCTGTTAGAACGCAGCTATACCCCGCAAAGAAATCGACTTAGATGCACACATAAATGTCCTACACAGACCTAATGCCGCCAGAATGCAGTCTCGGAGACCAACCACCTGACTGCACACATTCGACTGATCTTTCACTGCCACCGCACCTAGGGTTAGGATGGAGCCACCATCACGCAAATCACACTGACTGCACACATATTGGGTGCACCCAAGCACTGTATTCTACCGTACCTTCTCGACTGACCTGGACTACGGTCCCTCAGGGCGTTAAACCCACAAGCGCTTTGAGATCATACCAATGATATATAGGGCGCTATATCAATGCCAAATAACATAACATACCATTAGTGTTAACTCACTTAAGACAACTTTTACTCCAGTTTTCCCCCATATTGACATCTAATATAGGGAGACTTGTGTAAATTCTGTCTTTCTGTATTACTTGGTTGATATTCACAACAAGTTTCCAATTGTTTGTATGCCTGTCGGTATGCCGTGGGTTTCCCAATAGCTCTGGGTAGACTCACTAGTGTTTGCTGGCGTTTCGGACCCATGGTGTATGGCTGCAGCAAAGTCCTTGCTTTGGGAAAGCATTTCCTGCAGACCCTTTTCGAGTTCTTCCGTCGGCTTCTTATTCATCCGCCGGTTGAACTGCTGCACTTCAATGGGACTGCATCCCCAACAGCTTCTCCACTGCTGTTGGCTCCCCAGCGGTCCTCCTGCGATACCCGCTGTGCTTCTCCCGGTCTCTCGCCTTTCCAGCCGGAACATCACGTGACTCATCCTTCAGTACAGTCTGCTCTCAGATGTCTGCATTTGGTTCTGGTTCCTGCTTCGCCCGCTCTGCATCTCTCTTCTGCACCTTTCCTTTTAACTTGAAGGGTCACCATTTTTAAATGTCCCGCACAGCTGATTTCCATTACAACAACTAGTCTGCACATTTAGCTTGGTGCCTCTTTTAATCCACATTAACTCTTCTTCCTCTTCTTTATCTCAGTACTTGAGGTTTTATGGGAGTTGGAGTCTATAGGATTATTGTGCTTTTTAAAGTTTTATTGCTTTGTATTTTTGTTTGAATTAAAACCATCAGAAACAGGAGGCAGTATAAATGTGTTAAGTACATATGAGGTGTGCATGGTGATCTGTCTAGTGTGTTTGACAAGAAGGGATTTCAGGGTTTTACAACTGTAAGGATTTGTCTAATGACAACATGCCATCACGAATTTTGGAATGATAGGGTCTTCTTCACATGGAAGGGATGGAAACTGTGTCTCTCCTGATTGGGTAACCACATCTTCCTGACAGCCATCTCCTTCTATGTGATCCTCCCTCATAATACCACCCTCATGGTCATGATTAGGTAGTGGCTGCCATCCCTTGGCCACATGGGAGGAGATCTTAGGCTGGGGATCAGTGATGACTCTAGATTCATCACAATACCCTTGAGGAGAACTTCTTGTGTTCTTGGTTAGTTTTTTGTGGCCCCTGAGTTGGGAACAGCAAATGGCTTTGGTGGTAGATGAGTAGGGTGACTGCCTGATTAGTTCCTGGGAGCAGAGCTGATGTTTAACCGGCACATTTTCCATAGTGAACCATTTTGTTTGGTGCTTTTTTAGAAGAATCTTTCTTTTCAAAAAGGAGATAGTTCTTTCAGGCTTAGAAAAACATGTGATTAATGGTGTACTGTGGAATGGTTGGGCTGAGGTCAGGAGGAAGAGCTAGGTTGTGCTCAGATGTAATGGTAGTAATGATTTGTTAGAACATTTCTTACATGGTGTAATGGTAAGAAAAGATACAGTACTGAGACAAGCAGAAGGAAAGGGTGGGGGTGACTATGGAGAAATGAATGCTGAGCTGGCCCTTCCATTGGGTGGGTATGGTGGAGTTCAGGCGGGCGGGCGGGGGGAGTGAAAAGCTGGTCTAGATTGTGAACTTTGATGAGTGTCGGCGGATGACTAATTGAGGCCAAGCACCTCCATTTTGTTGAAGAAGGTACTGCAGGTAGGAATATGTTATTGTGATGCCGTGCTTGGAGTATAATATGAAGAGGTAAATAATGGTGTCAGAAAAAGTGGCATTAAAGGCTTTGCAGTGGCCTGGAGGTCGGTAAATCATCAATATGTGTAATGTCTAGGAATTAAGAGGGCACTTGATCAGGAAGCACTCAGAAAGGGCTGGGACTGAGAGGTCGCTAGCAGTGGTAAGGCTGCCTTTATTGTGGTAAAATCAGTGCTGTCTCCTTTGCCTGTTAATCTGTTTTCTAGGAAGATGTTTTATTCAGATCATCTACATAGTGCCAGAGATCCAGGATTTGGTAACAACCACATAAAGGTACTATTGGCAATAAACTGTCCCCTTGGTGTAGTTTTGGGCCCTAGAGAGTGGGTCGGCCATTAATCCATTTTTGAATCCAAGAAACATCTTTTTATAGAACATTGTAGTTTTTACTTGGCTTACACCCCTGATTCATTACTCAGAGTGCTGCGTTGTGCTATCTTTTCTTATTCACTGTTTTTTCTTCACCAGTGGGTTTTGTGTAGTGCAGATGGTGTGCTTTATTACAGTATATCTATTTTTATAGAACCTCGAATGAATGCTCCCTTTATTTTGACAAGCATGCTTTGCTGTTTGTGTCGCTACTGAATCACATTCACTCCGTGCTTAAGAGGATAGTCTTCCCTTGGCCCACGTTACCACAAAAGGTGAAGGGGTTATATCTCTTAATTATGCCTGTTTTACTTTTATGATTGTGTTGTTCTCTGGGATTGTAGCAGTCTGAGGGCTGAGTGGGCATTTTAGCCCCTACTCATCCTTGCAAATCTGCAGGGCAGAATCCAATTCATCACACCCCACATGCCAAAAACTTTCAACACTGTTCTTCAGGAAAAATAACAACTGCCATGGCCGTTCTCTGTTACAGCGGGGCCTTCATCAGGACTGAAGAACATTACAAGTAGTAGCAAATGCTGTTTAGTCATAAAGCTATGTATTGTGCTTGTTCAATGTTTCTGCTCCACTTTTGAGGACACCTGCATCCCAACATGAGAAGCTTATCAACCTTTCATATCGAAGGCAGCAGCTGCGTGGTCCCATTCAGTGAGCAGGTGTCGAGCCTGGCAGAAGCAGAAGTATGTTGAGGTTTGAGATAGTGTTTTAGAATGTGCGGATCGTGATGGCCACCATTGTCGGTTCAGCCATCCAGCTGATGGGAAGGATGCTGGCGACCAGATGCACAGATAGGTTCTAGTGGTTTGAGGCAGTGTTTGAAAATCGCTATTTGAGGGATTCCACCAGGGCCTAGTCCTCTAGTTGCTCTGAGCCCCAATCCAGGGGCTCAAAGATACGCGTTGGCCCTTATTCTCATTCTCCCTAGCACCAGCAAGGCTAGTCCACAACTCTAGAGGTCCTACACCACAGTGAGGTCGTGGATACCATTATGGCTGGCAGAGAGGCAAGTGTTGTCCACGTAGCTGGTCATCCCCAATGGTCCCTGTGGATGGTTAGGGGGACAGAACTTGCCTTTACCTTGGACACTCAGGGCCTGATTCACAGATCATTTTCCAATCGGATTGCACCATTATAAAATGCTTTGTGAATCAGGCCCTCAGCCTACACCTCAAAGGTAGAGGACCTTAAACAGATCATCTCTCCCAACAGAGGTCCAATGAAATCTTCTTGATTGTGGTTCCAGAGGGAATCAAAAACATGATCTGAGACCCCTTCTTTTAAAGATAAAACTCCACAGTAATTGGACTAAAGCTATCCTGCTTTAGGGGTCCTATCCCTGTTCTACACTAACCTGTCCCCCTTTCCTTCGCAATAGAATCAAAGGTGTGCAGCACCCTGCTGTGAGGCTAAGCCTTTTGTCAATGGGCGTACCATTTGATTCCTGTTACCAGGCCTGCTTCCTGTGGCTGACACACATGTGATATCAATTTGATGTGGCTGCAATGATTATGAGCATGCCCCAACCCAGGCATGGCTTATATTTGAGAGTTTACCCTTCCACCCACATGGGCTATTTATAATCATCAGAGATTTGGCACAGAGGTGCATATCTTAAATTCAGCCCCTGTGTTGCAGATACTTGACTGTCACTGCAGCTGTGGAATGGGCACCTGTGACCTCTGAACTTACTCTGTGCCACTGGTAGAGCAGGCACTGCAGATCAGGATACTGATGCAGCACAGCACAAGTGCACACTTTGGCATTGAGCTAATGAAAGGGGATCTGATCAGCAGATTACTCTTTCAGAGATGGAATTGCCAGCATCATTGTATTAATTAATACATATCAAAAAAGCAAGGGCTTTCACTCCCTTGCCAGATGGTAATCCATCACGAGGGGACAAAGATTTCACAGTAACATGTCAAGGTTAACTGACCAGGGTCAGAAGTGCTAACTTTAACCACTACTAAAAAAAGTCTTACATTGAGGTTGGTACTACATGAATAAAAGTTTTCCCAGCCTTTTCTGTAAACAAAAAGTTAGGGATATGATATGATAGGTTATTTATAACGCGCTTAATACCCAGAGTTTCTAAGCGCGGACTCGGGCATTCCACCTGCGGTGGTCCGTGTCGTCTTGCTTCCAAGGCGAGCACGTTGCCACTGAGCTATCCTCCCGAGACATGGAGAGATGACCTGTCATGTGTTACATTACAATACTCCGGACATCTTGGAATCAGCAAAACATTGGATCTCTTGTCCGGCTTTAATCACCCGAAGGAACTTATACCTAGGAGATTGGGTGGATAATATAAATATATTAACAGATGAGGATTATTGGGAACGAGTTCTGACGGTCCAAAAACTTGGTCCGACCCTGGAAGTACTACGATTCATAGAATCGATAATAAAAGGTATCGAGGGTAATAATGATGCAGTGGAAGAGGAGGTTGAATCCTCGTAAGGACGGTGGGGTCTGGATAAGGACATTGACTATTTCCTGACTATTTCCTGGGCATTTGTTAAAGGTTGAAAATTTATTTAACCAATAAAACATAAAAAAAAAAAAAAAAAAAATGTAGTTTATATTTCACGTACCAAACAGATCGACTTGTGTGAGGAAGGGGTTGGCACCTGAAGAAACACCAAAAACATTTCCCCTCCAATTGAAGTCTATTAATGATGAAGAGGATGGGAACTGGGAATCACCTTGAGCTGGTTTCTGAGTTGGTTTAGGGTGTGCCTAGGATCTTGCACAGAGGTAACATGTGAAAGCTTCCCTGCATCCTGCTTTCTGCAGACACTTAGCTTTACGTTAACTTGGCCAAGACTCAATTTCGCGAAGTGGGCTCTTGCCTACTCTTGTAGATCTGCTTGAGGGTAGCTGGGGTGCCAGACCCTAAGCCCTCCCTCTTTGAGAAGTAGGACCAGCTCCCTCGCCAATACACTATTCTTTATCAGGAAGCCGTAGGAACCAAATTGCAGTCTACCAACATTCTGGACAAATGTCTCGTGACCCAGTATGTTGTGCAAGAACTGTCAAACGACCTGAAACCCAAGATATAACCTGACCTGGACTCCAAGTGTGTGCCTCCCTGCAAGTGTTAACTCAATTACTGTTGCTGAAAAGCAGAGGCGTTGCTAGGGTGGGGCTGAGGGGTCTATAGCCCCAGGTCTTTTGGTTGTAGCCCCGGATAGAAGCTCAGGGGGTACAAGCAGAAAGGCTAGCTAGCCCCTAGTCCCGACAGTCCCAAAATTGGCATAGCCCCAGATCTTTTCCAGACCTAACAACACCCATGCTGAAGAGTATAGGACACATTCCTCCTACCGTAAAACTACTTTAATGGGATACTTTGAAGGAAGCGTTCCTGTCTGGGATGATTGCATTACAGTGAGACGCAGAGTGCTCTCCATCTGCAGCCCTCTTAAGATTCACTTAAAGAAGCTCTTTAGATTCACGGCGCTACCTGCCTGAGCCACGAGGATGCCAGCAAGGCACCTGTGTGGAGGCAGCCATGACAGGACATAGTAGGCAATCCAACGCCTTTTAGAACATCACGTTTTACAAAAGGGCATTATAGTTATACCCACAACTAACTGGTGTTGCTAGGTCTGGAAAAGATCGGGGGCTCTGCTAATGTGGGGACTATCAGGACTTGGGGCTGCTGCTAGCTAGCCTTTTGGCCACACTTTCGTTCACCCTAATCGCATACTTTTTTTTTTTTACATTTTACATTACTGCCACGTGTAGCCCTCTTTAATGCCAGCTCAGCCAGCCGCTTTGAGATGAAGACTCACAGAGGACGTCCAACAGACGATCTTATAGTTGTAATGTTTTCAGTGTTTCCAATAGTTTGACATTGCTGCCATCATGCTCTACGGGAAAACGCTGCACAGATGTTCCCGTAGGTTAGCTGTATCTTCCATTAAGTAAAACATACCACAGAAACCCGCTATTGCAACTTGTACATTGTGCTGCTTTGGTAACTTTCTATAACTTTTTAAACGTTGCCAATTTTTAAATGGGATGTCAGATGTACAATTGGGGCATGAAGCCGTTTTTCATATATTTTTTCACTATGTTTCTAAAGTGGTAAGATCTTAGAAAAAATGTATATTCCATTTCCAATTTTGGATAGGCCACGTGATCTTTACACCGTGTCTCTATTTTGTCTTCAGTAGCAAAGAACATGGTTCTGGAGAACGGAACAGCTCCTTACTATGATAACTGCACACATATGTTAATGGATGTTTATCTTTGTACATTTACAATGAAATGGACAACATAGCACCACTGACATTGCTCGTCTCTCTGACTTATTGCATCGGTTACCCTTTTCTTTATTATTATTTTTATTACTATTATTATGTTATTATGCTTTTATTATTAAGCACAGACTTAACTCCAGGAAGCCAAAGAGCACTTTATTAGTCATAGGGGAATTACACCATGAGAGAAGCAGAGATACGAGGGGAGCGGAAAGCAAACAAGGGGGTGGGAGAAGTTTGGGCACTTTGGCAGCAATGGATCTACAAGCCCACATGGGTTGGTGGAGGGAAGATCACACAGTCCCAGGTTGGGCGGGGAGTGAAAGGTATGTGTGAACCTAAGTGTTAGGGAAGAGCCATTCCTGAAATGCAAAAGTGAGAGGCTGAGTCTGGTGTTGACATGTAGGAGGTTCTGCATTATGGGGGTGCAGACAGAGATGTCCTGTCTTCTGGTTCTTTCCTTCCTGCACCGGTGCATTTAAAGTCTAAACATGTCTTTATTTCTGGTGGATCACAGGCATCCTGAGATGCTGAGTTTCTCAGTGAGGGCCTTTGGAACTCCAGGGCAAGAGCCTTGTAGATGAAGAAGCGGGCTATGAATATGGTATGTGATGGCAGTCATAGCCAGTGCAGTTCAATGAGGGTCAGGGTGTTGTGGTTGAATTTGCAAACTCCTTTGATGAGCCGTGCTGCAACACATAGGAAACATATCAGGGGTGCCAGGGTAGTCCCCTGAGGTCTTCCAGAAGGGCATTGCCACCATACAGATGGGAGAGGACTAAGGCTTGGACACAAGATATAAAGTTCTTTTCTGGGAAAAAGGCCTTGATTTTGCGAAGGAGGCAACAGTGGTACCACGCCATTTTTGTTTCTTTTGTCTTCTGTGAAGGCAGCATGAAGCAGACACAGATAACCGCTTCAAGTTTGGTCCACAAAGGTTTTATTAACTTGAAATTCAGGGGGTGGATAAGGCTGGCTGGAGAGTGTGAGGAGCGTGAGGAGCGAGAGACACAGGAGCTGAGAGCTGCGTCGGGCATGAAAGTGGGACGCGTGGCAGAGGTCTGCCACAGGAGTGTCTAAAAGGCCTGCCAGCCCTCCTTGTTGGGTGCATGCAGCAGGAGCTGTGGTGTGCCGAGGCACTCCAGTGGCCGCAGCCTGCCAGGAGAGCAAGCAGTGCTCCCTCCGGTCTCCGGGGAGGAAGAACAGAGACACAGGAAGCCGGACAGCAGTGCGAGGAGCAGGAGAGAAGGCATTCAGAGCTGCTGTGTGGAAACAGTGAGTGATAAAAGGGAAGCACTCATACTGGGGTGCTCCAAAAGCTTTAAATACGCACTCTTAACTACCAAATGAACTGAACGTTATAATAAGCACTTTGGAATACAGAAACAAGTGCTTTTGGAAAGTCAAACGAACTGAACGTTGTAACTAGCAATTTTGAATGCTGAAATAGGTATATTGAATACCAAACGAATTGAATGGCATTGTGAACACTTTTGAATGCTACATGAAGCAAAATCAAGATATGAGTGCTTGTGAAGGGAGTGGAAACAAGGTGGTGCATGTAAGCGATATCACAGAGTGAATTGTTTGAGACACAAGTGTTGGCAAAGCCTACCAAGAAGAGTATGAGAGGAAAAGACAAGTGTTGAACAAAGTTAACACAGTTCACACAACTGCAGGCTAAGGGAAAAACTGAATTGGCAAGAGCCAGAAAAAATACACAAGGTGTAACCAAGTGCATAGTCACAAACCAGGCCACAGTAAAGTGTTCGAAAGGAACACGTATAACTGTTCAAGGAAAGCAGGGGACAATTGTTGATGGAAAGCAGATAAGAATGGGTATCGATTGCGTGACTTGTAATGAGTGGACTCTGTGGTCTGACAACTATGCCTAGACTGAGTGCCCTTTTACGAAGGAAGCCAATGAATGTATCCAAACAGAAGATTGTGTTGTGCAACAGTTGCTTATATGATTTTGAAATCAAGAAGCAGACTTGTTTTTATGAACCAGTGTAGAGTACTAATGACAAGAGAGTTGAGAAGTGTCCCAGAGAACTGCATTTTTTTGAAAAGCTGGAAGATTTGAACTATTGGGGAAGGGAGCCCAATATTCTGTAAACTGTCTTGAACTTGGGGAAGCGGAAGATGATCATAGGCCAAGAGCCTGAAGAAGCTTTAAACTTTTTTTCAACTCTTGAACACTATTCAGTCTGACATCCCTACACATTGTATACAATTAGTTTTGAGGGCAAGTTTTATCATGTCACGTTACAAAAACCCTTCTTTCTGGCAAAGATGGAAAGGTATTCATTACACCTGTACAAGTCCTCCCAAGAAAGCACTGGTTGTTCTGTTTAACAGTCTAGCTGTTGAATGACTCACGTACCATGTCACCAGCATCTTCACTTCGACATTGGTTGAGGATTAATGAACTCTTTTTAGGAAGATGGTTTCCATAGCAACGGTGCTTTGCTACTTCTCTGGCATAACGCTCCGTAAATTCGTATTCTCCTTATCTGTCCTTTTCTCAGAATATTCCTAAGATTTAATTTCTTCACTCACTATCTACTACCTTTGTATTAACAAGCCTTTCTTCTATACTTAGAAGACTTGCACTCACAAGTGTTACAAACCCGATCTGTTCTCCTGCTGCCGAATGACGACAGAATACTTTCGTCAGCAGCATATACTGCACGCTTCTGCTCCCTCAGCGCTGCCATGGAATTCAATATCACACGCTTCTGCTCACTCGTATGTAAAGATCCTTTGTTGCTAGTTGTAACATCAAAACGGCAACAATATATATATTTCACACTAGTCACTTTCATACTCAGAGCACGGCCACAGCAAATGATTTCCTCACGATCGATACCTGACTGCATCAGAAGTCTCCATAACATTGCAGTGATAAAGAAATCCCATTACTGAACGAAAAGAAGACAAATACTGCAACCACATCCAACACAGGGTTTTCTTCCATAGAGGGCTTCCCTGTTATTACTATCTCTCTGGTTTTATGTCCGGGTGATAGTATGTACAGGGTGACTTCTTTCATTAAACAAACAAGATGACTAATTCAGGCAAGTCTTGAAAGAGATTTATCATGCTTTGGTTTTTGCTACAATGAATAAGAAGTTCATGACCCTGCATAGCAGTGTGTTATAACAGATAGCAAGGCCCATAACAAAATATCCAGAATGTATCAAATGCAGCAATTATTTAATGCTGTACACAATTTTAGCATGGAGGTACAAAAACTGAAACAAGAAAATGTTAATTTGGGCAACAAATAGGTTGCTCTCCTGGAGAAGGAGAATTTCCCTCTGGACCACTACTCGGTGGGAAATATGATGGAAATACTCACAAACTGAAGGAATTTCTAGATGCCTGCACCATACAATTCACATTTAAAGCTGCATATTTTCCCAAAAGAGAGAGATAAGGTGGGTCACCTGATCTCACATCTGACTAGAGCAGCCTTAGCTTGGGCCACGGTTTTAGTTACTACAAATAATCAAATTTTGGATTCATATCAAGCCTTTGGTAATAGTTTAAAAGCTATGTTTGGAAGGCATGAGATAATGGTTTTGGCGTAGGAACAGTTTCTTGATTTCAAGCAAGGGTCTATGAATCTGTTTACACATGTCAATAATAATCAAGCAGATGGCAGCCAATACAGCTTGGCCCGATGATGCGCTCATTCATTGTGCCGAAGAGTTCTTTCCGGTGATTTGAAAAATAAGGTTTCTCGAGATCCTCGCGTGGTAAATCTCACTGAAATTATTACCTTGACAATGCCGTTAGACTATCAGATACAAGAGGGACATACAGAATGCAAAAGGAACCGTGCAGTCAGACATACAGTAGAACCCCAGTGAACTACAACAAAGACAACGGAACAAGAAGAAACAATGCAATTGGGAATGGCCCGAGGACCATTAACTTTCAAGGAGAAAAATCAGAGGCGTACACAAGGTCTTTGTATGAATTGTGGGTCAAAATCTCATCTTGTGAGAGATTGTCCTATAGCCCCTCCCAGACAACAGGGAAACACCAACTCCCAATCGTAGGTGGAACCACGATCCGGGCAGAAACTGTTGGTTCCCCTGCAATGTCTCCTGTACCGACCACTAATGGCCATGACATGGTGGTTATTCAAATATCCTTGAAGTTTATGGATCTAGAGATCTATAACATTCCTGCCCTGATAGACTGCAGAGCTACTGGACTATTTATTGATGATCATTGGGCCAGAAGTAAAGGAATACCCACAGTCACTAAAGAAATACAGATTCCAATGGAGAGCCTCAATGGTTCACTGTTAATTTCTGGTAGAGTTAATGAACAAACCATTCCTATCAACATGCATATTGTCTCTCATAAAGTCCAAATGTCCTTGGATATCATAAAGGCATCTCATTATCCGGGCATACTAGGATTACCTTGGTTAAGGTGTCACAATCCTTTAAATAATTGGAGTGGTGTATCTTTGTTTTTGGGTTCAGAATACTGCGTGTCTCACTGCCTGTCAGAAGGGATTGGTAAGGATTCATTATCCCACATCTCATGTGTCTCAACAAGATACTGTCGCCTTAATTGACAACCTGCATATCATTCCTGAACCTTACAAAAAATATCAGAATGTTTTTCTGAATCACAGTTCAAAGAATGGTCTCCTCATTGTCGCAAGGACTGTGATATAAACATGTTACCTGATAAACCCGTCCCTTTTGGACATATGCACGTTTTAGCAGAAAAAGAAAGACAGGTATTCAAAGAATACCTACAAACTAATCTTAAAAACTGCCTTATTGCAGAATGAAAGTCACCTGCAGAAGTATCTCTCTTCTTTATTCTGAAAAAACACTGATGAATTACACCCTTGTATTGATTATAGAGGCTTGAAAAAAATCACGATACCAGACCGATATCCAATGTCTCTTATCCCTGATATCCTTGAAGCAGTTAAAGGAGTGTTCGCTTATAACAAACCTGACCTTAGGGAGCTTACCATCTTATCCGTGTTCGTGGTGAAGATGAATGGAAAGCAGCCTTTCGCACCCTTTGTGGTCATGTTGAGTATAGAGCAATGCCATTTGGTCTATCAAATGCTCTCGCTATATTTCAACGGTTCATGGACCGTGTCTTTACCAATCTACTTCTTCATTCAGTTATAGTTTATCTGGATGATATTCTAATATATTCTCACAATCTAAATGATCATACCTTCCATGTACAAACTGTCCTACAATGTTTGAAGGAAAAAATGTGTTTTACAAAAGGGAAAAGTGTGAATTCCAGGAAACCAGAGTAACTTATCTATGATACGTTTTGTCCTCCAAGGGAATGGTGATGGATCCCCATAAAGTTTCAGCTGTACTGGATTGGCCCTCTCTCAGGAATGTGAAAGAACTACAAAGATTCATAGGGTTCATCAATTTCTATAGGAAATTAATTTAGGGTTTCTCGCATAAGGTATAACCCCTCACAGCGCTTCTGAAAAAAGGATCAAAATATGAATGGAACTCTTTCGCTCAAGAGGCTTTTTCTAGCCTGAAAATTGCCTTTAATAAAACACTCATATTACAGACCCCGGATCGAGAAAGGTTTGGGAGCTGTTCTGAAACAACCAAACAAACTCGGAGATGAATTCCCAGTAGCATATCTTTCCAGAACTCTATTCCCTGCAGAAATAAACTAGACTGTATTTGAAAAATAATTATTGGCCATTAAAAGGGCCTTTCAAGAATGGCAACATCTTCTTTTGGGAGCACATTTTCCAATAGAAATCCGAACGGACCATCAAAATCTTAAGAGCCTCCAATATGCTGAAACACAGAATAGTCGCCATGCACTGGGCACATTTCTTTTCTCCATACAATATGGTGCTTACAGTCATACCTGGAAAGGCTAATCCTATGGCGGATGCCTTATCCCAGAAATTGTAATCACCAATACATAAGTTTTAATCAGAGAGAATTCTGTCCCCATTGTCATCTACTCCTCTCCCGATGCCCCCCTCTTCTCTTGCTTCCTTTGGATCCCCTCTACTTCCTATACTCTTCTCATTCTCTCCCATTGCACCAGACGAGGTCTCTAGAGTAGTCGGATCTATGAAAGACTCTTCTAAACCATCAAAGACAACATTGCCCCTCTCACCCCAGCCTTGGCTAACCTCTGTAACCATTCCTTTGCTACTGGCACCTTCCCACAACCCCTCAAGCACTCTCTTGTGCACCCTCTCCTAAACAATCCGTCTGCTGACCCTCATTGTCCAGCAAACTATCGCCCTATCTCTATCACCCCTTTTCTGGGAAAACTCATGGAGAAGTTAGTCATTCCCAACTGACCCTCCGCACTGAAATGGCTGGCTGCCTCCATGACCACCAGTCTGGTTTCAGAGCATCCAGAGGAATGGAAACTGCTCTCCTGAACACCTGTGAAGACCTGGTCTCAAACCTGGACTCAAACGCTCACTCTGTTTTAATCCTCCTCGATCTTTCTTCTGCCTTTGACACAGTCAACCACTCCATCCTCTTAAATAATCTCCATGTTACTCTAAGCATCACGGACTGGGTGCTGGCGTGGCTGACCTCCTTCCTTTCAAACAGACCCTCCCAAGTGCAAATGGGTCCTTTCCTCTCCTCTCCTCCACCTCAATATACCTGTGGCGTCCGTCAGGGTTCTATCCTATCGCCATGGCTCTTCAACATCTACCTAGCCCCTCTGGCCCACCTGATCTACACCTCATACCCTCACTTCCAGTGTTATGCGGATGACACACAGCTCTCTTTTAAGCTTCCTTCAACTCCCTCCTCTCCTTCCTCTCCCATACCTGACTGCCTGACTGCTATTCAGGCATGTTGCTCTGCCAATGATCTCTGCCTTAAGGCCATTAAGACGGAGATCCTTCTCCCTGGGTCTCCTGCTCCCTGTTTCACCCCACTCTCTGGTCACCCTCCTTAGGCCCCCTCCCCTCACCTACCTGAGGCAAAAAACCTTGGGGTCATCTTTGACTCCTCTCTCTGTTTCTCTCCACACATCATGGACCTTGCCAAGAAGTCCAACTTTCAGATTCATCTCCTCAGAGGCATTCTCCCTTTTATGACCTTCTCCCCTTCTCAGAGCCATGTTTTCTCTAGGCTCTCTAGGCTGGACTACTTAAACTGCCTCTTTCCTCTCTTCACCCCTTCAACCAATCCAGAATAGGACTGCAACGCTTAACCTTGGCCTCAAGACTAGGGACAGCATCTCTCAAGCCCTAGAATCTCTCCACTGGCTCCCAGTGACCACAAGAATCATATTCAAGACCCTTTGCATCATCCACAAGGCTGTCTAGGGCCTGGGACCTCTCCACATCAGCTTTCTCTGCCTAAATATCTCCATGCTAGAGTTCTTCAGTCCTCTAGCTCCAACTCTCTGCAGGCCAGACATTTATCTAAGCAGAGAGTTGATCCTTTTCCCCAGCAGGTTCCTCCCTCTGGAACACCCTCCATGCCCCCATCAGACCTGAGCCGGACCTTCTTAAGTTCCAGAAACTTTTCAAGACTTTCCTTTTCTCCTCTTCCTTCCATCGACCCCTCCAGTTTTAGCATCCCTCTGCCACTGCGAATGGGGCGTGTCCCTTCTGAGTTGTACAGGGGCCAGACCACCTCCCGACCAGGCCCCCAGCATCCCTTGCCAGCACCTAACCTCAGACACCCTTTTCTAGCTGGTCCACCCTGTACATCGCAATTACCCTCCCTTGCCCCTTTCTTGCCCCTGGCACTTGCCTTCTTCATCCTCCCGCACTTGCTCACCCCCCTTTGAGTGCCCCACTCCTGCATGTCACCCCATCCCCTGCACGTATCACCTTTGTCTTGCACTTGCACAGTAGGATTGTTACAAGGCCAATATAACTGTCATTATTGTATCTCTTTTTCCTATCTCCCACCCCCATTTTATGTCTTGTGGTGCCTGGAAACACTTGTGTATAGGCACCCTACAAATGTACAATAGATAAAATAAACAAATCTTCCCCAAAGCCATATTTGTTAATATGGTGGCAGACTTTATGCAAGATATTCGAAAGGAGATTCAATCCCATGGAGAATATTGCCAATATATAACGAACAAGTATGGTCTAGAATTCGAAGATGGATTATATTTCCATGATCCACAAATCCTGGTTCCGACTCCTTCCTTGCACAAGGAAATTCTTCAAATGGGTCTTGATTCACTAATCGCTGGACATAGGGGCATTCATAACACATTACATTTAATCAGAAGGCATTTTTGGTGACAAGAAATATGCAAAGACGTTAAGGATTATTAATCCTCCTGCGTTACATCCCTGCAGTCCAAAGTCCCTAGCCAACCTCCAGTAGGACATCTCACAATGCCTCTATTACCAACCAGACCTTGGCAGATCATTTCCACTGATTTCATCGTCAATCTGACACCCTCTAAAGGTTCAACAACTATCATGGTCACCATTTATTACTTTACCAAATTGGTGCACTTTATTGCATAACCTCAAGTCCCTTCAGATCCACAGATGGCCAGACTTTTTATAATGTCGATCTTCTCCAGGCATAGATTCCCCGATGATTGTGGTCCACAGTACACCTCTCAATAGTGGCAGCTGGTGTGTTCCTCTCTGAAATTCACAAAAGCCCTCTGTTTGGACTTTCGCCCACAAACTAATGGGCATGGGCAGACTGAGAGGCTCAATCAAACACTAGAGGGTTCCCTGAGATGTTTTATTTTGGCCGCACCAGAAAACTGGGTAGAACTTTTACTTCTTGCAGAATTTGCCTAAATTAATGCCAAACATTTGGCACTAGGTTCTAGCCCTTTTTTCCCTCGATTCTTTCATCTACTATGAAATATCTGGCTGTGGATACCTTGTTGGCTGACATTCAGAAGGGTCACTGAACAGCATTGACTTCATTGGCTGCTGCACAAGAACATTGTAAATGTTTTGCAGATCGTCATTGTTCTCCAGCCCCGGTTTTGGCACTTAGTGACAGAGTCTGGTTTGCTTCTCGCTTTCTACCTCGTCATTTGGTGCCTTCTAAACTATCTCCCAGATTATTTAGACATTCTGGCATCCAGAGGTTCTGCTGCATTTCTACTCAGACTCCCTCTTTCTTGGGCTCGCATCCACCCTGTATTTCAAGTTTTGCAACTTAAGTCTGATGTTTCTGACAACGTTTCATAGGGGAGTGGTATCCCGTCACCCACCTGTTTCTATTGACACTGGGCCGGAGTTATGGTGTCAGGTATTTGTGACCCACAATGCTACCGGGGATGCCTCCAATACTGATCGATTGGAAGGGTTATGCTCCAGCTGATCATTCTTGGGAAACAGTTTCTGTGGTTCATGCTCCCCTTTTGGTCCGTTTGTTTTACTGGTTTCATCCGGGGAAGCCGGGTCTGTCCCCGTTCGGGAGGGGGCGTACTGTCATGTCATGTTACAGATGCCCTTCTTTCTGGCAAAGACGGAAAGGTATTCATTACACCCATACAAGTCCTCTCAAGATGGTACCGGTTGTTCTGTGTAAAAGTCTAGTTGTTGAACAACTCAGGTACCATGTCACCAGCGTCTCCCCTTTGGCATTGGTTGAGGATCAAGGAACTCTATTTAGGAAGATGGTTTTCATAGCAATGGTGCGTTGCTACTTCTCCAGCATAATGCTCTGTAAGTTCGTATTCTCCTTATCTGTCCCTTTTCTCTGGTTATTCATGAGCTTTCCCTCCTCGACTATCTAATACTTTTGTATTAACAAGCCTTTCTTCTATACTTAGAAGACTCACACTCATAAGTGTTACAAACCCGATCTGTTCTCCCGCTGTTGAATGCCGACAGAATACTTTCCTCAGCCGTATATACCGTGCGCTTCTGCTCCCTCAGCGCGGCCATGGAGTCAATATCACACGCTTCTGCTCCCTCGTATGTTAAGATCCGTTGTTGCTAGTTGTAACATCAAAACGGCAATAATATATATATTTCACACTAGTCACTTTCATATTCAGAGCACAGCCACAGAAGACTGATTCCGTTGCAATCGATTCCTGACTGCATTAGACATCCCCATAACATTGCAGAGATATAGAAATCCCATTCCTGAACGAAAAGAAGACGAATACTGCAACCGGCTTCATCCACCACAGGGTTTTTTGTCCCAGAGGTTTTCCCTGTCATTACTAACTCTTTGGGTTTATGTCCGGGTAGTAATATGTGCAGGGCGATTCCTTTTCTTTCAACAAACAAGATGAAGACTAATTCAGGTTAGTCTTGAAAGAGATTTATCGTGCTTTGTTTTTGCTACAATTATTATGAAATTCATGGCCCTGCATAGCGAAAATTTATAACAAGTACAGGTTTTGAACACAGGCAGTCTTTTGATTTGGACATCCTGATGCAGACTATCCTTTGTTTTCTTTAGGTAGGGAAATCCCCCTTTAGCATAGGGCAAGTGAGGCCTTACTCCATCCTGCATTTTAAGTTAAATAAAACTTTTGAGTACACATTTGAATATGTTGTCTGTGTCTTCTTCATGATGCCTTCCCACCAGGTAGTGGTAATTTGAGAGCTGGGATGTGTGGTGTGCCGTCAGTTGTGGTGTTGGTGTCTATGTGCTGGCAGATCATGCTAATCTTGTTGATGAGGACATATGAGGAATTGCCATTTGGCAAGGGTGCATAGCCCTAGCTTTTTGGAATTTTATTAAATATCAAAATGATGCAAGTAATTCTATCCCTGAAAGGGCAATCAATCTGCTGATCAGATTCGCCCTTCATAAGCTCCATGCCAAAAGCACAGTGTGTATCTGTGTCCTGCTGCATCAGTATCCTGATTTGCAGCACCTGCCCTACGTGTGGCACAGAGCAGGTTCAGAGGTCACAGAGGATCTTTTGACAGTGACAGACAAGTCTCTGCCGCACAGTGGGTGCATTTAAGAGATGCACCCCAGCACCAGAATTGCAATGATCATAAGTAACCCATGATGGTGGCAGGATAATCTCTAAAATAAAGCTATGCCTGAGTTTAGGCTTAGTGCATGGTACTACTTATGGTCATAACTGCCACATCCCAATTGATATTGCACATTTGTCAGTTCTTGTGAGTCAGCTCTGCTTTGGAAGATGATGTGTATTCTCGTCAGCCGGTTGTAGCCCGTGTGATGAATCGTATGGATCCCTCACTGAGCCTCTGGCTAAAGTCTCCTCCAAGGCAGCCAGGGAAAGGTGTACGCTTCCTGATCCTGACCTTGGGGTGGTGCTCTGTGATAGGTTCACCTGGGGAAAAGGCTCAGGGAGGTGATGGGAATCCATGGGATGAGACACATAGCCTCATCACGAGTCTGGCGGTAACCCTTAAATGCGGCGGTAGCGCTATTACCGCCGCATTTAAGGGTCCGCCAGATCATGGCTTTGGCGGATTTCCCCCCAGCTCTGAGCTGGGGGGAAATCTGTGGCAAAATTGCCGATTTTCGGTGCGATTACCGCCGGCGGGAAATCCGCCGGCGGTAATAGCGCAAATTTTCCCCATTGGGCCCAATGGGGAATGAGAAATTCCCGAATGGGCCCAATGGGGAATGGGCAATAACCCTTCCGCCAAACCCGTGATCTGGCGCTAATAGAGCCGGGGGTTTGGCGGTAGGGCTATTAGCACTGGCGCTAATAGCGCCAGCGTTACCACCCAACTTGTGATGAGACCCACAGTATTTCCCTTCTTTTGAAGGAGACATTCTTCCACTCCCACAAAATATAATGGTCTGTTTCCACAATAACCCATCTGTTTCACAGTTTAACCATCTTAGTGTGGGTTGAACTAGTCAGAAGCCCTGTAGGCATACGATAGATAGACATCTTTCTCAAACTGACATAATTCAGACAGTTGAAAATTACCCAAACTCCCAAAGGTGTAATAGAAGGAAGATTATAAATGCTGGCAGCATTTCATCCAAAAACATATCCTCTTTTTCAAAAGGTCTAAAAATGAACCTTTGTGATATTCCTTTAGAGCATGTTACAAAAATGAAGTTTTTTGCTGAGGACTTCAAGTCCCATAATTTCCTCAGTACTGAGACGAGGAAGAGGGATGCTGAGGGACAAAAAAATAAAATTAGAATGGTCAGCTAATTAACACAGATGACCCACACCTGAGGGAGACTGGGAGGCTTAAATGGCCCCTTTGGGTGCCGGTTGTCGAGAAGAGGCACAAGAAGAGGCAGGAGGAGAGGCAGAGCAGAAGAAGCAGCAGAGGAAAAAGCAGCATGGACCACATTTGTAGTTGGTGGTGAGACTAGAGGAGCAAAAAGACACCGGACCACTGTGAGTCCTGACAGGTTCTGTGCCCCTAATCATCCCCAGTGCAGAGGATGCACAGCGGTAAGCATGAAAAAGAAATGTGTGCCCATTACGAAAGCGTTGTGCAGTGGTTTTGCAGCAGGAAGCAGAAGAGGTGAAAGCAGCCGTGGGATCTCTGGTTGCATGGTTGCACCGGAGTCTCTTAGGAGCACTGAAGGCTCCAAACTAACATGGCAGCAGCAAAGGTGGACTAAGAAGGTTTGTTTGCTGTGTTGAGACAAGCCACAGTCACTGAAGCCCTGCGAGCCTCAAGCAGATCGTAGGAAAGCGACTTACCCGCTAGTTCACTGTCTGCGAGTGACCCTGGAGTGTTTCTGTTGTACACGTGTTCCCAGCCATCATGTTAATTCATGTACAATCGATAGACGGGACGGGAGGATAGCTTTGTGGCAACGTGCACGTCTTGTAAGCAAGACCATGCTGAGCAAACACAGGTTTGAATCCCGGACCAGTGCTTGGGAAAAAGAAAATAAACTCATGCGCGTTATAAAAAACCTACGGGGTATGTGCACTGTAAATAAATGCAAAAATAAATTTAAAAAATAGGTATTGTTGAATACCAAACTGTCAGAAAGCGACAAAAGTGGCATGTAGGGAAACAATGTAACGGTAAAAGCCAATTTGTGAAGTTATGGCAAGTACAACAACATGGTGTGGGGAATCATGCTTTAACTGAATTGTACACCCAATTCCCAAGCCAATGGAGAGTTAAAACTGAGCAATATCAATCAAACAAGTATTGTCAAAAGCTAGAAGAGATTGATGAAAAGCACACAGATTGTGCGATTGGCTTTTTGTGTTTTGAGAAATCTAAAACTCTGTCCAAACTAAATTCAGAGTCACAAGTACAAAGCAGAAGCAGAATAAGACTTTGTCCTTACCACTATTTGGTGGTCATTACAAAGGGGGAAGTAAAGTGGCAAATAGGCTGCCCTTTTGGAGAAGGTTATCCAGAGGGAGAGAAGCAGAATTACCCAGGAATCCTAAAGAGTACTAATGTGGTTTCTTTTTTTCCCCTAACTTGTTTAAAGTCTGAGGCTGGAGAAGACTATTGAAACTGTTGTTATTCTAAGCTGGAAGTTACCATTGAAGCACTTTTCGGTTGTTGTTGGGTTGAAGTAGACAGGCAGGTGAGTATACCCATAGGGCAAGAAGCTATTGCCCTGAAGAACATGGTGAAGGAAGAAGCCAGGTAGTAAAAGGTGCAAGTGCTTAACAGTGGTATTAATAGAAAACAACATATGATGAGTTGTGACATTTTTGGGGAAGAATTGTGATAAAAACTGGTTGAAGAAAAGTTACAATTATTTCTGCAGCTAATGCTGTGGTAAACCATCCTGGCCAAAATATGTTGTTATACTACAACTGTAAAACAGTTATTATTCCAGGAGGAGTGAGAGCTTATGACTTTCTTGAGATGCTTTTATTGAAGAAACAGAACTTTGTAGATTTGAGTACAAGAATTTAAGAACTGTATTGGAACTTTGTGTTAAACTGGATTTCCTTGCATTCCTTTGAACTGTGGAGAAAAACCTTATTTGAATCGCGGGAAGGGAAGTTCACCCAGGGCATGACAAGAGACATTGATCACATTGTGAACCAGTTCAGATGTTACATATTGTTGAATTGAATTGCCATATATTTCCTTGAATTGCCATATATTTCCTTTTTGCTTTGCTTGTTGTATATGTGTGAGGGTTAGATATCCCTTTGTTAGTGTTTCCTTTTGTTTATTTTAGGCAGGGAAATACTCATCAGGGTAGGGATAGCGAGGTGTTCATTCAACATGTCCATTTAATAAAATGGCTAAAGTTGAAAACGCTTTAGAAAGTTGTCCGCCTCACATTTCTGACTCCTCACACCTGTCAAGCAGCAGGACAGGAACCCAGAGGGCCATGTCTCTTCTTTGATCTCTTTGTGAGGGAAGGTAACACTCTCTGCCCGAGACAGATGCATATCAGGCAGTTGTCCCGGCCCCGGCATCAAAGGAGCACATCCATTCAAAAGGAGTAGACTCATAGAAAGGTGCTGCGTATCTAATGTCCTTTGTTCCTAGTGAGAAGGGAAGGGGGCAGGATTCCGATAGGCAAGAGGGCTCTGGTCAATAGTAGGAGACTTCCGCCATTTTGGTTCTCACTGCCTCTCTTTCTCTTTCCTATCCCCTCCACTTCCGCTGGAGTAAAGCACTTTGGGTGTGACATAAGATAGGCAAAGTCCACTCCGTTCAAGAGCAGGGATTGGACCATTAAAGTAGGCTAGTTTTAGTCCAATCACCTGGGGATGTGTGCCTTTTAAAGAAGTGGTCTCCCACCCCTTTGGCAGATTCTCTCAGATCCTCTAGGATCCTCTAAGGCTGCAGATTCACTCTCAAGAATTACTGGGCTTCCTTTGGGAAAGTTGAACATTCAAAAGCACTCAGCCTGAGGTGAAGAAAGAACCATCCAAGACAGAAGGAAGATCTGTCCCCTACCCACTCCAGGGCCCTCTTCTGTGGACCAGGACCTACTGTTCTGCAACAGAATTTCCAAGAGCTGGGAGAGCAGACCCTAAACAGAATCACCCTGTCTTCGAGTCCCCATGAGTGGACCTCACAGCAACCGGGGGGCAAACCAGCCAAAGCTCCCTGTTTGCTGAACTGGTCGCTCCATTTACACTGCATCTGAAACAAGAGGGAAGTCACTGATTGTGTACAGTGTTTTCTGTTTGTTCTATTTGCGGATGGTCTGTTTAATGAAAGTATATGTATTTTTTATGGAAACGTGAGTGGACATTCCCTTTATTTTGGACTGTAATATTGTGTTGTTTGTGCCACTACTGGATCACATTAACATCCCTCATAAGAGCATAGCTTTCCCTCAGCCCACGTTACCACAAAAGGCGAAGGAGGTACATCACTTAACTGTCCCCTTTTTACCTTTATGATTGCTTTGTGTTTTGGTTTGTAGAAGTGTGAGTATTGAGTGGGCCATTTTACCTTTACTCATCCATGTACTCCTGTGAAGCAGGATCCAATTAGTCACAGCCAAGAGTTGATCACTGTAGACTTTTTTGATGGAGTGCAGTATGGGGAGATCAGGCAGAGGGTTTATGCAATCATTGATCACTTAGAAGAGGGCTCACCTTTCATTGTTGGCATTGGCATAGCTTGAAGAGGTGATCATGACAATTATCAGTTTTCAGTGAGGATGAACAGAGTGACAGCCACGTTTTGTACAATTGACCATATCCTGGTCCATCTTGATTAGGAGAAATTCAACTGCATCGACGTGTCTTTCAAAGGTATGGACTGTGAATCTGCTTCTGTTCTTTAGTTGATCTAATAGATATTAATATTTTCAATTGTTTTTTGTGAACAGGATGACAGCTGGCTCCTTAGTACTGTCAAGGATAAGACAAACCTACCCTCTTTTTGGGCCTTTTGGTGCTGTAGTTGTAGAGCTACTCGCAGAACTCATCAGACATAGAGGTCGCACATTTGCATAACAGCACCAGCGATCATTATCTGAAGGCAAATGAAAGACTCACTCTTCAGCCTTACTTTCCCAAATTTGTAAAATGCATGTAGGGGACCACATGAGAAAATGCCCACAAGGGGGAGTGGACACAGAAACAGTAAAGTCAAGGCAAACTCTCTTTTACTCTTTTATTTTCCCTCTGTCTTGTAGAAATGTAACCACTGACTGTAAATATGCTTTGCAAGCAGTGTCTATGACAATTACACTGTGGGGTCCGCCTGGTCTTCACCAGGTGCAAAACCAACTTGGATTCCATAGGAATGCATTCGTTGTACGCCTGCATGAAAATCTCATGCAGGAGTACAATGAAGAGCAGTCAAGGGACAGAGGAGGTGAGCATGGTGGAGATCTTGTCGCTGGGAAGATAGCTCAGGGGCAATGCACTCGCCTTGGAAGCAAGACGACGCCGAGCAATACAGGTTCCATCGCTTAGTCCTCCCTTAGAAACCTCAGAGTATTAAGCTCGTTATAAATAACCAATTGGAATCATAATAAAAATCTTATCTCTTGCCCTCTCTTCAGCATCGCAAAGTAGGGCGGCACGTTAAATGGAGGCCTTCCTATTACTCCTTCATTTGACGCGCTGCCACATTCAAAATGAGGCCATATGGGTGTTCTGTGCCTATGAGTTTTCTGTTAGTACACTAGTGATGAACTGCAGTGTTATTATAAAATCCTTAGGAGAAAAGTTGGAGATATCTGTGAAGCAGGGTGCAGCCACTGAGCTAGGTGTCCTATTGTGTTAAGAGCGTTGACCCGCATGTGGGGTGACTGTAGCAAGACTGCTACTCCCGTTTAATTCTAGTGCCTTCTTCCTACCCCTTAGCTACCACGATGCGCCTGCAATGCATGGATGAAGAGCAGGTGTCTCGGGGAATGTGCACAGAACGTAAACTGGACCTGGCGTCTACTGCCTCCCTCGGCAGTTTCCTCCAAAGCTCCATCAACACAAAGTGCGTGCTGCCCCGCTCCTTCACGAAGACACACGGGGGAGGGATTAAACGCTCTCCTCTGAGCAGGCATTCACAGTTTTCACTTATCTCGTCGCACAGCCTTGGACGTTTTTTCTATCTTTCCATCTCTCCCGAATCATGTGTTGTAGCCATGACAGAGCCCAATTGAGGGTGGAGTCGCCTGCTATGTCACTTTTAGGAGGACTGCTGCAGCCTCTCAGCAGCGGAAACCAAGCAGCAGGTTGTACTGCTCCACAGGCAACTGCCATACTGTGTTCATGCACAACAACGAATATACTGATGACTTATACATGTGTTTAAGATAAAAGGGAATCGTAATTTGCTTGTCTCAAGCTGTGAGATGCACCCATGTGCTTTCCTATGTTATTTTTGAGCCTAGAAGGCGGATATTCAGCTGTTTGGGGCAACCTTGCAATGCACTGCCTCACCTTAACTGTGGGGTGACAGGCATTGCCCAGAGTGGCGTTTGGAATTTTCTCATGTTTCTATGAATCCAGTGTTGCGGTTTACACTCGTAGATAATATTTGAGAAGAATTGACACATCAGTGACAGCTGCCACATTAGCAAAAATCGGGCAGTGGTTGCAGGAGGCGCTCAGCAACCATGTATTGGTAAGGCATGATACTCATAATTTTAGCTGCTATCACAATTTCAAAGGAATACCCTTTATTCGGGTACTCTGATGGGAGGACCACTCAATCATGACCCTTAAAATTAGCTCCAAGTGTAGAAGACCCTTTTCATCTTTCCCAACCTAATTTAAATGTCACTTCAAACTGTAATGTCGAGAGATATGCAATACATGCTGCTGATTAAATAATTATAGTCTCTTTGGTTCACTTATAACATTTTAAACATTGTCATTGCTACAATGGTCACAATTTGTCACACTTCTTGCACTTCTCCTACAAGGAACTTTTTGAGAAGAAAACTTTATGTTTCAAATAGTTGTCAGTTGCATGCCAGGTCTTTATTATGTTTCAGAGAACTGGGACTGTTGGCTGGCATGACATTTACCGATACGACCCAGAGTAAAATCCGCCATTCAGCAGGACCATATGAAATGTGAGGCAAAATTCCCAAAGCTGAGATTATACAAAAATGGACATCCATCCTGGACATGACCTTTCTAAATAAAACTGAATATACGGGGGCTAAAAAGGTTTGTAATCACGGTTATATTATTTTTCAAGCTATACTTCCCAATAAAGATTGTTATTTTCCATTTTTTTTTTAATAACTCAAAACATTCAAAACAAGCCGCGTCAAAATACAACGGGTTGAATTTTGTTACGAAGTGTTTTGATTTTGTGCCAAAGTTGGGCGATGATGACAGGGGAGGATTTCTTTAGCGGAAATACTTTTTCCAGGTGGATTTTGTAGAATTTACATGGGATTTTAGCTCACCTCCCACCTGCAAACTGGAGGAGTCGGCAGAAAGATGTCTGACGTTTCCAAGACTGTGGCGGCATGTGTTAGAGCTACAGTTTGACAGCAGGAAGCTGATAACTAAGCTCTTTCAGCATGCCAGGCATCCCCATGTGTATGTCTGGCAGTGCAGACCATGTGTCTCTAGACCGTATGCCCCCTCACTAAGTAAGTCAGATACTCTGGCTTCTGCCCTGGCAATGATGGTATGATTTCACTTGAGTAACGGAAAGAGAGGAAGGGATGCCTTCTTCTTCTTAATTATCGGAAGCGTGGGCGGACCCACGCAGGCGCTTCCCCATCCTATAGGATGCCCTCATGACATGCCAGGAAGTGACATCACTAAATTCGGTTCCCCAATGAGTCACACCCGCATGGTTACACAAGGATGAAATCACAAGTGAATTGACAAATCCTACAACGTATATAGATATTTCATAAAAGCAGAAAAAAGGTGGGCAAATAATTCACAAAGGGGGCTAATGACTCATAGGTTCAACTTCTACTAAACATTAAACCACATTACTGCTAAAGGTTAATGCAAAATCCCTTATTAGAAAATAAGAGCACCAAATCCAAACCATGGCCTTTGCTATTGTTGCGTACATAAAGTATTTTGTGAGCTGTGCAAAGTTTATGTTTCTTTAAAAGAATTATAAATATAGAGGTCACAGATATGCCTAAATTTGTCTCAGTACCCATTCTTTGACAAATTGACAACACAAAGCCGTTTAGCGTGGAATCAATGACATGAAATGATATGATATGATATGATATGGCATTTGTAACGTGCCTATACACAAGTGTTTCAAGGCGCGACGAGGCAGGGAGGGGGGAACAAGGGAAGACAGACAACGATCCTACTAGGCCAGGTGTCATTTAGATCGCGCAAGTGCAGGGGAGGGAAAAGTGCAAGGGGAAGGGGAGGGGGGGAGTGCAGTACAGGGTAAGTAGAATAAAAAATAAATAAATAGGCCAGCTGATGGCAAGTGCAAAGGTAAGTGCAGACAAGTGCTGGGAAGGGGGGCTGTAGGAATACAGAGACAGTCCCGCAGTGCAGGGGTTGCAGGGAGGCAGTGCAAGTGGAGAGTGGCTGGGCCAGGGACCGAGGTCGGTGAGAGTGGCCCAGTTGCAGATTCAGTGCAGTTTCAGTGAAGAAATTAGCAAGGGAGAGGGAGAGAGAAAGCAGAAGCAAAGAGGAAGGTGTTGAGGTGCTTCCGGAACCGGAGATGGTCCTCCTCAAGTTTCAGGGAGGCAGGAAGGCTGTTCCAGAGGGAGGCCCCTGCTGCGGAGAGAGATCTACCCCCAGCTCGTTGCTTCGAGAAGCGGCTGACCCTGAGGGAGTTGGAGACGGATGAGCGAAGGGCTCGGGAAGGAAGATATTTTGGAAGAGAGAGTTGAAGGTATTTAGGCCCCAGGCCCCAGAAGGCCTTGTGGACAATGCAGAGGGTTTTGAACTTAATCCTCGCAGCCACTGGGAGCCAGTGTAGAGATTTCAGTCCTGGAGAGATACGGTCCCTGGGCTTGAGGCCAAGGACAAGTCTCGCAGTTCTGTTCTGGATGAGTTGCAGAGGGCGGAGAGTGGAGGCAGGCAGATTAAGATAGAGGCTATTACAGTAGCCCAGCTTCGAGAGAACCAGGGCTTGGGAGACAGTGAGCTTCTGGGGGAAGGAGAGGAAGGGAAGAATACCTCTGAGGTGGTGCAGCTGGTAGTGTGACTTCTTAGAGACGTCCGATATATGAGGAGAGAAGGAGAGTGTGGAGTCGAAGATGACCCCGAGTTTTTTTGCCTTGCAGGTAGGAGCAGGAAGAGGGCCAAGAGAGGCTGGCCAGAGAGCTGCAGGGAAGGAGGGAGTGGGTGAGCCGATGAGTAGAATCTCAGTCTTACTGGCATTAAGGCAGAGGTCATTGGCGGCACACCATTCCTGGATAGCAGACAGACAGTCAGAGATAAGGGAAGGAGAGGAGGAGGCCGAGGGTAGCCTGAAAATGAGCTGGGTATCGTCTTAGGTGGCCTCTGTACCGCTTGTGCGATAGCAGCAGTGTTAAAACAACTTGCTGAGTATGGAATTGAACATCATATGACCTATCTATCCAGGAAGCTTACTCCATATGAACGCAGCTACTCTTGTATCAAAAAGGTGATGTTGGCCATGACACAAGCCTTCCTGGAATGGTGACATTTGTTGCTGGAAGCAGCCACTGAAGTCGAGATCAGGAGAGATCATCACAAATTGAAGATACTACAGAAAACTGGTTGCCGAAAAAACTGTAAGGCGACCTGGGCATATTTTTTTATTATACAGTTAGTTCAGAGTCCTTCTGTAACTAAAGATGTTGTAATACCCAGGAAACTAATTGTTGGATGCTTATCTCCCTTTTTGTGAGAGGTTGCAAAGCTACTAGGAAGTCTCCACTGATCTTTGAGAACAAAGTAAGGACCCATAACCACCACAAAGATCAAGACTTGGGGGGTCATTACGACGTTGGAGGTAACAATGCCGCAATTTGCGGCCTGGTTACCCCCTTACCGGGTACCGGGTCCGGGTTCCTTAAATGAGGAATTACCAGGCCATTCCAACCTTGGAGGACCCAGTAATTCCTAATTCGAGGAACCCGGACCTGGTACATCCCCATTCCCATTCGAGCCCCCATAGGGCTCAATGGGAATGGGGAGGGAGCTAACAACAGGCCCGTTGTTATCTCCCTGGTCTGCTAGCGGCACCCAGCTGCAAAGATACTGTCCATTCTGCAAATAAGTTAAGCCCATTTTATTGTGCATATGGCCTCCATCTGCACGTTTTTCCCGTAGCCCCCTTGTTGGATATCAAAATACCTTCCCTGGAATTCCATCTACAATCCTACACAACGCTGAACATGGCATCACCTGTAATCTCAAAGAGATGCAAGAACAAATGAAACTGCAATCAGACTTCAGGCAACTTGAACCACTCATTTTAAGCCCAGAGACAAAGTATGGTTAGCCTTCAAATATTTACCTAGACACCTTGTTCCCTTCAAGCTTCCTCTGAAATACTATGGCTACTTTGTTATTAAGAAAAAAATGAACCAAGTAGCCTTTCACCTTCAGCTGCCTACCATATGACATTGAATTCATCCGGTCTTCCACTTTCCTTGCTGAAATCCATCTGTTCTATAAAGGAAGGATGGAATCCTAAACCCCTGCCAACCAAAATGCACAAGGAATATGCTGAATACATTATATGTGAAATCTGTGATTCCTGATTCAAATGGGTCATTTTCAATACTTGCTGAATTGGGATGGGTACAATTGTTGAGATAGGATGCGGGAAGCGGCTTCCTATGTACGGGCACCTTGGTTGATTAAGCAATTCTTCCAGAACCACTTGGAAACCCCTGGTGCCTCCAGACTTGGGAGGGAAAATAATGGCATGACGCACATGGATCGATGTCAGTCTTGGCACCTGAGAAATGATGTAGTCAAAATAGGCGACTTTAGTCTGATCAAAGAACAGTTTTTGGGTTTAGCAGAACGTTGGTGCCTCCAAAGCCTGAAAAAGACTGAAATGTTTTGTGTGCTCATATTCTGGAGGCGAGAACACCAAGATATCACATAATAGCATATTAAGACCCAGAAGGTGTGATCCAAGAAGTGTTGGAAGAAGGCTGGTGCATTTTCCAGGCCTAATGGCATCATGTGATATTCACAGTGTCTGTCTTTCACTTACTTCCTTCTTTAATGTGAAGGAGATGATATTTTTGGCACCCCTAAGGGCTTCCAAGATATCAGGAATCTATGGCAAAGGGTATTTGTTTTTTATTGTAATGCAATTGAGTCCTCTGTCGTTAAGGAATGTTCTTAGTTCTGATATTTCCCTCCTGGGTACAAAGAACAAAGAGGCCTTGCATGGGATTTGGACTCTGTACTCTGCAATGAGGCCGTAACTCCGGATATACTCATTTTATGTTTTCTTCTAAGGTTTGAACACTATGAACATGTGACCAAAAGGTATGATATGATATGATAGGTTATTTATAACGCGCTTAATATCCAGAGGTTTCTAATCGCGGACCTGGGGATCGGACCTGTGTTGCTCTGTGTCGTCTTGCTTCCACGGCAAGCATGTTTCCCCTGTGCTATCCTCCCGAGATGAGGGTACAACAGTATTTGGTAGAATGTCAATGGCACAGTCAAATGATGTATGAGGTAGAAGTACTCTTTCTTGGGTGTTTAAAAAACATCATCAACATCTCTCTATTTAGCTGGTATTGCAGTTATGTCTGAGATCACAGGGCTATTCAAAAGCACATTCAAAAGAGTATCACGTTTCTGCAAGTTTGGTCCTGTTCATTGGTCTTTATTTCTTAGTAGAAAGTGTTGCACACAGAATTCAGAAACCCCCAAAACAGTGTTCAGGCCATCTAATGTATATATGGGTTGTGCATTCAAAGCCATGGTAACCCTAAGATCACAGGGTCGTGTGCTCTTCTAATACGATCCAAAAACAAGTGGTCGAGATGCCCTGTGATTGTTATGAGTAATGGCAATGTGTTTTCCAATACAGGACCAGAGATCAGAGGCTGCTCATCTACTCCTTCAATGTGGTCTGAAGTCTCTTTACTGAGCTGAAGTATTTGATGTCGAGCCCATTGGTCATCAATGAAATTACCAGCTACCCCTGAATCCACTGGTGCTGGCACCAGTTTGGATTGTGTGGAATCCCACATTAACTCCATCAGAATTATCAAAAGATTCATGGCAGCCTGCACTGAGTCTGATGTTTTCTGACAATTCTCTTCTTTGTGGCAACCATCTTCCTGCTTCCTAAAAGCTTTGCCCCTATAACTGGGACTTTTAATTTCCCAGTATCTTCTTTGGAACCAAGAGCTATTTTCTCATTAGGTGTTCTTTAGCCCCACAATACATACAGAGTCTGAGTCATCTGAGGAGCAGTGGCTCTCTCATCCTGAGATATAGGTCGTCAGGCGTTTCCCAAATGCATAAGTTCATTTTGTCTTCTTGATATTTGGTTGTTGCATGGGTCCCTGGAAGGGTGGTGCTAGAAATCGTTCAGGAATGCCATTTCTCTGACCGCCTTTTGTGTCGTCTGTAGTCCAGTGGCAGGACCATGCTGATAATGTCATTGAAGCTAGCCATTGTAGGCACTCGGGCTAATTCATCTTTAAGCTCTTCCTGCAAACCACGGCAGAACAGGGTGAAGCAGGCATCTTCTGGGCAGTCGTTTTCTTCTGCATATTGTTTAAAAAGAGTGATATATTCAAAGATGGTGTAGCCTCCATGTTGACAATCCAAGAGGCTTCCTTAGGCCGCAGAGTAAGTGAGCTTAGGCCTTCCAAACACAGAGACTGTTGTGGAGAATCCTGCAGATCCCCCACTAAAACCCTGCCTAAAGTCTCCTCCCAGGTGACCAGGAGAGGGCAGACACTTCCTGATCCCAATCCTGGGGGTGGTGTACTGCGGGAGGGTCGCCTGGGTGGAGACAAGGCCCAGGGTGGTAGGGAGATTTCACAGTGTGAAACACAGTATTTCTCTTCGTAGAGGAACACTCATACCACAGACTTAGAGGAGGAATTAGCTTATTGCCATTTTTAAATATCTAGACCTCCTACTAAGAATGGAAAGGTACATTCTAAAGAAGGGACTCATTCTTGTGTTGAACCAAAAGAACACATTTTTTACACCCCTAAATCCCCATATGCCCCACAATACCAAAGGTTTGCCTACAGAAGCAATGAACATGTGACTTTTCCAGTCTCATATATCTCTAAATAGGTTAAAACTTATAACTCCTCTTTCAATAATATCAAGGGAGGAAAACACATCCTTAAACCTTTAAAAAAGTAGAGAAACTGATTTTTTCTAAGGTGGACTGCATGTCCCAGAATCCCCCAGTGAATGTGAAGAAGAAGAGTGCTGAGGAGGCATGCAAGAGCCAAGGACAGGTAGGCAAGCCTAATAGCTTTTGGCAAGGTCAGGCAATTAGTTCTAAGGGCCTGTACCTGAAGCCAATTAACCCACCTGAGGGGCATGAAAGGCTGCAATAGAGAGGAGCAGTATAAAGATGCTGGAGCAGGAGCTGGAAGGTCCGCAGAAGCAGAAGAAGCAGAGCATGAGGCTGGCAGTTCAAAAAGAAGTGTGACCACAGAAGGGACGCCGGAGCAGAGAAAGAGCAGGTTTCACCTGCAGGCTCTGAGTTGGTCCTGTGCTCACAAACCCTGTTTAGCTGTGGCAGCATTGGAAGAAACTGGGAGAAACAGGCAGTCTTTCCAGGTGTGCCTAATTGCTATAAATGCAGAGCTGATGTAGTTCATCCACCCAAGGCCTGTGTGCAGAAGCAAGCCGAGGGAAGCTGGAGAGTGGAAGACTCTCCTTCAATGAGGCCGGATCGGAGACACTGGTGCAGCAGAGAGGTGTCGGTCTCAAGAGTGTCGGTAGCAGTAGCAGTAGAAGAAACCAAGCTGGGAAGCAGAAGAAGTACCCAGCTTCTGTAATTGCGGAGTTGGAAAAGGGAAGCTCCGAACTCCAAATCATCAAGAATACCTTGTCGGTAACTGTAGCCAACATAATTCATACTCGCGTACACATCCAAGTGAGTAAAAGTTATCAGCAGAAGTGGAAAGTCATTCTAACAAGGGAATTGTAACACACGCTTATATTGACCAAGCTGAAGTACCCGCGTGTAGAGAAAGCATCTCTTTTCCCCACTGTTAGATGTACCTTGTTGCTGAGTGGTTGTGTGGCTCCTATTAGTGAGGAGAACGCTGCTGGGAAACTTTATAAAGCAGAATTTGACTTTCCCAAAATATTACAAGCACAGTTTAATATCAGCAAAAGTCGGCCATGAAACAGTGTTTCGCCATTACATTGAAAGCATACCGCTGACCGAAAGGATGCAGGGGCCAGCACACACCTTTTGAAGTGGCAGTTCAAGATCAAAACGAAATTGGGTGTGCCTAATTTTGTTTCCATTAAGAATCTTGCTTATTTTAACATACTGAACAATGATGTCAAAGTTGTAGATGTGGCTGAAGTTGATCAAAGAACAAGTACTACCCAAGCCAGTAGACCAAACCCTGCTCAAGTGAATCCAGTTTACTAAAATACTGAACACCATTGTTTTAGAGTCGCTGAAGTTGTTGTAACCCCAGAGCGCGCTGATACAAGGTGACAAGGTTATCCAAGGCTGAAAGAGCACCCCTACAACTTTGTGGTAACTAATGGAAGAAAAGGTGTATATGAAGCTGGGGAAGTGTCCAGGATGACATCACAAGGATGGGACGTACCTGTTTTCCTCACGGTAGGCGAAGATCTTGAAGCCAGGCTGTCAGGATTCCAGGCTGCCGAAGCTAAGTAACTCTGGGGACCAACACAACACCTCTCTGAGAAACTGGATCAGCTCCCAAAGCCACAGGATGGCACTTGCCCATAGGATCCCAATCGAATTTCCCCAGACTGGATGAATGGCGTCTCAATTTCTCACGGATGACATCACGAGGATGGGATGTACCTGTTTTGCTCACAGTAGGTGGAAAGCTTGAATCCAGGCTGTCGGGATGACAGGCTGCTGAATGCTAAGTAAAACGGGGGACCAACCCAACACCTCTCCGAGAAACAGATAGGTACTGGATCAGCTCCCAAACACCACGGGACAGCAGTTCTCCAATTTGGTGACGTCAGGACAGTGCAAGCACTGATAGGGAAGGCTGCTGCAGATGTAGAGGTTCCCGGATGTCCAAACCACAGGTACCAGAAGGGCAGGTCCAGATGGTAGCAGAGGCTGAGCACAAGCAGAGGCAACAGATAGTGGAACGAAATAGGACCAAAGGGTAAGAAGTATGACTGAATGGGGACCCAGGAGACCAAACAACAACCAGGACCCAGTGAGGAGACAGGAAGGGAAGGAGGGACCAGGGACCAACCCAAGAGCAAAGGACAACAAGGGGGAGAAGCCCAAACAGACACAACAGAGCAAGGCAAGAGAGAGGGCCAGGGACAGGAGGGAACCAAGGAGCCAAAGGGGAAAAGGGGCAAGCAGGGCTCAAGGCAGTAGAAGACTGAGAGCAGAGGGAGCGCTACACGATCCACCAGGAACTAAGTTGAGATGCAACAGACAGCGTCTGTTGTAGCCAGAAATAGCCCTAATTCCAAAAATGAGGCTTGGAACACAAGCGCTCGTCGTTGCGGGGTCTGCGCATGCGCATATTGGAGAGAATGGGAGACCACGCATGCATGGCCCCAACAAAGCACAAACACCCCAAAAGCCTGGTAAAGAATGCCGAGGCACCCGGGAAAGGCAACAAGAAGGATAGAGCCTCCACGAAGTAGCAACAAAGGCCTGGCGAACACGACGCTGCCCACAGGTGAGTGCATGACAGGAAGGGAGTTGGGTACTTGTTTAAAGAACTAATTTAAAAACTGTAGAGGTGAGACGGTTGAGAAAAAATAGTTTGGAAGTTAAGGACAGATTTTCTAGTAGCTGCAAGACAGAAAGGAAAGGCAAAGAGGCTGTGCTTTCTTACCATACAAGAGAGAAGAGTGCCTTGCCAACTGTAGAGGTGGAAGAGTCTCGTTGAAATTGCCTAACACTTTACGTTGCAGTAGCAGCAGTAGAACTGTGGTCACAAATACATTTGTCAGAACTGTAGCAGTTGAATGTAGTAGAAGCAGAAGTCAACTGTGGGGTAAGGGAGCCTTCTCACACAGTAGCATTATTAGAAGGGAGTTGCTGGAGAGAGAGCAAACCCTAAGAAGAAGCATCTTGACAAGTTGTATGTAAAAAGACACCGCAGAAGTTGTAAAAAGAAACATTGTTTTTAAACAGAAGTGGTACTTTTGTCTTCAACTTTACCCTTTCTTTCCTGGAAGGAGGTTATCCACGAATCCCATCGGTGTTGTCCTTTTCTTTGTGGAACTTGGAAAGTGAATCCTTTAATCAAGTGAAAAAGGAACTGTTACCAGTGGACTTTTATTTGTGTGAACTTTTATTTCTTTGGAACTTTTCAAGACTTGATTTAATACTTTTTGTCTTGGATGAAATTAACTTTGGGGCATTGCTGGGGGAGCAAGATGTGCCCAGGACAAGTGGAAGTCATCCAAGAAACTGGTTGTTTGGTAACCTTTCATTTATGTTGGTTCTATATTGCTTTGAATGTTTTGCTGTCTAGGGTGAGGATTCGTTTTGTATATGCTATGAGGGTTTCCCTTAGATCCTAGACTGGTAGGGTATCCCAGGGTAGAGTAGGTTTAGTTAGGGTTTATTTTCTAATTTTCTGTAAAATAAAATGTCAAACCTTACACTGTGCAAAGGCATAATGCTGACCTAGGTGCGGACTGGTGGTGACTACTAATGGAGCTGCACAGGCTTAGATGCTGCCAGTCAAGTGACTGATCAGAAATCCCACTGTGGCTTTATCAGAGGCAAATTGTAAGGGTCCAAATGTAAATTGAGCAAGACAGACATTCAGGAACTTGTTTAATATCTTAAGGGCCCTCACAAATTACTTGCCAGGCAATTCTGCCAGGGGAGGGTCGAGTGCCAGCATTTCTTGGACTGTAACTATCTGACGTAGCAGTATGTTTTCTTGTGAGAGGTCCTGCTCTTCAGCAGTGAGAGTTTGCATGTCACCAAGTAAGTTCTGTGACTGTTTCATAACTGTAGTATGTTTTGTGGGCATACAAAGAAGCCTTATTCTGTCAATGGCAGGTCTTACCTCATATACCTTTTTCTTACTCTTCAAGAAATTGACACCACCTGGATAATAGCAAAAGAATGCTACCACTTGGGTGACGCCAAAAGAAGGTAGCCAGTTCCTTCAAAGGGATACCTTTACTGGGGAAAAAACCCTGGTCTGAAGATGATGTCCATGCTTGCCCTGCTGGGCAGCTGTTTAGCCTATCCAGTGTTCCACAGGTGGACGGCCAGGAAGTGTGGTACTGGCAGGGTGGTTGGGACTAATCACGATCTTAAACATGCTAATAAGCAGCTGGGTAGAGGCAAGGAAGCAAAGCAGCATTCTAGCTGGGAAACAGGGAAAAAGACATAGGAGACCAAGGCAGAAGATGGGGAGTCGAGGGACGGAAATTGCAGCAGAATACAGGGAAGTTTACTTAGTGAGATCACTTACACTCAATAACACATGTCGATCCCAGAGGTACACACACATTTTAGCTTCTTGGCTCTGCCACTACTGACCAGGAAGCACAATCCACCATGTTGGTGAGGCAGACTGACATTAATGGGGTGCCATGTTGTTATGGGCAGCAATAATGATTACTTCTCACTTCGTTGTGAGCGGTCAGCAATGAGAGACGGACACAAGGTTGTTGTATTCTTAAGTAAAGACATTTTTACTAAACAAAAATGGTATGGAAACCGTCTCTCTAGCCCTGTTTTAAAGAGGAACTTCCGCACCTAGAAACTAAGACTAAGTGTGAAACCATATAGTATGGAGAAGCCTGGTTTGTTATCATTAGAGAATCATTACCCATTGTTACAGAATCATTACCCATTTAGGGATTTAGTTATCCATCATTCTGATTAGTAAAGATATTAGACTATCCACATTATTCTGCCACTTTTGTATGCATTTGTTGATGCTATAGAATGAGGCCTGATATATAGGAAGTTCCTTGGTAGAGACAGGTAGACAAATGTAGAAGACTTGTTTAGACATATGTATTATGTTTGCATTGTAGAGACTGCACGCATGAGTGTGCACTTAGAGTATGCATTGAGTCTGCATTATAGATAGTGCTTGGAATGAGTGAATGCGTTAGGCACTACATTCGAGAATAGAAATCATGAGGCCTATGATTTTGAAGCCATCCTGAATGAGACACAGAGAAGCACCACGGACTGCGAAAGCTGTTATTAGTTACAGTGTACGAGTTATGCGTAAACAGTTTGCTTGGCAGACAGATAACGTGACTCTTTGCCTTAGTGGAGAGAAGTGGAGAAGGGCTGGCTTATCAGGCCCTGGCTGGTGTTCGCAGACAGACGAGAAAGTGGGGACCATGCAGGGAGTGCTTTGCAGACAGAGACATGCAAGGATAGAAGGATTTCAATGGAGGAATATGGAGAGAGATGGATGGTATGGTAACAAGCACTGATAGCATGGTATAGATATGATGTACAAATGTCACGATGACAAGAACACGCAGTAATTGAACAAGTACAAGTACATGCATCACAGACTTTTAGGCATTGTTCGGATTTAGAAATGATGACAGAGAGAGAATGAGTGTAACTATAGAGATGCAGGGACTGGCATAGCATGAGATGGCATGAATACTAACATGGCATGGCATGGCTGGCAAGGAAGGAGAGAATCTGAATCTGGAGTTTTGGCCTATGTGCAGGGCCAAAGAAATTGCATGGAATTGCCACTGGAGAGTTGCCATCTGCATTGTTTTGCATTGTTACACTCTGAATGAGTGCCACATGAATGATACTTCGGTATCAAGAGGAAAATGCTTGAGAATCTGTACTGATTGGCATCAACGAAGGAAACTTTGTTAGTGAGCAGCGATTGCTCTGAAAAAAGATCTGTCAAATTGTCCGTTTGCGAGGACACACACACTTGCGTTCTGTTTGCAGCTGGAACCACTTTCTGCTTTGGGCTATGCTTTGATGCCCACACACATGTTTGCTGAACACACACGCTCGTTGTTAGGACACGCATACATTTCTGTTTGGATACAACCTGAGAGATCACAGACTGACATGCAGTGAGGGACTGGAAATAACTTAGACTGGAAATGTAACTGAATTGGCCTGCATGACTAATACACTGGAAATGTATACACTGAATGCTTTGACACCTTGACACCTGTGAAAGAGATATTGTAATTTTGTGCTTGACACACTGAATTGAATACATCTGATGTCCACAGAGCACATGCATTCATTCGATGCATTGCATTTTATGTTTTGAATTCAATATGCTTGTAGACACTTTTGACTTGAGCTTTTTGCTATGATTTAACATTAGAGATTTGCATTAGAATGCTTGCATTGTTTGTTTTTTTTGCATTATTGAGAAAGAATGTTTTTTCCCTTTGCAATTTTGCTTGTTTTTAGCATGTCACAAATTTAGAGAAATTCGAATTGCATCTAGTAATGATTATATAATGATAAGAGGAGGGATTTGTGAAACCATATAGCATGGCGAAGTCTGGTTTGTTATCATTAGAGAATCATTACCCATTGTTACAGAATCTTTACCCATTTAGGAATTTAGTTATCCATCATTCTGATTAGTAGATATATTAGACTAACCACATTATTCTGCCACCTTTGTATGCATTTGTATTTGCTATAGAATGAGGCCTGATATATATGAAGTGCTTTGGTAGAAGACTTGTTTAGACATATGTATTATATATGCATTGTAGAGACAGCACGCATGAATGTGCACTTAGAGTATGCATTGAGTCTGCATTATAGATAGTGCTTGGAATGAGTGACTGCGTTAGGCACTACATTCGAGAATAGGAAGCATGAGGCCTATGATTTTGAAGCCACCCTGAATGAGACACAGAGAAGCGCCACGGACTGTGAAAGTTGTTATGAGTTACAGTGCACGAGTTATGTGTAAAGAGTTTGCTTGGCAGACAGATAACATGACTCTTTGCTTTAGTGGAGAGAAGCGGAGAAGGGCTGGTTTATCAGGCCCTGACTGGTGTTTGCAGACAGAAAAGAAGGGGGGGGCCATGCAGGAAGTGCTTTGCAGACCGAGACATGCAAGAATGGAAGGATTTCAATGGAGGAATATGGAGGGAGATGGATTGTATGGTAACAAGCACTGATAGCATGGTATAGATATGATGTACAAATGTCACAATGACAAGAACACGCAGTAATTGAACAAGTACAAGTACATGCATCACAGACTTTTAGGCACTGTTCAGATTTAGAAATGATGACAGAGAGAGAACGAGTGTAACTATAGAGATGTATGTACGTCATTGAACAGTATAACCAGAGCTGAGTGAGATTGGAGTTTTTTTTAGATCTAGATGGAGCTGACTCTGAGATCAAGGGAGTTTTAGATGGAGCTGCTCTCTGAGAGAGGAAGCATTGGAGAAGCATTCTGATGAGAGCTGATGAGATCGATCTGGCAGGGAGACTGGCAGAGACAGTTGGCAGGAAGACCAGACCACTGAGAGGAGAGGCCTTTCCCTGACTGACTGGCTGGTTGCAGAGTGGGAAGCTTGCACATGGCAAGAGGGGAGTATCGATCTGAATAGGAAATGTGCATGGGGAATTAGGACAGACACTCACACAGAGCTTTGGCTGACATGATAGATGGGGAAATCAGACAGGGATTGTCTTAGAGAGAGAGAGTGAAGTGTGGTGTGGATTGGAGAGGAATGCTGAATGCTGACACTTGCCATATGTACGAATACACTGGATAAGTTGCTATTAGATTGCTTGCATTAGAAGCCTGTAAGGCTTATAGTTATTGCATTGCATTGTAGATTTGAACCAAGAGCATAAAAGGTGCAAATTTGAGATTTGCATTATAGTAGTGTTTGCATCATGCCTGTTGTGCATGAATACAAGTATTCTGTTGTCATAATTGAAACTGATGTGTGTGTTTTCATTTTGTGTCCATTGTGCATTTTATTTCACTTTGTGTCTCCTCTTATGGTTATGGTAATAGTTTATGTTTGTGTGTTCATAGCATAGCAGTAACACAGTGCACAATCGCCCTGAGATACAAGAGTAGGGAGGCATAATGATCCACACCCCCCGAGGTAGATTTGGTAGGAACTAACATAAGGATCTGTCTTAGTCAGGATGTCAGTAACTGAAAAGCCGCCCTTGTGTCCAAAACAACCTATCCCGATCACATCAAATTAAAAACAAACAGCAAAAAGGTGCAAGATCTTTAACTTGATGTTAAAAAAAGTGTTCAAAACCAAAAGTGTAAGAATTACTCCAGCAAAAATGTTCTCCAAGGTAAAGACCCTTGGATCCAGAAGATGGTTCCCCTCCCCAGGATTCTTAAACACAATGGCAAAATGTTCTTGTTCAACTAAAAAGTTATGTTCAAGCATAAAGGTCTGCAACAGTTTTTCAATAAAGGTTCTTGTATCTTGGCAGATTACCTGGTTTACTCCCTGCCAGGTACCTTTATACAACTTAAACTCCCTGGTTTACTCGCCTGCCAGGACCTCTTATATGATTCACAGTTTTTAGGTGTACCACCATAGCATATGCCATGTGCTGTTTGGTATATCTATTTACAGTAATATTTTCTTAAATGTAATTGCTCAAAACCTCTCCCCCTTATTGGCATCTCATGCTTCTATATTTGATTAGGGTTTGCCTTTGCACTTTGCCTTGGCTGAATTCAATACTCATTGCCTTTGTATATATTCTGCATCAAACATTCTTCTTATTGAGTGTTGAAGTTGTACTTTTCCTTGACTCCATCCAAACAAACTTTGCCTTTGAATATTTCCTGGATTAGCAAACCTGTACCATACAATCGCTTGTTCTTGCGGTTGTCGGACCACCTGGGGTCCCAAGCTGATTTGGGCAGACTCATTGGTCATTTCCAGCTTCTCTGACGTTGCCCCCTTCTCTCTGTTATGCCTTCTTCTTCTTCTGCCTTCTTCTGAGCTTGTAGTGTGTGGAAGCTCCCAGAGCATCTTGCGTGGCTCCCCGGCCACATGCCAGCCCTCCTGCTCGGTTCGGGATGGAGTCTGCTGCCTTGTCAAGCGACTGCACCTTTAGGAGCTCCTGCACTGCTCCTGGTGTATCCACAGTCCTTCCTTGCCACATGCGGCATCTCTCTCGCTCTCTGTTCCGGCGGCCTTCTCTGCTTCACCAGCCTTGTCTGTGTGCCTCGCGCTTTGGAGCTTTGGAGCTCCAGCATGGATGGACACGTCCCTTTTCCTGCACTGCTCGCTTCAACTCTCTTCTCCATATTTCAGTTGGCATTTTTAAATGTCCTGCTCATTACAGGTTTGAAGAAAGAACTAGAATGTCAGGCTTCTGTCACTGTGCACTAACTCTCTTGTCCTCCTCCTTGTCCCAGTACCTGAGTGGTTATGGGAGTTGAAGTTGTGAGAAACCTGAGGTATTCTCTCTCCTAGACCCCTTCGATCCTCTGCACAGATGGCCAGGGAAAGGCCATTGCTATTGGATTCAGACCTTGGGGGCGAAGAAGCAAGGGAGGATCACCTGGGTGGAAGGTCTTTGGGAGTGGGTGCCCTTGGGCGAGACATGGTGTCCCCCTTTCCCTATTGACAGCCAACCCAACCATTTCCCAACCTTTATGGGCTTTTACAAGCCAACTCCCATCATTTTTCCCCAATTGACACTTGACAGTACTGGGACGAATAAGAGGTAATGAGAGCAATGAAGCCTATGCTCCTTTACCACTCTAGTACTGGGACAAGTAAGATGCCTGCTAAGAGCAGTGAAGGTCAAGAATGTCCTTTTAATTGTGGTCATGCAAGGATGATTAATCATCTACACCTGCGGTCTGTTAAGGGCCTCCAGCTGTATAAATGGAGCCCTGCTCAATGGCAGAGGAGAACGACAGGAGAAGAACCAGGAGGCCTGTGCATGCAGCAGAGAACTCTACAGTGTGGTGTGGGAGTTGGGATTCCCTGAAGCAGATTGAAGAAGGTGAAAGGAGCCATGTGGGAAGGCTGCCCCTTTCCTTTCTGCTCGAAGTGCTCATTCCCCTGTCGTGGAGGACTACCACATGAGTGTCTGAAGGGCAGGAACTGGAGCCCTGACACTAAAAGCAGAAGTCTGTGTGATTTGCACTGCAGCACAAACTATTAAAGCGACCAGTGAGTTTCTGGTGAATGAGAAACCCGGTGCTCGCATGTGTGAACTCTTTATTACCTGAATACTTTGTATCAGAGTGGTCACGTGCTTCGTATTAGCACGTTTTCGAAAGTCTCCGATCTCTTCACTTTCAATTATCAAACAGATGGGAATACTTTGTATGGAGTGGTCACATGGGACAAGGAACACATTTTTGAAGGTCTCCGAACATCGAATCATTCAATTAAAGCGAAATGAACAAATATTAAATTACAGATGATGTGAAAACCATAAAATTAACCCATGTGATGTGCTAAAGCAGGCGTCCACAACCCATGGTAAAATGTAGATGTATAACTATTGAATACCGAACTGAATTAAAAATGTTGCTAACAAACACAATTAAAACCTTTGGAACCCAAAAAGGGGAAAGAAACTTTAAATCCAAGCAAACCTTTATACGCTGAAGTGTTAAAAGAATAATAGAGCAAACCATTATATATTGAAGTGCTAAACAAACCACAGTATGCTGAAATCTAATGAGACTTTAAAGAATATACAAACAAAAGACAATGAATCCTGATTAGCAGAGACATTTCAACCGAGGTGAAAGCTGCAAATTGCCTGAACAAATATTTGAAAATAACCTTAATTGAACTATGGAGACACAGATATTTTGTGTTTCTTTTTTAACTGCATATCTTGAAACTTGGGGAAGGGAACCCTGAGTCCTGACCAGGAACATTTAATTTTAAGGTTATTTGAATTGTGTGACTTGGAACTTGGGGAAGGAAAACCTGAGTCCTGACTTGGGGGAAGGAAACCCCGAAACCCGAATAAGACTCTTGCATCCTCAATCCAAGAATGGGATTTTTGAGACTTTTCTTTGTGGAACTGTTTTATACTTGGGGAAGGGATCAGAAATAAATCTACGAGCACAAAGAAGCTCAGAACTTTACGTTGGACACTGTATAGATTAGTTGTGAGGGGAAGCATAGGTTTTGCACAAAGACAGATTCCTAAATTGAACTCTTTGACTCAGACTTTCCTTACTTTTATTTAGGTATGGAAATCCCACTTTAACGTAAGGCAAGTTAGGCCTTTTTCCATCCTGACATTTAAGTTAGTAAAATTGATTATTTGGAATTTGTAATCTGTTGACTGTGTCCTTCTTCATGATGCCTTCACAAAGTCCATAACTTTCTTTAAGCTTTTAACTCCAGGGTGGTTTTCCTCACAAAGTTCACAAAAAGGCACACCCGGAACAAAAGATAAGTGTGAGTTATGTGTGTTAGGGTGAAAGATGGAGGCCTGACTAGAATGGGAATAGGCCATTAAAAACATAGGTAGATGAGGGTCTTCCTCATGGGGAAGAGGGGCACACTGTGACTCTTCCAATGAAGTCATGACATCTCCCCCGTAGTTGTCTCCTCCCATGTGCTCTTCCCTCATGGAACCACCCCCATGGTCAGGATCAGGTAGTGGCTGCCGTACCCTAGACACATGGGAGGTTGTCACCATCTAGGAATCTGTGATGGCTCCATTGGATTCATTTTGCACTAAAAAGAACAGAGGAAGGGGTCTCACACCTGAGTGTACCCTTATCAGTTATGTTCACACATTTAAAGAATCAGGCAGGTCTATTGTATCTGGGGTATTTTTTCGTTTTTTATTATTCTATTTTAGGTTCACCCTGCTCTTGAGGTTTTCGGAGGTTCTGTGTTTTTTTTAAACTGCTTCATAGATGAAAAAAGCATGTTTATTCAATTTCTATATCCACAGGATTTAAAAATATTTCTTTTGTGTTTCTGGCCAACAAAAGATCCCTTCGAAGTTTTGCTTCTTTTGGGTTCGCTGTGTCCTGTGTTTTTGTTTCTCAGAACGCAGTGTTGGATAAGGCCATAGTAATGTATTCTGCTCTCCTGTTTACTATGAACCAGTCTTCCTAGTTTTCTCTAAGGGACTTAGTTGAGAGTGACCCTGTTTGAGGCCGGGTGTCGGCTCTCGGCGAGAGACCCTGCCGGTTATTTGTGTGATATGGCGACACGACAATGTGACAAGTTCCCAGGCATACAGATAGTTCAATGCCATTCTAGGAAGTCATGTGCATACACTTCCTTACCACACGGATTTACACCTATGGGGCTCTTCCCAACTTGGTGGGATCTCCTGTTTCAATCCAAACCAATTAGTAAACCTTACAAAAGACACATCATGTAATGAGTGTCTGTTTAGCCCTGATGAAAGTGGTTGTATTCTGGTACCACCACTGAAACCGGTAGACTTTTTTCTTTTCCAAACCTACCAGATGAGTGACTAAATTTTGGAAACTCAGTGGAAGTTTGGATTATGATCCTCTTGAAGAAAACAACACGAGGACAACTCCACTCTGAAGTAAGTCCCTTAAAGAAAACTAGGAAGACTGGTTCATAGTATACAGGAGAGCAGAATAAATTACTATGGCCTTATCCATTGGATTCATCACACCATTGTATATCTGAGTGACCCTGCAGCGATACAGTAACAAAGCGTATGCACTCCTCGGAGGCACCTGCAGCGCCAAGATTGACACCTCCCCAGGTGAGTCATGACAACTACACATGTGGTTGCCGCAAGGGATGGTGAAAAACATGAGCCAACACGATGGTGGCAACTGATGAATCAGACAACTCTGAGCATCAGAGCCAGTAGGAAGAGATTACCTTGGGGCAGTTTACAAATAGATGACAAAACAGTTGGGATGCTTTTGGACTCATTATTATTATCTATGATAATATATTGGGAGATGTTTTGAACCAAGTTTCGGGGAACAGGTTATGTTTATGTTCTAGTTTATGTGTATATTTATAAAGTGCTCAAACTCTGGGGCAAGTGAACTCTGATCAAGCGAGTTGAGTGTTTTCATTGATTATAACAAGAAATTAATTGAGTAAACGGATAGGTCTTTAATGCTCTGGAAAATCTAGCTAGGTTAGACTTGGGTCCTATGGAGAAAAGAAGAATTTCCTAATTCTAGGGCCATAGACTGAGAAAGTCAAACCCCTCCGCAGATCATGGTGGAGTCACAAAGCAATCTGCATCCATGCTAGCTAGGAGCTTCTCCATTTGTGAACCAATGTCACTATTTTGAAAGAAATTCAGGCTTGGACTGGAAGCCACTGAAGATGACAAAGGCCTTTGGTGATATGAGCATCAAAGGCAATATACATAACTGTCCTAGCTGTGTTGTTTTGAAGGATCTGCAGTTTGTGACATAGAAATGTGGGTAAGCCTGCATAGAGTAAATTGCAATAGTCAAGCTTTGGCAATAACTGCCAAATTGTCCTGGGAAAGTTAAGGACAAATCTGTCTAAGTAGACTCAGTTAATAGGTGGTACTGCTCACAGTCAGATTTATTTCTGTCAAGAAGTCCAAGAAAGGATCAAAATAAATTCCTATTCACTTAAGTTTGTTTAGCGTGAGAAGAGCGCAGGCGTCAACACCGAATGAGGAGGACAGAGGGGGTCTGGAGTTGGAATAGATGTGTTGTTGTACTAGCAGAAGTTACATCTCAGTAGTATTAAGACTAAGCCAGTTGTTTTGCATCGAGGTATTCACCTTGGTGAGAATGCCAGACACGGTTCCGCTGTCAACCAGATAGAAATCAGCAAGCTTAAAAAACAGTTGTGTGTCATCTGCGGGACAGTGGAATTAAAGATCCATACTAATAAGCAGGTTGTGAAAAGGCCTAATCTATATGTTGAGCAAGAACAGAGATAAGGCAGATCCTTGTGGCGGCAACATATTTGGTGTTGGCAAAGTCTGTGGCCACACTAACCAAGGATAGGCAGTATCTCTGAATACGGATGATGGATGAGTACTAGCAAAAGGCAAAACCAGACAGTCTGGCCACAGACGAAAGTTTATGAAGTAAGACCTGGTGGTTTGGAGTGTCAAATGCAGCAGACAAGTCAAGCATAATAAGCAATGATGCCACATTGCTGTCCAGGTTCCAGAGTGAGCCCTTTCTATGAAGAGAGTTATCTTTCATATCACTGGATATAAGTGAGTAACAGCGAAATTTAAGGGCAGAACAATTATTTGAAGAACATGTGTGACAGAGTATGGCTCAGCTATTGTTGGATGGGATGAACAAGCTGCACTTATGGTAAAACTCTATCTGGGTGCAGAATACCGAATCTAATGGTTTAATTTATTTATTTAAAATGCATACAACAATAAAAGTTTTACATGTATAGGCTCATACCATCATTAGCATTTCATCTTAAGACTACACATACAATCCGCACTCATTAAACAGTATAAAAAATATCTTTAGATAAATCGTTTAAAATCACTAAAATCCTCACAAAAAATGTTATCATATAAAAAATGAAATTGAAATCATTTCAGCCAATTAATTTTCTCCATATGTCACTCATATTGCAATTATCCATGGAGTTCTCATAAGCCAAAAGAAATTGAAGACGGAGTTTGTCAAGACTATCGCACTTACATAGTATGTGATATGCTGATTCTGGAGTATTAACTCTGCAGAGTCGACAAACCTCAATTCTTTCTGAATTCCCACTTTGGGTCCTAATATTTCCATGACATCACAAATGTTAAATTTGAACATTAAATACCATCAGATAATGGAGCAATCTGGGTATGCCAGTTGGTATTTGGGTTTACATTCTCTAACTTCTAAGTGATCTAAGAATACCCTACTGTTGGATTTAGTTGCCAAATTAACTAGTCGTTGCTCACGATCGACCTGATATATCAGACTTTTCACTTTACGTTTAGTCTGAGCAATTGAGTATAACAGCCAGCAGGAAGTTTCGTGATTAATCAATTTAATGTATCCCTGTCTCTATCTATGTATGGTTACAAGATCAGTTTTGTTATTGATCACACCATATTGCTCCATTAGCCTCACCATAAAGGTGCAGTTAGATAGACAAGTAAGTTTATCATGACTGTCAAGTATTGTACTTTACTATTAACACTAGCTAACTCACATTCTAAGAGAATATATTCCTAGGAGAGTGTTTTTGGCATCTGGAACAGTAACCTGAGCATTTTTGCTTCAAATTTGTCTAACTCATTCTTGAAATGATTTCCCCAGATTTCCGCTCCATATGTCAAACAAGAGACAATTTTAGCAGAGTACAATTTTAACACTGTTTCAACAGAAAAACTACCCTGCCTTCCCACAATCTTACTCAGGGTCATTGTAGCAATCATACTCTTGGTTTCATTCCAGTGCTTTTTCCAGGTAAGTTTCTTATCAATTATGACCCCTTATATTTATATTCATCAACAACTTCAATCAACTGTTTATTGATTGCCCATCCACCATTATATCTTTTCTTGTTACTGTGTTTCGGCTCAAACATCATGATTTTAGTTTTCCCAATATTAATAACGAGATTGTTAATTATGGCAAACTTTTCTAGCTCATCCAGCTTGGCTCGTAGGCCTTTAGGTGTATAATCTAAAAACAGAAGATCATCTGCATAGCCTAGCCATTTTAACATTAGTTTGCCTATCTTGATGTCGTTCATAAGGGCATTGGTCACATTCTGCAGAAAGTCGGACAAGTATAGGTTAAATAGGGTGGCTGCAAGAGTGCACACTTGTTTAACCCCACGTAATGTCTGGATATTTTCAGACATTCACCCCTTTGTATCCAAGCATATTCTTACTGATGTACTGTGATAGAGCAACTGAACCATATATAATAACCCACCAGGTATTCCCCAGCGTTCTAATTTAGCCCATAATTTGCTACGTGCAATAGTATCGAGGGCAGCTGAAAAGTCGATGTATGCCACATATACAGGTAGCCCCCAATTCTCCCAAGAGTACTCAATAGCACTTGTCAGGATAGCAATGTTGTGGGAAGTTGAAGACCCAGTTCTAAAACCAGATTGAAATTCTGGTAGGATTTCATAGCTGGCAATCCACTGATTAAGTTCCATCAACAGAATTTTTGCAAAAATCTTTGCAGGAATATCTAACATTGCCAGCAACCTGTAGTTGACCGGATCCTTGTAATCTCCTTTTTTATATATCAGCAATATGACACTCCTCGTCCAGGATTCCGCAATCATCCCATTCACTCCAATCCACTGGAAGACAATATTTAACACCTTGGCCCATTTATCTGGGGATTGTTGAAGTAAGGCATTACAAGTACTGTCAGGTCCAGCAGCTCTAGACTTTGGTAGTTTCTTAATTATTTTAGTGAGAGTGTCCACTGTATAAGTACCCTTCCATATGCTTTTTTTATACTGGTAGTCTGTTTCTCCGCAGCCTAGGGTTCATAATGTGTTCTTAACATGGGTAGTCCACCTGCTTTCCAGCATACAGTTAATAGGGAGAGTTTACATTTTTCTCTCATTGATGATATCACACATAATTTGACTATTCTTATTATTTGCTGCATGTGCCAGTGTGAGCCATATTTCCTCTTTTTTTTTTCTTCAAATGCTTTTTCTGTACTGTATTTTACATTGATATATTTTATTGACTACATGTCCATCATTCTCTTTTATGCAAATCTTAATATTCTTCCGAAGTAGTTTTTTGTTTGTTGATGAATTTCTTTGTCAAATGTTTTAAGATATTCTACATTCCATCTTTCATTCACTGACTTATAGCTCTGTTTCATACTAACGACATCTTTTATCCTCTCAGTCATTTGCTCAAACTTACTCAGCATATTACTTGCTTCATGCATTTCGCCTGATTCAAATGTTTCGATAAAGTTTTCCAACAGGGGTTTAAAAATGTTGTTACCTATCTCTATATTCTTAGGGTTCCACTTTATTCTGTTCCCTGCGAAATTAACGCCAATGTCGCCATTTTTTTGGTGTTCATCTCTCACTGCAGTCCTGGTAGTCAGCCATAGATACAGTGGGAGATGATCACTTGCTTCTCTACAACCTACTGCCATATCGAGCCCAAAAGGTCACCCTTTTTTGTTCACTATCATATAATCCAGCATGCTCATACTAGTGCCAGATATCCGGGTCGCATTCCTCTCACAATCACCAGGCATGTTTCCATTCAGGACTATTAACTCAAATTTGTTTAACAGTGTCACCCATTCTTTACCACCTATTTTGTTATGAATCTTAGGTATAGAATCAGATTTATATTCATCTATGGTAACTTCAGTCAAAAAATGAATGTTCGCATTGAGGTCACCTACAATAATTAGCGGAGTGGTATTACCAATATCTATAAGAATTTTAGTTAGCGTGGCTATGTTTTCTTTGGTGCACTTAGCGTCAGGTGGATTATATATATTGATAAGTAAAAATTTGTCAATTGTTGACATCATACATGTAATAGTCACAGCTAACACCATTTTAGAGGATTCTATATGTCTCATCCCACTCCATGGTTGTTTAATAGAGATCAGGATACCACCTTTAGGTCGACCTCTAATTCCTTGTATAGCAGTGCAAACGTGGTTACTACGCCCATCAATTTCACATTCTTCAGTCAGCCACGTTTCCTGTAGGGTGTTGTGACTCGACTGTCGTGTAGGCAGAAGAAACCTCCATCCCCAAGTGTTGCACAGAGAGAGGCCAAATCACTATCTGTGCAACCCTTGAGGCCACAGGTGGGAGATGTTACTTCCGGAACCACAAACTTCTGGAGACCCCAAGCCACTGCAAAGAAAGCACCGGTTAAGTACCAAGCCAAAACAGCAAGCACAGGAAGCAAGACAGTATAAACAAACGTGGAAAGGGTTTACCAAAAAGGGTAGAGATGGCGCTGCTGACCCTTTAGGATTGGGGTTCCAGGACTCACAAGGGCAGCGCTCCCCAATGCAGTGTAATGAGCCAATGAGTCCAGTTAGGGGTGTGGTAGTTAAACCCACCTGATCAAGGGATCCAGATCCAAGGTAACTTGAGGAGTGTTTGACAAGAGGATCAAGAAAAAACAAAGTACCAAGGGATAATCCAATTACAGTCCAAGAAACTGTCCATGGTCAATGATCAAAGTACATCCAAAACGCCAGTAACCAATGGGTGTTCCAGAAGAAGTCCTTATTCCAAGCCGAGTTCGAGTTCCAGAATCCAAACACTTCCTTGTCACGTGACGCGTGACCGCATCACGTGAACGGGTTTTAGAGTCACGTGAGCGGGAAGCGTTAGTCACGCGACGCAGAAGCGAACTGTAGGGTAGCCAGTCTCTCAGGCGCCAGGGGATATGCCAGTGGAACGGGCGTAATCGAGAGTGTGGAACATTACGGATAACCCGTGCTGGCACACGGGAGACCGGAGGCTGTACACTTGAGTCCTGGAACCTGACAGAGGAATGGGGTGGGGTTGAGGGACAAGGGCGAGCCCGGGGAATTCCAGAGTTGTTAATGGATGTGTGCATGACAGAGCCCCCCCCAAAGGCCCACGACCCCGTGGGCACGAAGGATTGACCCGATGACAGCGGGCCACTAGGTGGGGAGCGTGGACATCAACAACAGGGACCCAAGACTGCTCCTCCGGCCTGTACCCAGACCAGTCAACCAGATACTGCAGACGCCCCCTACACACACGGGAACCCAAGATACCAGAGACCTCAAACAAATTCGGGGAAGACAGGGATACTGGGGCCACAGGGGCACAGAGACGGGAGGGACCAGGACATGGCTTGAGCAAAGAGACATGAAAAACAGGATGAACCCGCCAAGACCCCGGGAGCACAAGGCGATAAGCCACCGGGTTGACCACCTGGGAGACCACATAAGGCCCCAGAAAGCGGGGCATGAGCATGCGACAACCCACCAACTGTAGATGACGGGTGGACAACCAGACACGGTACCCCACAGAATGAACCGGGGCCACCACCCGCTTCTTATCGGCCTGAGCCTTCATGGAGGCCTGGGCCTGATGATGATGCGCCGAGGTCTGAGCGTGGATGGAGGACAGGTCCCTCACACAGGCAGTAGCGGCAGGATTGACAGAAGACGGGAGGTCAGGGATGGGCAGGACACGGGGGTGCCGGCCATACAAGACGTAGAAAGGGGAGAAACCAGTGGAGGAATGGACGGCGTTGTTATAGGCGAACTCAGCGAGGTGCACGACCCGCAACCAAGACGTCTGCAGCTGCAGGGTCAGGCAACACAGGTACTGCTCCATGGTCTTGTTGACCCTCTCGGTCTGACCATCCGTCTCCGGATGATAGGCCGAGGAGAACCGAACGTCGATACCAAGCCGCTTAGTCAATGCCCGACAAAAGCGGGACGTAAACTGAGAACCCCTGTCAGAGATGTGAACGGTAGGCAACCCAAACAGACAGAATATGCCCTCAAAAAACAGTTTGGCCATTGCAGGAGCAGAGGGGAAACACTTACAGGGAATGAAGTGGGACATTTTAGAAAAGGAATCTATAACCACCCATATGGTATCGAAACCCTGTACGCGGGGTAGATCCGTGACAAAATCCATGGTTAGTGTGTGCCATGGTTTAGGAGGAATGGGTAAAGGAAGCAGGAGACCCACAGGACGTCCCCTACGGTGTTTACATTGTGCACAGACTGCACAGGTGTTGATGTAGCACTACACGTACCTCTTCATGGACGGCCACCAGCACCAACGTTTCTGCAGAGCCAAGATGCGACGCTGGCCAGGGTGTCCATGAACAGGGGCATCATGGGACCATTCCAAGGCCATATTACGGGTATCTGCAGTGGGCAAGAACAGACGATCCTAGACAAAGGGCAACCCGCCGTGGAATACAGGGTCCCAATCGGACAAATGGTCGGGGTGAAGGGACACCCAGATCCGTACAGCCTCGAACAGAGTGTAACGTTCACCTGATTCCCACGGAGGCGCTGACCCAAACTGGACTGCTACAGTTGCTTCTATGACTATGATGAGGCGTAGGACTCGGAAGACGCTCTGGGAAGGACCTCCGAATATTGACTGTCTGGCTTGTAAGGTGAGTTTTCTGCAGGTGGAAGAAAAAGGGGTAATTACAAGCTGGTTGGATAAGTTCTCCCACCAATCTTCTGCTTTTCCCACTTCTTGGTTCTCGACTGGTCTCCACGAACTCTCACCTTTGGTTTAGTAAAGCCGAGCTCTCCATCCTGCTTCTGGTGCAGGGGCGCGTGGAATCCAGTTACGTCACTGGATGATTTCAGTGTTTAGGCTCAGTGTCCTTTTGTGGCTTGTAATAGTCCTTCAGGTGCTGAGGAGCTGTTGGCGACACCACCACTGCTGTGCAAGAAGAGGCTCGTGAGTATAGAAGATCTGAGGCCGCTTCTGAAGGAGCACCCTTTTATAATGTCCTTTTCTGTCTTTCAGGTGCCGAGATGCTGTGGGCGATGCCGCCGCTGTTGCACGTGCGCTGGCACGTAAGTATAACTGAATTGTGGCCGTTTCCAAATGGGCACCTCTGATAATGTCTTTTCCTTCCTTTCAGGTGCCGAAATGCTGAGGGCGATGCTGCCGCTGCTGCGCGTGAAGAAGCGCGTAAGTATTACTGAATTGTGGCCACTTCAAAATGGGCACCTCTAATAATGTCTTTTGTCTTCCAGGTGCTGGGATGCTGCCGAAGCGAAGGCCGCGGTGAACTCCGGTGTGATCAGGGATGGATACGGTAAGCGAGCGCAGCTGCGAGCATGTTGCCCGTTTTCTAACCTTATGTCTTTATTTGCAGGTTGTCAGAGACTGGACTCTTGTGGCTGAATTCTGGTGAGTAGATGTTCCTGTGCCTTTTCTTCATCCACAGGATGCTGCTCGAGAAGCTGAGGGTGTGTCTGGCCCTGGAATGCAGGAGCCGACTCGGTGAGCGTCCTGCTGCTGTTGCAGAATAACGCGAAGCACGTGAATTCTATCGGGCGTGGTTTAAATAGTGGAGAAGTGCTTTGGTGCGTATTCTTCCTCCAGCCTCACCCAGGTAAGAAAAGAGTTCCTGTAACAGAGGATTGGTCCCTCCCAGCCAGTGGCTGGGACTTCACCCAGCTTGGATTGTTCTAGGTGAGTATGCAGCATGGTCTGCCACAGGTAAGTCCACCCAATCACTACTGCACACTTTAAGAATATGAGCCCGGCGCCCATGGCGCCGGGACTGTGGTTCCTTATGAGCCTGGCGCCAGAGGCGCCAGGACATGGTCCAAAGGGCCCCTGTAGGGGTCTGCTGGAACCGGGGGTGTGGATGATGAGCCTGCTTCCGGGGACGCTGGGCCAGTCTTGGCTCCTCGGGAGTAGCGCTCATGACAGCACCCCCCCCCCTTAAGGCCCCTCCCAAACTTGTCCTCCCCGGGGGTTTTGGTTTATCGGGAAAGGTTCGGTGGAATTTCCTGACTAGACGAGGAGCATGGACGTAGTCATAGGGTTCCCAGGATCTTTACTGGGGTCCGTATCCTTTGCAGTCGATTAGGTAGAATAGTTTTGATTTGATGATCTTGGAGTCCAAAATGTTTTTAACTTCAAATTCGGGCTCTCCATTCACCTGAATGGGTTCTGGAGGTCTGGTCAGTCTGGTTCCAGGTTGCATGGGTTTCAAAAGAGATACGTGAAACACAGGGTGTATTCTCATATGGGTTGGCAAATCTAATTTAACGGCCACTGGATTAATTATGGCCGTAATTGAATATGGTCCCAGGTATTTGGGGTTGAAGGTGCGAGGTCCTTTTAGCGATAAATGTTTGGTGGACAACCAGACTTGATCCCCAACCTGGTATTGAGGGGCATCGCTTCGGTGTTGGTCTGCTCCTTTTTTGTACCTTTCTTTAGCTTGTTGTAGATGTGCAGTCGCTTCCTTGAAAGCTTGGGTAATTACAGAGTGCAACTGATCTACGGCGGGTGTTCCAAGATCTTGAGGTGGGTCGAGTTTGGAGGTTCGAGGATGAATTCCATACAAGATGTAGAAGGGACTCTTCCCGGTTCCCGAATGAACTGAATTGTTGTATGCATATTCAGCTATCCAAAGGATGTCCTTCCAGTTGCTTTCAGACTGTTGTAGCATGCATCGTAAATATTGTTCGAGAGTCTGGTTTGTTCTCTCGGTTTGCCCGTCGGTCTGGGGGTGATGGCTGGTTGAAAGTCTTACATCGATTTGAGCTGACCGACAACAACTACGCCAAAAGTGAGAAATAAACTGGCTTCCTCTATCAGAGATTAGTACCGACGGGAAGCCGTGTAACCGGACAATGTTTTCAAGGAATTCTCTGGCTAGTACTGAAGCTGAAGGTAAGCCTTTTAGCGGAATGAAGTGGTCCATTTTAGAAAACAAATCCACAATAACGAGAATAGTGTTGTACCCGGAACAAGAGGGTAAGTCTGTGATGAAGTCCATGGAAAGGGTATGCCATGGACACGGTGGAATGTCTAATGGTTGCAGAAGACCAGCCGGCCTTTTCTTTTGACCCTTGTTTTGAGCGCACACACCACAGGACATCACAAATTCTTTTATGTCTTTTCTCCATGAAGGCCACCAGAAGTGTCTCTTCACTTTTTCTGTGGTTTTGGCGATGCCAGGGTGACCCTCCATTAATGAATCATGATAACAGGAGATTACCTGTTTTTGTAAATCGGCGTGTGGTAGGAATAATCGTGCTTGGAAATAAGGCAAGTCATTGTTTACGGTGAAGTTCTCTCCTCTTTGTAACCAGCTCTGTAAGTCTGATGGGGTCACAAGTTGTTTAGTTTTTGCCTCAATATCCTCGATGGATTGCGAGGAAATCAGGCCCAAGATCCTTTGTTCAGGAATTATTGGTACGGGTTCGGGATTGACAACATTATCTCCCATTCCAATTCGGGAAAGAGCATCCGCTTTGCCGTTCTTGTTGCCCGGGCGGTAAGTGATCACAAAGTCAAATTCAGCAAAGAATAGAGCCCAACGAAGCTGTCTGGAGGATTGAGCTTTGGTGGTTTTCAGATACTGTAGATTTCGATGATCAGTGATCACCGTAACAGTGTGTTTGGCCCCGAGGAGATAATGCCGCCAGGCCTCAAAGGCGGATTTAATAGCTAAAAGCTCTTTGTCTGTGATGGTGTAATTAATCTCAGGCGCCGAGAGCTTTCGAGACCAAAACGGCACAGGATGCAGTTGGTTAGTCTCTGGATCCCTTTGTGATAGAACTGCTCCCATTGCTAAACTGGAGGCGTCGGTTTCAACGATGTAAGGGAGATCCGGGCGTGGGTGTTTCAGTATTGGCGCCGAGGTGAACTTGGCCTTTAGCTCTTGGAAGGCTTGTTCAGCTTCTGCAGACCATTCAAAGCGCTTATTTTTTCTTAAGAGGGATGTGATGGGTTGTACCACTTGTGAAAACTCTGGAATAAATCTGCGGTAAAAATTGGCAAAGCCTAGCATGCTTTGAACGCCTTTCACGGAAGTAGGAGATGGCCATTTGAGGATTGCGTCAACTTTTCTCGAGTCCATGTGGACTCCTTTGGGTGTCAGAATAAATCCCAGAAATTCGACCTCGGTGACATGAAAGGCACATTTCTCGAGCTTGGCAAAGAGTTTATGTTGGCGAAGTTTTTCAAGGACCACCCTAACATGATTTCGATGATCAGCTTCCGAAGATGAGTACACAAGAATGTCGTCTATGTAGACGACAACACAGACATCAATGAGCTCTCTGAGGACGTCATTCATGAAATATTGGAAGGCGGCCGGCGCATTGCATAGTCCGAAGGGCATCACTTGGTATTCAAATAGCCCATACTTAGTGCGAAACGCCGTCTTCCATTGATCACCTTCCTTGATCCGTACCAAATGATAAGCTCCCCGGAGATCAAGCTTGGTATAAATACTGGCGCTTTTCACCTGGTCGAGGAGTTCCGGGATCAGAGGTAAGGGGTATCTGTTTTTTACTGTTATCTGATTCAGAGCACGGTAATCAATACAGGTTCTGAGGTCACCTTCTTTTTTTGGTACGAAGAACAGAGCCGAGGATGCAGGAGACTTTGACGGACGGATAAAGCCATTGGCCAGATACTGGTCTAAATACTGTCGCAGATGAAGGTTCTCAGGCTCGGTGAGGGCGTAAATCCTACTGCAAGGGGGAGTTGCACCGGGTAGCAGATCTATCTGACAATCGTATGATCTGTGAGGTGGCAAGGTGTTAGCCTGTTCCTTTTGAAAAACATCTTGGAACTCTCGATACTCTTGAGGTAATTGTGGACCGTAAGTCGTTGCTGACGCTAGGCCAATGCTGGGTCGTGGATAGCAGGTTGGTGCACACTCAGGGAACACTATCGTCTTTGCTCGCCAATCAATCTGAGGGTTGTGTTTCTCCAGCCAAGGGATTCCTAGGATTACTTGGAATTGAGGAGCCTTGATCACGTCGAACACAACTACCTCCCGATGCCCGTCTTGGCATAGTAACGTCACTTCAGCAGTGGTATGGGTTACCGGTCCGGAGGCGATTTCGGTCCCATCCACCGTGGTAATGACGTCTTTAACCGCCTTTGGACAAAGAGGTAGGTTCATCCTGGAAGCCAATTCGCGGTCCACGTAATTTCCTATTGCTCCACTATCAATGTATGCCTTAATAGCATGCAAACGTTCTGGTTGCTTTGGGTTTACGAGGACCATAGGCATTATGAAGTGCAAGGTCAAACAACTGGTTTTTAAGCTCGGCAAGCGGACCTCTACACTTGTCGGGCAAGGTCGTTTCCCGGCTCAGGCTTTTCAGAGTTCTTGTCAGAAGCTCCTACTGTCTTCTTAGGTGTTTTTACCGGGCAATCTCGAAGAAAATGTCCAGAGTTTCCACAATAAAGGCACAATTGCATTTGTCGTCTTCTGTCACGCTCTTTCTGGGTTAAGGGACCCTTTACGGCCCCAATCTGCATAGGTTCAACGGTGTCGACCCCTTTGGTGTTGCTTTGTGTTTTCGTGAATACTCGGGTTTCAAACCTGGATCGGTCCGCCTTTCTGTTTTGGAGCCTATGATCCAATTGGACCACCAAATCAATGTATTCCGAACAGTCCTGAGGAGGATTCACGACCTGGGCAAGGACGTCTTTAAGTTCACCACGCAGACCTCTGTGAAATAGCGTGATCCTTTTATCCTCGGGCCATCTAGTTTCCACGATTAACCTATTAAAAGATGCAATGTAGGCTAAGAGGTCCTGGTTGCCCTGTCGCAGGGATAGGAGTTCGTTGTCCAGGGCCTGCCCTTGGGAATGTCTTGCAAAAAGTCTCTCCATACTCGCCTGGAAGGCTGAGAAGTTCCGAAGAATTGGGTCATCCTGTGTAACCAGAGGGATTGACCAATCAGCGGCGCTGCCGCTAAGATACTAAAGTACAAAGGCTACCTTGGTCTGGTCAGTTGGAAAGGCTGCAGGTCTACAAAGAAAGTGCAGTCGGCATTGATTTATAAACACTGGAAATCTTTTAGGGTCACCAGAAAAGCGTTCAGGTGGTGCCAATGGCACATTTCCAGGAAGGTTGATTTGAACGGGATTGGTTGAAGTAACTGGGGTATAATTCCCCCCTGAGTTAGGTAGAGGAGTTTGCCCCGCTTGACTCTGTAATAACTGTCTGGCGAGATCGTCAGTTCGTTCTTTTGACATTATCAATTCCCTCTTAAGGGCGTTCGTTTCCTGGCGAGCAGCATGGACTTCAGCTCTTCATTCCCCCAACAACTGGGCCAATTGGTCTGTGTCGGAAGTTTCCATAGCGCCTGGGTAGGAGATTATGGGTAGGCTTCGCGTTCTGTAACGCTCACCTGATTCCCACGGAGGCGCTGACCCAAACTGGACTGCTACAGTTGCTTCTATGACTATGATGAGGCGTAGGACTCGGAAGACGCTCTGGGCAGGACCTCCGAATATTGACTGTCTGGCTTGTAAGGTGAGTTTTCTGCAGGTGGAAGAAAAAGGGGTAATTACAAGCTGGTTGGATAAGTTCTCCCACCAATCTTCTGCTTTTCCCACTTCTTGGTTCTCGACTGGTCTCCACGAACTCTCACCTTTGGTTTAGTAAAGCCGAGCTCTCCATCCTACTTCTGGTGCAGGGGCGCGTGGAATCCAGTTACGTCACTGGATGATTTCAGTGTTTAGGCTCAGTGTCCTTTTGTGGCTTGTAATAGTCCTTCAGGTGCCGAGGAGCTGTTGGCGACACCACCACTGCTGTGCAAGAAGAGGCTCGTGAGTATAGAAGATCTGAGGCCGCTTCTGAAGGAGCACCCTTTTATAATGTCCTTTTCTGTCTTTCAGGTGCCGAGATGCTGTGGGCGATGCCGCCGCTGTTGCACGTGCGGTGGCACGTAAGTATAACTGAATTGTGGCCGTTTCCAAATGGGCGCCTCTGATAATGTTTTTTCCTTCCTTTCAGGTGCCGAAATGCTGAGGGCGATGCTGCCGCTGCTGCGCGTGAAGAAGCGCGTAAGTATTACTGAATTGTGGCCACTTCAAAATGGGCACCTCTAATAATGTCTTTTGTCTTCCAGGTGCTGGGATGCTGCCGAAGCGAAGGCCGCGGTGAACTCCAGTGTGATCACGGATGGATAAGGTAAGCGAGCGCAGCTGCGAGCGTGTTGCCGTTTTCTAACCTTATGTCTTTATTTACAGGTTGTCGGAGACTGGACTCTTGTGGCTGAATTCTGGTGAGTAGATGTTCCTGTGCCTTTTCTTCATCCACAGGTTGCTGCTCGAGAAGCTGAGGGTGTGTCTGGACCTGGAATGCAGGAGCCGACTCGGTGAGCGTCCTGCTGCTGTTGCAGAATAACGCGAAGCACGTGAATTCTATCGGGCGTGGTTTAAATAGTGGAGAAGTGCTTTGGTGCGTATTCTTCCTCCAGCCTCACCCAGGTAAGAAAAGAGTTCCTGTAACAGAGGATTGGTCCCTCCCAGCCAGTGGCTGGGACTTCACCCAGCTTGGATTGTTCTAGGTGAGTATGCAGCATGGTCTGCCACAGGTAAGTCCACCCAATCACTACTGCACACTTTAAGAATATGAGCCCGGTGCCCATGGCGCCGGGACTGTGGTTCCTTATGAGCCTGGCGCCAGAGGCGCCAGGACATGGTCCAAAGGGCCCCGGGAGGGGTCTGCTGGAACCGGGGGTGTGGATGATGAGCCTGCTCCCGGGGACGCTGGCCCAGTCTTGGCTCCTCGGGAGTAGCGCTCATGACACAGAGGCAAGGATGGGGTGCATAAACAAACCACCTGACCGCAGTCCAAAAGAGTGTCCGGATACACTGGCTAGGCAACACCCTCAGCAGAACGTGATAAAGCATCAGCTTTTTCGTGGACAGAGCCCGATCGGTGCTTAATATGGAAGTCGAAAGCCGCAAAAAATAGGTGCCAGCTTACTTGTCTACTGTTGACGAATTTTAAGGAGGCTAGATCTTGCAAGTTCTGGTGATCCGAGTATACCGTGATCCGGTGTTTAGCACCTAAGACTGCCAGCAATTCTTTTTCAGTAACCGTGTAGTGTGTTTCGGTCGGAGTGAATGTGCGGGAATGGAAGGCCACGGGATGTAACCAACCAGTGGAGGGGCAGGTTTGTGAAAGTACCGCGCCCATGGCAAAGGAGGAGGCATCAGCCTCTACAACGAAAGGGAGTTCCGGATCTGGGTGTTGGAGAACAGGGGCAGTAGTTAAGGCTGTCTTTAAAGCCTTGAAGGCTTTCTGGTGTTTTTCCGTCCACAAAACGGGATGTGAGGACTGGTCAAGGAAGTGAGGGGTGCCACTACAGAGGAAAACCCAGAGATAAAACACCTATAAAAGTTGGCGAAGCCAAGGAAGGATTGAAGCGCCTTTAGGGTAGTAGGAACGGGCCAGTCCAACACAGCTCTCACCTTAGATGAGTTTATGGCCAGACCCCCAGGCATGATGTGGAATCCCAGGAATTCTACGCTATCAGCATGGAACTGGCACTTTTCCGGTTTGGCGAACAGGGAGTGTTTCTGCAGGCATGAGAGCACTTCACGTACATGCTGTACGCGTTCGTCCAGATTCTGGGAAAAGATCAAGATGTCATCCAGATAGACCACTGCAAATATGTCCAGGATATCACAGAAGATGTTGTTTATGAATCTCTGGAACTTGGCTGGGGCGTTGCACAGGCCAAATGGCATGACCATATACTCGTACAGCCCATAACGAGTACAAAAGGCGGTCTTCGATTCGTCTCCAGTGCAGACGCGACCAGGTTGTAGATACCGCGTAGGTCCAACTTAGTGAAAATAGATGCATGTGCTAGGCGATCGAGTAACGGGTTTATGAGAGGGATGGGATACCGTTTTTTTTTTGTAACTGCATTGAGTCAGCGATAGTCCACACATGGACGTAGATTGCCCTCTTTCTTAGGGATGAAAAATATGGGACTTGCTGCTGGTGAAGTGGATGGACCTAAACGGAGTGCCTTCTGGATGTATTCTTTCAAGACTAAGTCTTCAGTAGGAGAAAAAGAATAGATAAGACCCGTGGGAATGGTGGTGTCTGGGATCAGGTCTGTTGGACAATCGTAGGGGCGGTGTGGTGGAAGGACTCCAGAGGAACCACGGTCGAACACCCCTGCATATTCCCGGTATTGCGTGGGAACATTTGTGGCGACCAGCCCTACCACATGGAGCCCTGTTGGTGGCTCTGTGGTATCGGTTAGGGTTAATTGAGCAATAGCTCCCAAGGCCTGGGCGGGCGTGCTATCTCTTGTGACTCGCGGGAATGCAGAAGTTCTGGCAAATGTCTGATTCAAAATGTACCAAACCAAATTTCCAATCAATTAGCGGGTTATGTTCTTGGAGCCAAGGTATCCCCAGTATTAGGCCAAACTGTGGCATGGAAATGAGGTCAAAGCTTAAGGTTTCCTTATGAACAGATTGTATTGTCAGAAGTAGTGGGGCTGTCTGCTGTTTAATGGGTCCGGAAACCAATGATGTACCATCAACCACCTGCACGGGTTCTAGTCTGGGCTTGTTCAGAAGCGGCAAATTCAGAGCATGAGCCAGAGAGATATCAATATAGTTGCCCATGGCCCCTGAATTGATTATGATAGTGACTGGATGTGTGATATCAGGTGTGGGTTGGAGAACAGCATGCACGTGGATAGGCCTGATACGGCCAAACGCTGGGATTGAATTCGGGGTATAGCAAGGGGAGCTCGATCCAGTCCCCGGTTCTAGGATCGAGCAGTCTGAAAATGTCATATATTAATAAATGAGACAAGTTATATGCATATCCAATCAATCAATTGGCAGGTTATCCCAAGGACTCACCGTTACCTCTTCCTCCGACAGACCCCCTTTCGGTAGTGGAAGGCTCTTCTTGTTCCAAATGGAGAGAAGATAATGAAAGCCTCCCAAGTACCTCTTCCCCCTCCCGGATAAACCAGGTAGAAGAAGAAGTCCCAGGGAAACCCTCTGGGGAAGAAAACCCTGTTCCGAAGGTAGCGGTGTGTTGTCCTCCGTTGCAGTCGGGGATTTCGGCGAAGTCAGGAGGGCGTTCGTCTTTGAGAAGAAGAAAGAGACTGGTAAGTATCAGAGTGTAACAGAGGGATAGAATGTAAGGTAAGAGGAATGTGGATTACCCTTAAACCGGAACAATAGGGGGAAGATGATGGTAGTCAGAATCTTCCGAAAACCTCTGAGAAGCAATCGAGGCGGAGCTAAGATCTGTTTTGATGGTGCAGAGTCTTGCCAGTGTGTTTGAAATGCCGGTGCGTGATGTGCCTGTTACTAAGCGAAGAAGAGGATAATAGTGAGTTGTGAATGTTAGAATAAGCGGGATTGGAGGTAATTGGTTATATGGGATTGGGATGAGGCTTACCACGGTCCGGAATGGGACCGGATGGCAAACTTGGTTGATGAAGAGGAGGAGACCGCGAACTCGGAAAACAAAGAGGTAGTTGGAGAGACGCTAGAATTTGAAAACAGGAAGTTTAGAAGCTGAAGACAGTATTTCGCAAGTCAAATTCTAAGACCTAGGAACGAACTTACGTAGCGTTGTTAATGAGGAGTAGCAACGCAATGCCGTGTTGATCTCCGGGACTGATATACCCACCCTCGGGTAGGGAGGCAGTACTTCCGGGAAATCAAGGTGTGCTGAGGCTAGACTCGCAACTCCAGTTACGGCGGCCATCTTGGTAGTAGAAATGGCTGACACCCGCCGTCCTATGGTCCATCGATGCCACAAAGCCCAGCGTCTCCGAAGGGGCGTGACAGTATGCCCCCTCAAATGCCCCGGGCCTCCCGGTTTGGACGGATGGGACAAAAAGAACCGGCGGACCAAAGTAGGAGCATGAACCGCCGATGCCGGTTCCCAAGAGCGATCCGCCGGAGAATAACCCTTCCAGTCAATCAAGAACTGTAGACGACCCCGGAAAATGCGTGAATCGCAAATTCCCGCCACTTCATACTCGGGACCTGTCGGGGTGATGACAGGAGAGGGTAATCCTTTCCGTGCACGGGAGAAACGATCCGCCACGTCTTTCTTCAACTGCGAGACATGAAACACAGGATGAATCCTGGACCAGGATGAAGGGAGATTGAGCTTGAAAGCTGATGACCCTATACGCTTCAAAACGCAGAAAGGGCCGAAATATTTCGGGGACAATTTGGATGGTACCAGATGACGAGGCAGAAATCGAGATGCCAACCAAACCAAGTCTCCTGGTACCAACCGCGGAGCCGGAGTACGATGTCTGTCAGCAGAGCGTTTGACCCGGATCTGGGCCTCCCGAAGAGAGGTCTTGGCTGTTCGATGTCCCAACTGGATGGCATCAACGAGAAGATCCACATCGGGAAATTTTGAAGTGGAGACCGGTCCGCTGGGAAAACACTGAGGATGGTATCCGTAGGAGCAAAAAAAAGGGCTGAATCCCAAGGCTGAATGTCGAGAGTTATTATACGCGAATTCAGCCAAAGGCAACAAGGAACACCAGTTATCTTGTGAGGAGGAGATGTAACAACGCAAATATCCCTCAAGGGTCTGATTTAGGCGTTCCGTCTGACCATTTGTCTGCGGATGGAAACCTGAACTCAATGCCCGGGAGATATGCAAACTCTTGCAGACTTGCTGCCAATAGCGAGATGTATATTGTGAACCTCGATCAGAAACAATGGTCTCAGGTAATCCATGAAGGGAAAAAATCCGTGAAAGAAAAACTCTTGCCATCTGAGCTGCGGTGGGAATCCGCGGAAGTGGAACGAAATGTGCCAATTTTGTGAAGTAATCGATTGTGACCATGATTACTGTACAACCGTCTGATGGTGGCAAATCAACTATGAAATCAGTGGAAATCATTTGCCAAGGACGGTCCGGGATCGGCATTACTGAGAGGAGTCCTGAAGGGGCGTTTCGAGGGCATTTTGACTGCAAACAGATAGCACAAGCGGACACATAGTCTATGATGTCTTGAGTCATTTCCGGCCACCAGAAGTTACGTTGGATCAACTCTTTAGTATTAGCCACACCTCGGTGACCCGCTAGGTATGAGTCGTGACAGAGATTTAGAACTGTCTTTTGCAGTTCACTCGAAGGGAGGAAGAGCTTCTTGTCCTTATAAGCACATCCTTGGACCAAGTTGAGTTTCCAGGTCGCCAGTAACTGTGGATTCAACTGAATAAATTGCAAAGTGGAGTTAGCCACGTTCTGTAAAAACGTGGTAACTACTTGCACGAATGTGGCTCTGGGAAACAGAGGTTCCGATCGAAAAGGCGTAGAAGAGGTATAATCCTTTCTGGACAATGCATCAGCCTTGAGATTGACTCTCCCGGGAATGAAGGTGAAAACAATCTCATACGGTGAAAAGAAGTGTGCCCAACGTGCCTGCCTGCTATTTCGGGTCTGAGCATACTGTAGGACGCGTAAATTACTGTGATCAGTCCTGACCTCAACTGGGTGTCTTGCCCCCAGGAGAAGATGTCTCCACTCTTCGAATGCCTTTTTTATAGCTAATAGTTCTTTTTCTAGCACTGAATAATTTATTTCAGAGGGAGACAGTGTTTTAGAAAGGTAAGCTATAGGACATTCTATTCCTTGATCATTTTCTTGAAGCAAAACGGCCCCAAGGGCCTGATGAGACGCATCCGATTCCACAATGAACTTCTTGGTTTGATCTGGAGTAATCAGTATGGGTCCTGTGAGAAAATGTTTCTTCAGGTTCTCAAAGGCAATGTGTGCCTCCCCGGACCAAAGGAATTTTACATTCTTTTTAAGAAGTGTCGTCAGTGGAAGTATCTCTTGCGAATAGTGTGGGATGAAACGTCTGTAGAAATTGGAGAACCCCAGAAATCTCTGCAGATCCTTAATGCAGAATGGTATAGGCCAATCTGTAATAGCTGATACTTTTTTAGGGTCCATGGATACCCCATTTGCAGAGATTATGTACCCTAGGTAGGCAACCTGGTTTCTGTGAAACTCACATTTCTCTAGTTTGCAATAAAGGTGGTTGTTGAATAGTCTCCGTAGTACTTCTTTCACGTGCTGACAGTGTTCTGATGGTGATGAAGAAAAGACCAGAATATCATCTAAATAGACAATAACTGTGTGAAGAAGAATGTCTGAAAAGAGGTGGTCCATAAAGCGTTGGAAGACTGCGGGGGCGTTGGATAGGCCGAAAGGCATTACTTTATATTCATAGTGTCCCAAAGGAGTACGGAAAGCTGTCTTCCATTCATCGCCAGCTCGTATACGAATGAGATGATAAGCCCCGCGGAGGTCCAGTTTTGTAAAGATGGTAGCTCCTTTAACGGCTTCTAGTATATCTGGGATGAGAGGCATAGGATAGCGATCCGGGATGGTGATCTTATTTAAGCCTCGGTAATCTATACACGGTCTGAGTTCCGTAGAGTCTTTCTTTGGGATGAAGAACAAAGAAGCCCCCGCTGGTGAGGTGGATTCTTGAATAAGTCCATTGCAAAGATTCTTTTGAAGATATTCTTTAAGAACTTCACGTTCCCGTCCAGATAGGACATACATGCGACCGAAAGGAATCGGTGCATCTGGAACTAGTTCCAGGGCGCAGTCGTCTCTCCGATGTGGGGGTAGTTCAGCATATTGAGATTCGGAGAACACTGTCTGATACTGTTTGTATTCAATGGGTAATTCCTGGATATGGTTCAATACAGAGATGGAACCCGGATTTTCCAACATGGAGATAGTGGGACGAAACCCAACCGCACCGTCCGAAAGACAGTGCGTCAAACAATGTTCAGATCCCAGAAAAACCGTGCCCGCCTTCCAATTGATGTATGGGTTATGAGCACGAAGCCAGGGTAGTCCTAGAATAACTGGATAGTGGGCTGTACGGATTACATCAAAGATAATGGATTCTTGATGGGAGGAGATATTCATCCGCAAAGGTATAGTTTGTTCCTTTATGGGACCTGATGTTAACGGACTACCATCCACGGACTCAACTGGGATTGCCATTGTCTTGACTGAACATGGTATATTATGAGCGGACTTCCAGAGGGTATCAACAAAGTTCCCTGCGGCCCCACAATCTATTAAGGCCGTGACCGGAATGGGGTCTGTATCTCCCCATTTGATCTGGACATGTAAGGCCAACATAGTAAGATCGGGGATCTCCGTAACTTGGGAAGGTATCAGATAAGATGAGGAACCGTTTACTGACTCCCTAGCCGCGGTTCCCCTGGCGGTTGGGAGATGGCGTTTCCCTGACTTTTGGCTGGGATGAGAGGACAATCTCGAATTGCGTGTTCTTTGGAACCACAATACATACACAGGCCCTTGACTCGACGTCTATGACGCTCCTCTGGAGTAAGGCGACCTCTGGTAGTCCCTATCTGCATAGGTTCATCTGTTTGTGATCTTCCTACACTAGGAGGGTATGTCATAGGTGGTCTCATGGAGCGGCCACGACGACGTTCCTTCACTCTTTCTTGCAGTCGGTAATCCATCTGCATAACCATGGTGATCATCTCTGCCAAATTCGGAGGTCTGGGTACTCGGGAGATCTCATCCTTTAGCTCTTCGTTTAATCCTCTGCGGAATATTGTGATTAGAGCATCGTCCGCCCATGACGTACCAGCTGCTAACTGCTTGAAATTGGTGATATAAGACAATAGATCTTGAGATCCTTGTTTGTAATCTAATAACTGCTCTTGGGCTGAAATCGTGATCTCCTGACGGCTGAACATGGCTCGAAGACTATTCAAAAAGGCAGGATAAGAATCTAATAAGACATTATTGGTAGTAACAAGAGGCGTGGCCCATGCTAACGCGGACCCCGTCAAGTTTGCAATCATGTGTCCTACCTTATCACGGTCGCTTTGAAAAAAGGCTGTCTTGAAAGAGAACTGAACGGTACAAGCCTCGATAAAAGTCTTGAGTTTATGAGGATTACCATCGTATAAACCTCCTGGGATAGGGCCAGGAGGCACTTCGGACCAGCTAGGGACTCTGCCTGCCTGTTGTCGGAGGTAAGCATTCTCTTGTTTTAAAGAATGCACTTCATCTGTCAGAGCCTGTACTGCAGTGACTGATTGCTGTTGTTGTGAGGCGTCCATGTTTCTTAGTAACCCTGAATCCCTGAGACAACCTGCTCAGATATACTTTATATTTTTAGGCGTTGCTAACTGTCATATATTAATAAATGAGACAAGTTATATGCATATCCAATCAATCAATTGGCAGGTTATCCCAAGGACTCACCGTTACCTCTTCCTCCGACAGACCCCCTTTCGGTAGTGGAAGGCTCTTCTTGTTCCAAATGGAGAGAAGATAATGAAAGCCTCCCAAGTACCTCTTCCCCCTCCCGGATAAACCAGGTAGAAGAAGAAGTCCCAGGGAAACCCTCTGGGGAAGAAAACCCTGTTCCGAAGGTAGCGGTGTGTTGTCCTCCGTTGCAGTCGGGGATTTCGGCGAAGTCAGGAGGGCGTTCGTCTTTGAGAAGAAGAAAGAGACTGGTAAGTATCAGAGTGTAACAGAGGGATAGAATGTAAGGTAAGAGGAATGTGGATTACCCTTAAACCGGAACAATAGGGGGAAGATGATGGTAGTCAGAATCTTCCGAAAACCTCTGAGAAGCAATCGAGGCGGAGCTAAGATCTGTTTTGATGGTGCAGAGTCTTGCCAGTGTGTTTGAAATGCCGGTGCGTGATGTGCCTGTTACTAAGCGAAGAAGAGGATAATAGTGAGTTGTGAATGTTAGAATAAGCGGGATTGGAGGTAATTGGTTATATGGGATTGGGATGAGGCTTACCACGGTCCGGAATGGGACCGGATGGCAAACTTGGTTGATGAAGAGGAGGAGACCGCGAACTCGGAAAACAAAGAGGTAGTTGGAGAGACGCTAGAATTTGAAAACAGGAAGTTTAGAAGCTGAAGACAGTATTTCGCAAGTCAAATTCTAAGACCTAGGAACGAACTTACGTAGCGTTGTTAATGAGGAGTAGCAACGCAATGCCGTGTTGATCTCCGGGACTGATATACCCACCCTCGGGTAGGGAGGCAGTACTTCCGGGAAATCAAGGTGTGCTGAGGCTAGACTCGCAACTCCAGTTACGGCGGCCATCTTGGTAGTAGAAATGGCTGACACCCGCCGTCCTATGGTCCATCGATGCCACAAAGCCCAGCGTCTCCGAAGGGGCGTGACAGAAAACCCGATGTTCTGGGTTTTGGGCGACAGGGACATTCCTTAACGAAATGACCGGTCAGGCCGCAATAAAAACAAGCATTGTCTACCCTTCTGCATTCTCTCTCAATGGGAGTGATAGGACTTCTTATACCCCCTATTTGCATGGGTTCATGACTGGTGTCTGAGGAAGAAGAAGTGGATGATGGGGCAGTTCTTTGAGCGAAACCGACCTCAGCTCTGCGTTCAGAGCAGTGGGCATCCACTTGGAGGGCTAAGTCAACCAGGTCCTGAAAAGGTGTTGGCAATGAGGGGATGATGGAAAGGGCATCCTTCATGGAGTTATTTAAGCCTCTATAAAACACCACCGCCTTCTTGCTTTCGGGCCATGATGTCTCTGCTGATAGTTGGTTAAATCGTGTTATATACTCGATAAGGGACCCTCTTCCATGAACCAAGTCGAGGAGTTCTAAATCTCGGGACTGAACCTTGTGTCTAGTGTCAAACACCCGAGACATTTCTGTGATGAGTAGGTCAAAATCATAGAGAGCAGGATTGTCGTTCTCCAGAAGAGGGTTAGCCCAGGCAGCGGCCGTGCCGGCTAGATGTGAGAGTGTAAACGCAGCCTTAGTGGTTGAATCAGGGAAAGCCTTATGTCTGCACAAAAAGTGCAGTTCGAAGGGATTGTGTCCTCCGACGTATTCCTCATCTTAGATATCTCCTTCCAGCTCTGCTGGCCTCGGAAAATTT